>NC_044033.1:313093256-313410756 GCF_901765095.1 Microcaecilia unicolor | reverse complement strand
TCAATTAGTTTACATTAATTAGTACAGCACAAGATTAAACAAACCAATAACCAGTTAGAACACAAAAACATAAGACAAAACATTTTATCCTCTGTTTTTTTGTTTAAGAAAGAATACACAGTGATGAGGGGGCCTAGAGAGACAGCAGCAGGAACTAGAACAGCAAAAGACTTTCCCCTTTACCCCCATAATAGTTTCTTGACCTACAACCTCCAGACCAGCCTTTTGTGCCGAAACCCCAAGCGAGGAAAGATCTGCACCAGTGTCAATCACACAAAAATATACATGATTTCCCACTTTCAGGGGTACATAGGGAGTAGCACATTCAACATTTAACACTACATTAGCGCACATAACTACATGATTCTCTGATTCAGCTTCTAGTCATTGTGAACTATCGCTGCAGTCCAGCTGTGGGGCTTGGATGTGTGCACTGTTCCGTTGAGTGTTGTGAGGGTGAGTCGTACTGGGCAGTCAACTTTTCATTCCAGGATACTGCTCATAAGGGGTTCTGGCAGTATTAGGTCTATGGGTCGGGTTCCCCTGACATCCCCTGCCCCAGTTTGTGCCACGACCAGCCGCAGGTTGAAACTGAGTGGTTAGGAAAGCACTCAGAAATTTAGCCTCCTGTTGTTTTAATTTCAGTTTTTCTGATTTGTATATTTCTAGGCAGCAGTCAAATGCATGAACTGCTGGGTCCAGGAGTTGAGAAATAATTTTAAGTTCAAGTTCAATTTATTTGATATACCGCAAAGTTTCAAAGAGAAATCTAAGTGGTTTACAATGAGCAAATTAAATGGGGAAAAGGAAGAGAAACATACAAAAGACAAACAACAACACAAAATACAAAAGGGTAGAGGATGAAGGAAAGGTTACATATCAACAAAAGGAGCAAGGGAGAAGAGGAAGAAAGAATGCCATCATGCATATATGCCTGAGGCGAAGATACAAGGGAAAGGGAAAACTGAAAGGGACTTCAAGGAGAGGGGAAAAGACAAGATAAAATAGTGTTCCATGGGGGTTACATTTGGTAATATATTTCTTTATATCAGGAACTGACTGTCCAACAAAAGTAGAAGCTAACACTGCTGGCTTGGCTAGGAAATCCATGTCAAATCCACCCCCCCCCCCCCCCCCCCCCGTTTCGTTCTATAGTCTTTTTTAAGCCTGCTGGAAAAATCCTGTGGGTGTTCATTAGAGCCCTGCACAATGCTTTGTACCTTTAACCAGGGAGTAGTTTTAGAGGCGGCTCTCCTCTTTCCTTCTAATAGGGTCTCACCGGCTCATCTTTAAAGTGGGTAACTGGCTATTGTCCCCATTTATTATCCAACCAGGATCATTCAAGGGCCAAGCAATTCTGTTCTTTGCATCTGCTTGCTGCCCCTGATTACCTTGATTTATTATTTCTAGTTTCTTAGCAGAAGTCAGAAGGGCATCCAATAACAGATTCATGTCCATGCATGTGGGGTTATGGGTGTTAATAATATTCTGGAATTTTCTGCAAACAGCTTATGGGTCCTCTCTAAACTTTGGGGTAGTCTGTTGCCAGGCCTGGATATCTTGAGGGGTAAACAGGATGTGAGTGTGGGGATAGGCAATGCCATCTTAGGTCGGGACCAGATATTGGCACAAAGGACATTGAACATGAAAGGGAAAGAACTGTGGGACACTTTGCTGATGGAGTAGATGGCTGCAGGTATGACTAGAAATAGGGGAAGGAGCTGGCAGCACCCAGATAATGCTGGGTTTGGTGCCTTATCCTGTGAAGCCATGACAAGGGGAGCGGCAGGGAGCTGGGGGAAGGGAAGCAGAGGGTCATCATTCCTCTGAATCTGAGGAAGAAGAGTGAGTATATGGAGGAGAAATGTTTGACCTTCTAGTCCAGTGATTCCCAAACCTGGTCCTGGAGGTACCCCTGCCATTCAGGTTTCAGGATATCCACAATGAATATTCATGAGAGAAATTTGCATGCAGTAGAGGCAAAGCATGCAACTCTCTCTCATAAATATTCATTGTGGATATACTGAAAACCTGACCAGCTGGGTGCCTCCAGGACTAGGTTTTGGAACCACTGCTCTAGTCTGAGTACTCAAAGGTATTGTTATTACTAGGATTTTCAATTCTGCAGCCTCTGCCCATATGCATTTGGTTAAACTGGGAATCCTTCAGTATTTCCCTCAGAGTGCTCAATTTTGAATGCTCAAAAGATCCTAACTGGGCCAACTAATTTTCACTGCAGTGTATTGTATCCTGTGGCCAAGTTCTTTACATCTTTTCTCTAACAATAATTTAGTAGCAGACAAAACATTCCATGCTTTCTGAATTTTCCCCAGGGGGCAATCACCTAATACCTGGAGGCACTCTCAATCTGGAAAGAGAGTCCTCGCCGCAGTTTTTTCCACCCTGGTATGGATGTCCCTTTTACTGAACTGATCAGAACAGAAACCTGACCTGATACACTTACACTCTTGAAAATTCACCTTACCGCCTTCTAGATACTGCAATGACAACAGAATAACTCTAAAGGTGAACTTACCAGTGTTAGATGGCCAGTAAGAAAGGTCACTTGCAGGGGCATAATCGAATGGTGCCAGCCATCTATATGGGCGGCCATCTCTAAGGCCGGCACCGTAAAATGGTATAGCTGACCGTATTATTGAAACAAGATGGCCGTCCATCTTTCATTTCGATAATACGGTCGGGGCCGGCCAAATCTCAACATTTGGGCCAGCCTTAGAGATCGCCGGCGTTAGAGATGGCCGCCATTGGTTTTTGCCAATAATGGAAACTAAAGGCGGCCATCTCAAACCCGGCCAAATCCAATGCATTTGGTCGTGGGAGGAGCCAGCATTTATAGTGCACTGGTCCCCCTCACATGCCAGAACACCAACCAGGCACCCTAGGGGACACTGCAGTGGACTTCACAAATTGCTCCCAGGTGCATAGCTCCCTTACCTTGTGTGCTGAGCCCCCTCCCAAAATCCCCCAAACCCACTACCCACAACTGTACAACACTACCATAGCCCTTATTTATTTATTTATTTATTTATGGTTCATTTCTACCCCACATTTTCCCACAAATGCAGGTGCAATGTGGCTTACATGAATTATAAAAGAAGAAAAGTACAATACATGAATGCTATTGAAGAATAAGGATGTAAAGCTAACAACAATAATAATGACTAAACAGCAGAGTTACTGATGGAGTATGTTTTTTCGAATAGGAACATTTTCAGCAACTTCTTGAAAAGATGGTGATCAGCTTGCGATTTTAAGTACAAAGGTAGAGCATTCCAATTCTTCAGGCTGGAGTAGTGGAAAGACGAGGCAAAAAGAAGCTTGTATTTGACACCCCTACAAGTTGGGTAATGTAGTTGGAGATAGGAGTGAGCTGTTTTTATGGCATTTCGTGGTGATAGATCTATTAAAGGAGTCATATAATCCAGAGCTAATTTGTAAATTATTTTATGTATTAATGCCCAGATCTTGAAAACAATTCGTTCTTTTACTGGTAGCCAGTGTAGATTGAAATGCAGAGGCTGCGCATGAACCAAGCGCGATTTTCCCAAGATGAGTCTCGCAGCAGTATTCTGGGCAGTCTGGAACTTTCTCAGTAAGTGCTCCTGACAGCCTGCATATATCTCACTACACTAATCTAGGTGAAACAGAACTAGCCAGTGAATGAGAGTGTGGAAGAGCTCTCTGGTGAGACAGAATCTAATACGCCGCAGCCTCCACATTGCAAAGAACATCCTCTTGGTGACCGCACGCACATGCAGGTCCAGCAGCAGATGAGGGTCTAGCTCAACACCTAGAAGTCTGAGGCTCTTTGAGATAGGAAGTGTCTGGTCTTTGATGACAAGGGTGCTTGAAGAGAATTTGGTATGGAGGGACGAGACACTGAGTTTTATCTTTGTTTAACTTAAACTGAAATACCTGAGCCCACAGATCCATGATGGAAAAACTCGCTTCAATCAAATTTGTGATTTCAGCTAATGAGGAATGGAAGGGGATGTAGATGGTTATATCATCTGCGTAGATAAATGGATTTAAGCCTAGGTTAGCTAGTGCGTTTGCTAGGGGAAACAGCACGATATTGAATAGTGTTGGTGAAAGAGGTGAGCCTTGGGGTACCCCACATGAAGCTTTCCAAGGAGCGGAAAAAGCCGGTGTGGCTTTGACCTGGTATGTTAATGATGTCAGGAAACCCTTAAACCAATGTAGCACGCTCCCTCCAATGCCTAAGGTATCTAGTAGATGTAGTAGGATGTTGTGGTCCACCATGTCGAACGTGCTAGACATATCAAACTGCAGCAGCAATATTTTTTTACCAACAGATATCTCCCGTTTAAAATTTGACAGGGCGGTAACTAGGGCTGTTTCAGTGCTATACTGGGCACGGAATCCTGACTGTGAGTAATGCAGAATATCAAAGGTCTCCAGGAATTCATTTAACTGGGTATTCACCATGCTTTCCATTATTTTGATAATCAGTGGTATAGACGCCACTGGTCGATAGTTAGAAATTACGTTGGCTTTGATCTTTGGATTCTTTGGAATGGGTGTGAGAAGTATACTGCCATGCTCAGGGGGGAAGATGCCCTGTTTCAGCATGTAATTTAGATAAGATGTCAGGTCAGTGATGAAGCACTTTGGATCTGCTTTTAAAAGGTGGCTAGGGCAGACATCCCAGTCTGGTCATCCATAATGTTCATCAGATGACGTAGCATAAGAACCCGATAATGTTGTTTGAAATTGGCTATTATGCCCTGATCCATAGGTTGGATCAGAGAGGTAGTGTTTGGTGGCAGGAAGACCACCTTGACGTTAGACAGCCTGACATCATCACTGTGTGCAGCACAATTATCACAAAGCAACAAAATCTGACGCTTTTGTGCCCGCATTCTAGTGTCTAACTTCTTTAGCCACTGCTTCCAAATTTCCCCAGTCATCCATGAATTTGCATTAGCCTCGTATGACACAGGAAGTCGCTTAACTTTCTTGAAGCAACGGGGCTGTATGCTCTTTCCAATGATGAGGGGTTCCAACTTCTTACTTCCATCCATATTGCAGCAAAGGAGGATCGTGAGTCGGTCTTTCGATGTTTTACCTCCAGTAGTTTCGGCATGTTTGAATGCAAGTGTTCCATCAGGAATCACTCGCTAGTAGAGACCGTTTTCATCAGCATTGAAAATGTCACAAGGTGCAAACTCGTTCAAGATGGTAAGAAGAACTGAAACAACCCAATTTTCAGTACCAAAGTCATCAGCGTCTTGTTTCTCACCATGCTGTTTCTTGAATTTTATGTTGTTCCTCTCCTTTCATCTTTCCAACCATCCAACAGTGGCTTTGAATTCAGTTAGTCCAGGATTTTCAGCTAGCTGGTTAGCTTTCTCCATAAGCAGTGGACCACTGACAGGAAACTGTCTGCTCCTCACTCGAGAAAACCACCGAAGAAGAGCATCTTCTACCTCCTCAGCTTTTCCTGCCTGTTTTCGTTTCCGTTGTGGATTTGTATTGTTTTGCCAGTCTTCCAGAAGCTGGTCTTTCTGCTTCAAGACACGTGAAATTTGACTGGGATTGACACCATATTCTTTAGCAATAGATGCTTGACTTTGTTTGTTTTCTAATTTTTTAAGAACTTCTATTTGTTCAGCCAGTGTTAAAGTCTTACAGTTCCGCCGTGATGATGACGACGACCCCAGTGTACACTCTAACAACATTATTTCACTTATTCTGCCTGTGGAAGCTAAAGGGGCGGTAAATTTGAAATCTTGTTGGTTGTCATGTGCCAATCGGCTTCCATATTCCATATGCGCGCTTATGCGGAGTCTTCCCTGCAGAGGAGCGGTCTTAAACCATGCATGTAAGCAAATCTTGCACTTATCAGTGGTGTGCTAAACCGGTTTGTCCCCATAGAAATTGATGGCACCAAAAATGGGACTGAAGTACGGCATGCAGTTAAACACAGCATGCGCTTATCCGACGTGCACTTAAATGGAGTACATTGTATATGGATGTCTCAAAATGTCCACATGAACATCTATGTACTTGAAATTTCCAAATCCCAATTTTGCAAAGGCAGAAAAGAGACATCCAACACTGCAGTGGGGAAGTATTGCGGGTGTGATTGGATGGAACTAGAGAGGGCTCAAAATCAGCGATTACCAATTGGGAAGAAACGTCCAAGTGTAAAATGAAGGATGTCCAAAGTTAGACCTGTTCGGTCACATCCAGGATACAAGACGTTGCTCTCAATGAGCAACTGACCACTGAAGGAATTAAGGCATGACACTTTCTTAAGCCCTCAGTGTTTGCTGTCCCCTGAAAGAGAAACTAACAAGGGGAAACCAGGCTGTATGACAGCTTCAGGTACTATGGGCATTCATAGCACAATAGGAAGCAAGTCTGAGGAGTAGCCTAGTGGTTAGTACAGTGGACATTAAACCAAGGGACCCAGGTTCAAATATCTTTTTTTTATTTTTTAAATTTTTTATTTATAACCATTTTACAAGTGATAAAACAACTTGCCAGAAATACAGAGAAAGTAATATATAGGAATTATTTCAGTCAGGTAATTCTATTCTCTTCCTTAGACCACTAAATAGGGAGAGTGAAACAAGACCAGGAGATCAATTAAACAGTAAACAGAAAAAAAAGTGGTATTAACCTGATTATCCCCAGATATTACTCATCTAATTCATTATTCCACATTGATCATCTGGTTGGCTTCTTCAAGGCCATTACGGTGTATAGTCAAATCATTTCATTGAAAACATACTTATTGTCAAATATTAGTTAGAAATAATACATCTGATTACATTCTCTCTCTTTTAAAAACCAGAAGTTATTTAACAATGTATATACTTAAGTCTCTAATTCAAAATCCCACTGATTAAAGTAATCCCAGTTTTCACAGGCTTCACTCCTTTTAAAGTAATAATTGAGGAAATATTTCTGAGGAAAACTTTAGGATTCATACCCGGAACTCTGGGAAAAACAATAATCTCGATATTAATCTATAATAATATTCATTTTATTATTCAAAGTTTCTGGTCTATTATCATTTTCAAAATCATAACCACTTCTTGCTCGTGTCCCCGACAGCATTATCGAAATGAAAGATGGACGCCCATCTTGTTTCGATAATATGGGTTTCCCCGCCCCTTCGCCGGGACGTCCTGCAAGGATGTCCTCAGGAAAACTTGGGCGCCCCTTTCAATTATGCCCCTCCACATCTGTTAAATTTCATGAAACTGTTTTCTCACAGATAGACCCCTACACATACCACACATCCTTTCTCTCTCTAAACCCATCCCACCTGCTTTATTAAAGCCATTTAGAATCTTTTATATCAAGCCAATAGCTGCTGTGGCATGAGCCACTTACACTATGAGCTGTACATACATGCTTATATCTATCCACCACTGCCCACTAAAAAGATCCCGGTCCTCCTCTATGCCCAGTTCTACCCAAGCTGGTCCATGCACAGGCGTTCTCTTTCAGGTCTACAAGGGGGGGGGGGGGGGGTCTTTCTTGTCCTGGCTATTAGTTTCCATAAAAATGAGAATATTGCAATGCCTTTGTATCACTCCAAGCTGCAACTGTACCTCAAATACTGTGTGCAATTCTGGTCACCTTAGAAAAGATACAGAGAATGGCTATGAAAATAATAGAGGGTATGGGATGACTTCCCTATGAGGAAAGGCTAAAGTGACTAGGGCTCTTCAGCTTGGAGGGGAGATATGATAGAGATCTATAAAATACTGAGTGGAGTAAAATAGGTAGACATGAATCATTTGTTTACTCTTTCCAAAAATACTAGGGCTAGGGGTATGTAATGAAACTACTAAGCAGTAAATTTAAAACAAACCAGATAAAAATATTTCTTCACTCAACGTGTAATTAAACTCTGGAATTCATTGCCAGACAATGTGGTTAAAGCAGTTAGCTTAGCAAGGTTTTAAAATAGTTTGGATAATTTCCTAAAAGAAAAGTTCATAACCATTATTAAGATTGACTTGGGAAAGTTCACTGCTTATTTCTATGATAAGCAGCATAAAATCTGTTTTACTGTTCTGGGATCTTGCCAGGTACTTGTGACCTGGATTGGCCACTGTTGGAAACAGGATACTGGGCTTAATGGACCTTCAGTCTGTCCCAGTGTGGCAATGTTTATGTTCTATGCTCTGTAACTCCCCAAACCCTATATTACCATGCCAGGGTTCACTTTTTCCTTCAGGTGCTCTGTGCTTTCTCCACTTGGACCTCTTCCTTCCTCTCTCTTCTGCGAATGTTCACTAGTCGCACATGCATGGATGACATTACGGACCATGGCACAAGCAAGTGTCATGGTGCCACGGCTGCCCCATGCAGCTCTCATCCTGCACCAGACCAGAATACTCCACAACTGCGAGCACTTCTAGATTCATGGATGAGCTGAACTTTGCCTTCATGTATGCTGACAGTTGTTTAATGCTAACTCTTGCTCAGTTCCAGCAACTCCCAGTGTATCCACATATCACAGGAGCCAGTTCATCACAGGAACTAACACAATTCACTCTGTTTACATTATGCTAATATTATGTAATGGCTTTGATGCTCAGAATTTTGGCTTCTAACTTTTAGTGCCCTTTATAAAATTGCGACCAAGAAAGCAATATCTAAAATTAATTTACCTGGGTAAATGAGCTATTTGAAAATTGTCTAGCCTTCTTGCAGGCAAAAGTACCCACTGATGTTTCTTTTAGCTTGTTAGGCTGTCAGGACCTATTATTTTTGACTGTAGCTGCTTTTCCTTTTTTCTCCACCCCTAAAATGTTTTTAGGCAACTGCCTAGTCTGTTTAATGGTAGAGATGATGAATCATTTGCTTATAATAGTCATAATTCCTACTAGGTGACATATTCCAAGGTTCATAATAACATAGTAACATGGTAGATGATGGCAGGAAAAGACCTGCATGGTCCACCCAGTCTGTTCAATATCCACTATTAGAAGATTCACTTCTCTCAATATACACACCAATGTAAATAGTCCAACATCTTTGCTACTGTTTTTTTTGAAATTATGCTACTGTATTAGGTTAGTGTTAAAGCTTTAGCTTTTATAGTTTATTTATGATTCTCTGTACCAATATTATGTTAATATTGTCTCTTAGAATCAAGAGAGGGAATGTAATGATATGAGTTTAATTGTCAGAATTATTGAAATATGTAGCAGAATTATTGATTTTGCTGGATCAGATACCAATATAAAAATACAGCTTTAAAGACTTATTGGGACAGAATCAGATAAACTGGTCTGGCTTTCATCCCCCACCCTTTCCCCCCCTTTGATAACTACTGATAACAAAAGCTTGGCTCGGTGGTTACCTAAAACCATTAGCACATCTACTACCCTCAACAAGAGGCTATTCATGTTGGATTATTTGTAGTAAATAATTAGCAGATTTTTATACACACAGCTTCAGCTTTAGAAATGTTAATTTCTTTTCTTCATCTCTCTCATACACCCCAGAATAATTCACTGCTGAGTCACTTTAAAGTTGAAGTAACAAAACATCTGTTTACTCACAGTTTGTAGTTAGATTATATTCAGACAGGCTTATATATACATAATACTATACATTTGGATTATCAGCTCTTTCCATGTGCTTAGATGGTAATGGATGCTCACACCACCATAGATCCTCTCAGCTTAGGAGAGATCATGAGCTCCATGTGCTGTGCCTGACCCCCACAGGAAGTTGCATGGGTGTGACCTCTCTAAGTAATTCACATCAGAGGTCACAGAGTAATCACAGAGAAAAATTGGTGACAGGCAATGCATGTAAAATATAATACATTATTCCAACAAACCCCTTCTCATGCATAACTGTCATGCAATTATTAATTCACACAAAGTCCAAGCTTTATACGCAGATTCTCAAAACGTTCTCTGGGTAACGGTTTGGTCATGATGTCAGCTGTCATCTTACTGGTGTGACAATAGTGTAGACTGATGACCCCTTCTTTCGCCAGCTCTCGCACGTTGTGGTATTTCGTTGCGATGTGCTTGGTGCGTGACTGAACCTTGTCATTCTGTGACAGTCGGATGCAGCGCTGATTATCTTCCATTATCTGGATTGGTCTCTGTTCAGCTATTCCAAAATCCAGCAAAAGTTTTTCAATCCACATCAGTTCTCTGCATGCTTCTGATACAGCCACATATTCAGCTTCTGTAGAAGACAGACTCACAATACTTTGTTTATGACTGGCCCATGAAATTTGTACATTTCCATACATAAACACATATCCACTTGTGGATTTATAGTCAGAATGATCTCCTGCCCAATCTGAATCACAGTAACATATTAGTTTTGGATTACTATTGGCTGAAATCTTTAATTTACAATCAATGGTACCTTTTAAATACCTTACCATCCTTTTAACTGCAGTCCAATCTGATTTGGTAGGTGAGCTGACCCTTCTGCTCAAAATTCCTACTGCATTTGCTATATCAGCCCTGTATGTGGTAGTCAGATATAAAAGCTTACCTATGGCTGATCTATATTGGATGTTATCTGGTAAAGGTTCTCTTACTGTTTCATCCTTCAGAAAATCAGTGATCATGGGAGTGCTTACAACTTGGGCATCTTGCATACCTAAACTTTCAATAAGCTCATTTATTTTCTGTTTCTGGCTTAGAAGATAAGAACCATCATTTTGTTTCTCAATTTCTATACCAAGATAGTATGACACATTACCAAGTTCTTTTATCTCAACATTCAGGTTTAAATATTTTACAATGTCCTTGTACTCTTGCTCACTTTTGCTTGCAATGAGCAGATCATCAACAAAAGCTAAAATGTATGCATATTGTCCATTTCTGCACCTAGTGTACAAGCATTTATCTGCTTCACCTTGCTTAAATCCTAAATTTGTCAATATTTCATGCAATTTGTCATTCCAACATTTTGCACTTTGCTTTAATCCATAAAGACCTTTGTTTAATTTACACACTAGCTGTCTTTGTTTTGTATTTATGAAACCTGTTGGCTGTTCCATGTACAAGTCTTCAGTTATATCTCCATGAAGAAATGCTGTTTTCACATCAATGTGGTTGACTTGCATGCCTTTTGAGACTGCAATGCTCAGAAGTGTTCTAATTGTCGTGTGTTTCACTACAGGTGCAAACACTTCATCAAAATCTTCTCCATATTTTTGAAGATATCCCTTTGCGACTAATCTGGCTTTATACCTTTCCACTTTTCCTTGTGCATTCCTTTTTAACTTGAATACCCATTTGCATCCTATAGCTTTCTTGCCAGGAGGTAATTTTGTAAGAATCCAAGTATTATTTTTATGCAATGCATCAATTTCTTCTTGTGCTGCTTTATGCCATTCAGCAGCTTCTTCTGCTGGCATTTTCTCAATCTCATCCCATGTTAAGGGCTCTTGAGCTTCTGCTGACTTTGTTAGGTAAGACAGTCTTGGGGGTGGAACACCTTTGTTTTCCCTGGATGAGCGTCTGACAACAGGTTGGTCTGACCTTTCCGCATCCTCTAAATCTGAGAGTCCTTCTCCAATTGATTCCCCTTCTCCAACTGTACTGTCTCCTTCAATGATCCTTTCTGTGTCTGCTTCCTCTGCCTGTTCCTCGTTAGATACAGATGAGTTGCTTTCAGACATCTGCCTTGGTATGGCATTTATATACACTGGCATGTCTATTATGGTTCTAGTTTCATATTCTGGATGATAAGGCTCATCTGGGATAATCCAGCCTTTATCAACCCTTTTGTTTTCATCAAAATATGTAACATGTCTTATGCCAACAATGCCAGTTTTCAGATTCAAAATTCTATATCCTTTGTGTCCTGGAGCATAGCCAACTAAAATGCCCCTTTCTGTTGTGGAATCCAGCTTATGCCTTCTTTGCTTTGGTACATGAGCATATGCTGTACTTCCAAATGTTCTTATGTGTGACAGGTTTGGCTTCCTACCATGCCATGTCTCATGTGGTGTGCGCTCAGCGCCTTTAGTTGGCATTCTGTTTTGTAGGTACACTGCTGTGAGAATGGCTTCCCCCCATAGTCTTTTAGGGAGATTGCTATCTGACAGCATACATCTGGTCATTTCCACAAGTGACCTAAATTTTCTCTCTGCAACAGAATTTTGCTCTGGTGTATAAGCTACTGTTGTGATATGCTGAATGCCTTCTTGTTCTAGAAATGTGCGCATGCTTTGTGAAGTGAACTCACCACCATTGTCGGTCTGAAGAACCTTTGGTTTTCTTTCAAATTTATTGCTCACCATGGCTACGTATTTCTTCAGCATGTCTGTGACTTGACTTTTTTCTTTCAGCAAATAGGCCACACAATATCTAGAGAAATCATCCAAGAATATTAGCACAAATCTGTTATTTCCCAATGATGGGATATTAAACGGTCCACATAAGTCACTGTGTATTAAGTCCAGTACTTTATTACTCCTATTTCCTGTGTATGCAGGAAATGAGGGTCTCACACCTTTTTGAGTAACACAGTCTATGCATTTCTCCATTTTACCAGTATTTGCACTTATCTGAATGCCTGTGGCTAGTTGCCCACTGTGAAGATCCTGGATCACCTTAAAATCACGATGTCCCAGGCGGCGATGCCAGATTTCCAGACTACATTTACCATCATTCTTCCTTACTTGCGCCATATGTGAGGCTTCACCTGAAATGCTCAGTTTATAAATATCATTATGCATAAAAGCTTCAGCATACACTTCATCATTTTTAGAGATTGTGCACTTACTGTTTTCAAAATGAATCGCAAATCCCTTCTTATCTAATGTAGATACACTAAGCATATTGCAAACTGCTTGGGGAATATACAAGACATCACTTACAGGAATTTCTTTAACTTCATTAGACACTTTGCATTTTAAGAATCCAATGCCTTTTGCTTGGATCTTAGCAGTCCCTGCGTTTGCAGTTTTAAGAATACCTTCTTCTGGACTCATTTCCTGAAAGAAATCCTTAGAATTGGTTAAATGGCATGTGCTCCCCGAATCCAAAATCCAAGTACTTTCATTTGAATTATTATTTACCATAGTCAAAGATTTTTCTACCATTAGAAAGCTCTTATGTTTATTATTGTCCTTCATACATTTCCTGGTTGGAGAAGTTCTTTTGTTCCATTGGCTTAGGTGAGCTAGAGGGAGTGTTTTGTGTTTCCTTACACCATTTAGATACATGTCCCTCCTTTCCACATGAATAGCAAATCAGCTTGCCCTTGGGTGGAGTTTTCCCATAGCTCCGCCTTCCTCTGTTCTTTGCCAAGAAATTTGTTTCATTTCTCTCTGACTTGCTTTGAGAACACATCTCCTCAGAATCATTAATTATGCATTCCTGCCTCAGTTTTGATGCTGCCTGTTCAAAAGATTGCCCTTCAATGGCTTCATTTACAGACCTAAAAACATCAAACTTCTTTGATAGTGAGGTAAAAAGAAATGCTCTTTTCAATGCATCACACATGGGAATTCCAGAAAGTTCTAGCTTTTGAAATGAAGACATAAGATGCATAATGTGATCATTACATTTACTTTTATCCCTTAATTTGGTTTCATTCAACTCTGCCAACCAAATTGGTTGCTGTTTTGCATATGTAGTTGCATACATAGTTCTCAGTTTATATAACATTTCATTTGCTGTATCTTTTGCCTCCACTAATATGGCTTGTTTCTCTGAGAGAGCTTCCAAAAACATGCACTTCACATAATAGTTTGCATTGTCCCATTCAGCCATATTTTCAGCTGTTCTGTTTTGGTCTAAACATATATTTAATTTCTTTGCTTGAAGGAGACATCTGAATCTTAGTTCCCACTGCTGATAATTAAATTCAGTTAATTTAGGCACCTTGAGAGAGTGGAAAAATGGTGAATTTCCTCCCTCAGCCATTTTCTTAGCCTTCTGTCTGGTGTGTGGGGGGAGAGAGAGACAGACTGAATCTTTCTTTTAAAACTTAAGAGAAAAATGTGGCTTTTTTACTGCCTGGTAATATTTCTCCCTTTTTCAATTCCTGGACCCTGGGCCCATAACCCTTTTGTTGGATTATTTGTAGTAAATAATTAGCAGATTTTTATACACACAGCTTCAGCTTTAGAAATGTTAATTTCTTTTCTTCATCTCTCTCATACACCCCAGAATAATTCACTGCTGAGTCACTTTAAAGTTGAAGTAACAAAACATCTGTTTACTCACAGTTTGTAGTTAGATTATATTCAGACAGGCTTATATATACATAATACTATACATTTGGATTATCAGCTCTTTCCATGTGCTTAGATGGTAATGGATGCTCACACCACCATAGATCCTCTCAGCTTAGGAGAGATCATGAGCTCCATGTGCTGTGCCTGACCCCCACAGGAAGTTGCATGGGTGTGACCTCTCTAAGTAATTCACATCAGAGGTCACAGAGTAATCACAGAGAAAAATTGGTGACAGGCAATGCATGTAAAATACAATACATTATTCCAACAATTCAGAAACAAATAAGAAACTGCTTCAAAGAGATGTCCAGTTCCTCTTCTCCTCCCACCTGAAAGATCCTTCTAAAGGAGCCTGCCTGCAACACCATAAAAGATCAAAGACACCAGAAGACACAGAGTCTGCACCTAACAAAAGACTCCACCTATGACTCAGACTTAAAGCCCACCTACCTATTCAGGCTGGGGCTAAAACAAAAGACACTGATCATCTATAGAAATACAGCTGGCTACCTCAGACAAATCTTATCAGATGTGTATCTGCCCCCTCTCCCCCATCAACTATCAGACCATGCTCCTCTGCAACTACATTTCCCAAGACTCAGTGTAAGACTATGATCCTTTGCAATTTACCCAGGAGTCAGTGCATCTAGACCACAATCCTTTGCAATACCCAGGATTCAATGCACCCACCATGCTTTGCTGCAAACAACAATACCTTGGGGACATTATAAAGGCAAACAGCATGGACTGCAAGACTCTCAGACTCTCTTCTCTTCTGCTGCACTTCTCTTCCATCACTGACTGCTGTGAGGATCTGCATGGCCCTTCATTCGGCTGGACCACAGCATGCTTTGTAACAAAAGGGCTTGTAAGTTAACTTTGATTTAAACCTGTTACCTTGTGTTAAAGCACAAATTCTTCTGTTCTAAGATTCTTAAGA
The DNA here is from genome assembly GCF_901765095.1 of Microcaecilia unicolor. NCBI lineage: Eukaryota > Metazoa > Chordata > Amphibia > Gymnophiona > Siphonopidae > Microcaecilia > Microcaecilia unicolor. The sequence continues at coordinate 313,395,577 of NC_044033.1, read as the reverse complement.
CTACTTCTTGTTTGCAACATTGATTACATTAACCGTATTATAAATAAACCCCTTTTGAAGCTAAATATATGGTCTTTTCCTGTTCTTTGCACATGTTCTTAAACCTGGCAATGAAGGTTAATGTAATCCAATAAATATAGCATTTAATTCCTCTTATTCTTGCAATTGTGAATCTTATTACCTTAACAGGTAATTGGTGGAGAATTAACCAAAATATATCTTAAAACCTAAAAATATTATCATATGTTCAGAGTAATTCCCCCTGTTCTTAAATATCACATTAGAACTGTAACATTTTAATGGATATTAAGAACTGTAAATATTTCTTGTAACAGAGCCAGCTCTTCTCTCTCCCCACATTTCCTCTACTTTGTCACTCTCCTCTACTATCTTCCCCTTCTTCTTTTCATCATTTTTTCCTCCTCCCTCCTTCTGTATTGTTTTTCTCTCTCTTCCCTCAGCGTTCTTATATATATCTACCCTCACTATTATTTGCTGCTTTGCCCACCAGATTCATGCGCTTCATCCTGGTATGCACAACTAGCTCTTTCATCCACTGGTGGTCCATGATACAGCATTGTCATTAGGCCAGTATAATGTGACTGCAGCTGCCAGTGTGGGTTCCAATGGGCATTATGGTCCTTACCTGCTGTTCTATCCTTGCTTGCATGAGGTTAAAGACAGCCCTGATACTACATCACACCCTTAAACCGTTTCGGATCTGGCCCGGACTTCCTAGGGTGTTATCATTTTTACAGTTGCATCAAGCTCAGATGGGGCACACTGAATATCAAGCACAGTGTAGAATGAGGCAGTACTTGTCTACAATAAAAAGAAAAAAGATCCAGTCCTTGCACAGCATCCATTAAACAAAAGAAGAACATTATGCAGAAAAACTCAGTTCTCACTTAACTTTCCAACTGTAAGTAATGTCAAATATAACAGATTTTTTTCCCTTCTTGTTTTCATAGATTTAAATCACACTGTGTGACGTTTTGAAAAATGAAAAAGAAGGAAAGCTTTTTTGATCTCTAAAACTTTAGGGATCTAATTCAGTCTTATGATTTGACTTAATCTATGTCAATATTTCCTAGTAACTGACTGGCTTTTTTATTTTCATCTGTGATGAATCAGATCTCTGGAAACCTCAGACTATAAGAAATATATTGTATTGTATGGTAAAAACTGACCTGAAAATGATTAACGAAATAACTAACTTTCGTAAATCACTGAAAACATATTTCTTCGACAAGGCCTACAATGGGAATCTATAGCTTACTGTAACACCTCACCAAATCACCCTATTCTGACAGTCACCCTTCTATAACTTTGTTCAGCTCTTTTTTCCTCATCCATGATCCTGTTGTAACACCAATTGTATCTATCTCCTGGAATGGCGATGCCATAACAGGTTTCTGTAAGCCACATTGAGCCTGCAAATAGGTGGGAAAATGTGGGATACAAATGCAATAAATAAAATAAATTATTATTTTTACCTTAACTGCTAAATGGATTACTTTGTTAACACATGTAAAATTGTTATGCTAATAAAGTTATCCAAATCTGTATAGTGAAACTACGAAAAATATATTCAATAGTTTTTATTGATGACATTGCACAGACAAGAAACAGTACAGTCTTTTAACCACGCACAAGACATATATCAATAACATCACCTTGAACAAATTTGCACTTGTCTGCACGTCATCCCATTTAACATTAGCCAAGACTACCCTTCTCCCGCCCCTCCCCGGCCGATTAACAATTATTGTTGTCTTTACTTATGAATACAACTTAACCTAAAAATTATACAAACAATGGAATCCATTTCTCATGTAACTATCCCCCCCTTCCTCCCTCCCCCTCCCCTTTGAGCTGTTCAGATGTTCAGAATATAGCTGCGGCCTCTGGAAGGCATGGTCAACCACAAAGGTTCCCAGTGTATGCGGAATTTCTCCCCTGATACAGAGTCCAGTGAATGGACACCACATCTTTCAAGTTTCATTTGATACAGTAGCTGTGTTCTCCAATATGCCAGTGATGGTTTCAAGTCAGACAGCCAGAACTTTAAAATGGTGGAGATCCCATATAGTGTAGCCAAACACACAAAACGCTTGAACCCCGGAGGTGGTGGTCCTGAAAATTTGTATTTATAAAACAATAGGAGGGGATCACGGACCACGGTGCACCCCCACATTTGTTGTAATGCTTGAGTGATCTCCCCCCAGAACTCCATTGTTAAGGGGCACAGCCAGAACATGTGACCTAAACCTGCCTCTCCTCCACCACATCTAGGACAGGTCCCATCACAGGTTTCTATCACACGTGCAGCCCTCTTAGGTGGCAGATATGTTCTTAATAAAAATCTGTATAGTCTCTCGCACTGTGTGACTGACAATTGCAACCGATACAATTTTTTAATAAACTCCTTGCATATATCAATCGTGATTGCAGCTTCCAGATCTTTTGACCAATCTCGGGCCAAGCGCCCATAGTCTATTTCAGAGGTAGAATCTTTTAATTGCTGGTGATGAAACCTGAGAGGAACCGATAACTGTGCACCTAGTGTGTATGTCTCTGTTAGAGTGTCTATTACATCCTCTGTTAGGTCAGTCCACAACAAGGATGCTATATAATGCTTCAACTGTAAATACTCAAAATGATGCCTCCCCTGTATACCAAATTCCTCCACCAATGTCGTGAGAGGTTTTATTTTCCCCTCTTCATTAACTACATGTGATAAATAAAGGATACCCTTCGTTGCCCATTGTCTGAAGATGCTGTTGCCCTGTCCCGGTGGGAAGTCCGGATTATTATTAATGGCTAGTAGAGGAGTGGTTTTTGCCGTGAAATGATGTTTCCTACACACCCACCGCCATGTGTTTCTAAGTGATTGTAACAAGGGGTGCTTCTGAAACGCTAGTGTAGGTAATCGGTTACCCGAGTGTAATAAATAACTGAAGTGTATCCGAGGAAAAATGGAAGTCTCAACCTCAGTGACAGAAAACTCCTGAGTACCCCGATACCAATCATTAATATGGCGCATCGCGCTGGCAATTGATAAATTCCGTATACTCAGGAGTCCCATCCCCCCCTGTTCCCGCGGGGTTGTAATCACTGTCATCGGTAGTCTGGGGCGCTTCCCCTTCCATAAAAAACTCTGAATCCATCTATCTAGGGCTTTCTCACCTTTTCCTTTCAAGTACAAAGATAATTGCTGAAAGAGATACAGCCATCTCGGTGCTATGAGTATATTAAAGAGAGCGATACGCCCCCATAGTGATAATGGCAAAGTCTGCCACAGAGACAATCTATTCTTCGTACTTTCTAACAGTGGACCCACATTAATTCTGTACAGAGAGTTCACGTCCCGAGGTATCATTGTTCCTAAATATTTCAAAGCCTGATCTGCCCATTGCAGTGGAAAAATTCCCTGCCACCTCTCACGTACAGCATTATCCACTGCTAGGGCGCCAGATTTCTGCAGGTTTAAAGCGAATCCCGATAACTCACCATATTCTTCCAAAACTGCTAGGGTACATTGTAGTGAGGGCTGGGGGTCCCGCAAAACCAGAAAAATATCGTCCGCATACGCTAATGTTTTGACCTCCCCCCCTCCCATCTGCACCCCTTTAATCTCCCGGGACCCATTCAGAAGTCTTATCAGGGGCTCTAAAGAAGATCAAAGAGGAACGGGGACAGGGGACACCCCTGCCTCGTTCCTCGCTTGACTGGGAACCACTCCGATCGGTTTCCATTTGCTATGATCTGCGCACCCAGTCCTGTATAGAGCACCCGGATAATCTGTATGGCCTCCTCCGGCAGCCCCACCCACTCCAGTAACTGTAGCAGATATCCCCAATTGACATGATCAAAGGCCTTGGAGGCGTCCAAACTTACTAGCATTAGGGGTTCATTGTTACTTTTACAGTGAGCCATGGCAAGAAGGATTCTGCGAACATGTAAAACCGAATGTCGTTTAGGTACGAATCCCACCTGCGCTGAGCCTACTAAGACTGGAATGTGCTCTGCCAATCTATTAGCCAACATTTTGGCAAATAGTTTAATATCCACATTGATGAGCGATATAGGGCGGTAGGAGTCAGGGTCCGATGCCTCCTTCCCTGGCTTTAGTAACAACGTGATTAAGGCCGTGTTTTCATGTTTCGGGAACTCCCCTCCCTCTGTCACTTCATGAAAGTAATCTAACAGAGTCGGGATCAGAGGCAATTGTAATGTTTTATAAAACTCTCCGGAAAAACCGTCAATCCCAGGCGCCGAGTTATGTTTCAAGCCACAAATAGCCTTTTGGAGCTCTCTCGGTTGTAAGGGTTGAGCTAAGTGCTCCCGAGCTTCTGGTGTTAACTTTGGCATCCCCGCCCTTGTTAAAAGTGCCTCTACTACTTGCTGCGGGGGAGAACCAGATGAATTATACAATTCCTGAAAATGTGTCTGTACAATTTGTAAAATGTCAGTTGTTTTATTCCTTAATTCTCCCGCCTCATTCTTCATGGCCGTGATAGTGCGATTTCCCGCCCATGGCCGAACTAGTTTCGCCAATACGCTCCCTTGTCTATTACCATGTTTATGTAATCTGTATTTTTGATATATTAGGCCTCTTTGGGTCTGTTCGTGTATTAACGAATTTAAAGAGGCCTGGAGAGCCTCATAGTTATCTCTGTTAACTTGAGTCGGGGAGTTCAAATAAGTGTGCCTGGCCCCACCCAACCGATCTGACAGATTAATAATGCTAGCTGCTACTTTCCGCCGCCTTGCCGCTACATAGGAGATAACTTCCCCCCTCATCACAGCTTTTGCTGTGCACCAAAACAAAATCGGGTCAGATTTGTGCTGCTGATTGTGCATGGAGAATTCCTCCCATTTTTGGTGTAAAAACTTCGTGAAATCCGCATCTTTAATTAAGTAATTTGGAAATCTCCATATCCTAGCTGTCTGACTTTCCTTGTGATCTGTCAGCTGAAACCATACTGGGGAATGGTCCGAAATTAGCTCTTGTTCTGTGCCAGCTGCTGTTACATTGGAAAAAAGCGGGCCAGGTATAAACATGTAATCTAAACGGGCCCAGGTCCCGTGGGCCCGAGATCTGTGAGTGTAGTCCCTTACCTCAGGGAACAGGGACCTCCAAACATCCACCATCCCAAGATCAGTGGCGAACGCTGGAAGGATCCCACGGTCCCCACCACCCCCCACCCCTTCATTCCGTCTACCTGTGCAATCCATATTTGGGTTCATCAGTGTGTTCATATCCCCAACAATTATTAACCTCTTATCTCTGTATGGTAACAGAATACGTAATAACTCTGAAAAGAAATCTGGAGTAGAGGGGGTGGGTGCATATACAGATAGCAAAAATATTTCAGACCCTTGTAGATTTAATTTAACTAGCAGATAACGCCCATTATCATCCCGTAACATGACCTCAGATGCACAGACCAGATTTTTGCGATATAAAATCGCCACTCCCCCCTTCCTCTTTCCAGATGACACATAATCCACTTGACCCACCCAGGCTCTCTGTAATTTCTGATGTTCTTCATCAGAGAGCCTGGTCTCCTGTATACAGGCTATGTCAGCTCCCAACCTCTTCAAATGTGTGAGGATCTTCCTCCGTTTTATCGGGGATGAAACTCCCCCCACATTCCATGTAATTATTTTATAGCTAGAAGAGCCAGCACTCCAAACAATCCATCAGTTGTGCCTTTCCTGCTAATGTATTGGCGCCAGAGTCCCAGCCCTTCCCCGGCACCCAACTGTACCTTTTTGTTGTTAGCTTAGGAGGCCTCTCCCTTCCCATCCATATTAAAGTTCCACAGCCTGTCATCCCGCATTCATAGTTAGAACAGCCCACTATCCCTCCCGAACTTCCCCCCACCCCCAACCCCTTTCCTTGAACCAACATAACCTGTTTTAAACATTTCCTTTCCCCCCCCTTAAACACCCCATCATAACTGCTGTATCGTGACGCCAACTTGTCGTCACCGAGGTCACATCTCTGCGGGGGTCCCTGCTCCCCTACAACCTTATTGCTTACTCCAACTTTCAAAAACTCAATTGTAACCGTCCTCTAACTTCCACTATTCAGTTTCAGCTCCACAAGTTATTTAGAGCACTGTGACTCATCAAAAACAGAAAACAGACAGTCTCATACCCAAATCATGTTTCATGTAGCCTCTTCCTGTTGGCCCAGCTCTCTGTTTATGTAGTCCATGGCCAATTTCTCAGAAGTAAAGGCGTTCCACTTCCCGTCTTTCTGAATTTTAAGAGTCGCTGGGTATGCCAGAGCAAAGCGAATTTTCTTCTCCGCTAAAGTAGAACATGCTGGATGAAACCGTCTTCTCTTTTCCTGCAGTCCTGCAGAGTAATCGGGAAAAATTAAAATCCGCTTTCCATCATATTGTAAATTGTCCCTTTTTGATTTAAATCCTTGCATGATCTCTTCTTTGTGAATGAAATTATGTATTTTAATGATGACCACGCGGGGTTTCTGTTTCTCTACTTGAAATCTCCTCAGCCTGTGGGCTCTCTCGATGCAGAAACCCCCACTGCTGTCCGAAAGGGCGAATTCTTGTTGCAACCATTTTTCTAGTAGGGGGCCCAAACTCTTCTCGGCGATCGACTCAGGAATACCGACCAGCCTCAAGTTTGAGCGCCGCGCTCTATTTTCAAGATCTTCCATTTTCTCGGCCTGTATCTTGAGCTGCTGTTCTATTTCCGCCATTCGCGGCTGGCTAGCATTGCACGTGTCTTCCAGGGTAGATACCCGGTGTTCTAACTCGTGTGTCCGCTTTGATAGCTCCGCCATGTTTGCGTCCATCTTCCCCAGTTGATTCGCCAGCGATTGAAATCTCGGTTCCAAAGCCGCCACTACCGCCGTGGTCAACTGGGTGAGCTGCCGTTCTGTAAATTCATCGCGTTCTTCCCGCCCGCTATCCGCCATCTTAGGTTCCGCCGGCGAGGGTGGTAGCTTCCCTTTCTCCACCTTTACGCTTCGTTTGGACGTTCCAGCCGGCATGGGGAGCAAGAAATGTTCCATGCACACTCCGAAAGCCTGGGTCTTGTTTTAGATTCCGATTGTTCCGCTGTTTTCGGTAATTAACGTGATATGTGAGGAGCGGGGACCCGGAGCTCAGCCTCTATGCTGCTACCGCTCCCAGCGCATCACGTGACCTCCAACTACGAAAAATATAAAACCCAATAAATCAGCTAACAAAGAAGACTGAAAGGTTGAGCAGAGCAGGAATAAGGTGGTTTAGTGCCCAACATAGACAAGCAAATTTTGCAATTTATGTCTCTAAAGTGATCCCTGCTTTTCTCTATCTCCATCTTAGTCCCCAATACTGTTTTCCCCTCTCCCTTCTTTGACAGGCCAAGTTACATAGTTCCAGGCTTAAGATTTTGAGACAGTCCTAGATTTCTAATCACTCCGTACTAGACCTGCCAAGTCTCGTGCTGGGGAGCTGAGATCTTCTGCTGAACAGCCTCCCTTTCCAGCAACTGCAGGAAATGCCTTCATAAAACATTATCTCCTGTTGCTGCTGGTCCTGTGGCAGCAGATGACATTTTATGAAGGTTCTCCTGCTGTCACTGGAAAGGGAGGCAACTTCTGCTGCCCCTGGCCGTGTGAATCAGTGTGTGCTAGTGGCGGAGCTGTGGGTGGGGTTGAACAGAGATGTGGGTGGGCTGGGTGGAGCTATGGGCGGGCCATAAATTTCTCACTCAGGTTGGCCCCCTTGGCAGCTTTGCTATCCTACTACTACTACTTAACACTTCTATAGCACGCTACAAGGCATACGCAGCGCTGTACACCATACACATAAAGACAGTCCCTGCTCGTGCATTATGGGACTTGCAACACTGGCAGCATCAGGCGCTACAAATCTAACACTGCTTTGGGACGGGGGAAGCCATTGCTTGCCCTGGCATTGGTGGCATGGAATGTTGCTACTATTTGGGTTTCTGCCAAGTATTTGTGACCTGGATTGGCCACTACTGGAAGCAGGATACTGGGCCAGATGGACCACTAGTCTGACCCAGTATGGCTATTCTTATGTTCAAAACCAGGACTGTCCCAAAATCTCCAGCCTGCAACCTGGAAACTTGGCATGGCAGGAGAGTGGCATTCTTCATGTCTTTTCATCTGTTGCTGGCCAACACTTATCTTTCAGTCCTTTTTATGTTCCTGTAACCCTGGTCTCACCACACAGTTCCGGGCACCAGCTATCGGTCATCACAACCAACACCGACATCCCATCTGTAGACAACCTTGCTAAATATTTCAACAAAAAAATTATAAATCTACGCAAAACCCTACCTCTGGACAACACGGACATAGAAAACTTAATTAATGGGCTGGACCCCACCCCTGGTGAATACCCGGCAGACCAATTAAGGTCAAACTTTGCTCTCCTCAGCGCCGACATAGTTACTCAGGCGATTAAAAAATACTCCAAAAGCCACTGTCAATTGGACATCTGCCCCAGCTACCTAATACAATCTGCCCCCCACTGCTTCATAACAGATCTCATATCCCACCTAAATTTCATGCTTCAGCAGAACATTTTCCCTAAAGAAAAAGGCAACATCCTGCTCACCCTAATACCAAAAGACACCAAGAAAAAAACAAATGACATCACCAACTTTCGCCCAGTAGCATCTATCCCATTAGTAGTCAAACTTATGGAAGGACTGGTGACCAAACAACTCAATGACTACATAAACAAATTCACTATACTACATAAGTCACAATAAGGATTCCGACCCCAACATAGCACCGAAACAGTACTACTCACTCTCCTATCCAAATTCAAGCAGGAGATAGCAATAGGCAAAAGCATTCTCCTCCTTCAATTTGACATGTCCAGTGCGTTCGACATGGTTAACCATAACATATTGCTAAGACTCCTAGATTATTTCGGAATTGGTAGTAACACTCTGAACTGGATTAAAGGCTTTCTAACCACCAGAACATACCAAATGAAATCAAGCATCAACATATTGTCACCCTGGAAACCAGACTGCGGAGTACCACAAGGATCACCACTATCACCAATCCTTTTCAACCTCATGATGGTCCCACTAGCCAAAGCCTTATCCACACAAGGCCTTAATCCATTCATGTATGCTGATGATGTCACACTATACATCCCCTACAAACATGATTTAGCAGAAATCACCAATAAAATCAAGCTCAGTTTAAACATCATGAACTCATGGGTAAAAACATTCCAATTAAAACTCAATACAGAAAAAACACACTGTCTCATCATCTCCTTCCAATACAACACATACAAACCCACAAACATTAACACCCTATGATACACCCTCCCTATGACAGCCTGAAAATTCTCAGAGTAACAATCGACCGAAATCTCCAACTAGAGTCCCAAGGTAAAGTCACCATAAAGAAAATGTTTCTCTCAATGTGGAAACTAAAACGTGTGAAACCATTCTTCCTGAGGGAAATATTTCGCAACCTGGTACAGTCAATGGTACTAAGCCACGCAGACTACTGTAACGGAATCTATGCAGGATGCAAAGAACAAATTGTAAAGAAACTTCAAATCACCCAAAACACAGCAGCAAGGCTTATATTTGGGGAAAAAGCATTTTGACAGTGCCAAACCACTCCGAGAAAAACTGCACTGGCTTCCAATTAAGGAACGTATCGCATTCAAAATCTGCACGACAGTTCACAAAATCATCTACAGCGAGGCACTGGGATATATGATAGATCTCATCGACCTACCACTCAGAAACACCATAAAATCAGCATGATCAAACCTAAACCTCCATTACCCAAGCAGCAAAGGACTCAAATACAAATCCACCTATGCATCCAGCTTTTCCTACTTGATTGCACAAATGTGGAATGTACTACCAAAAGTAGTAAAAACCACACTCGACCACTTGAATTTCCAGAAAGCATTAAAAACAGAACTGTTCTGAAGGGCATACCCCACTGACCCAACATAAAAAATCTGGACATTTGCATCACAACGTAACCAAAGATCATAACGGACATATCCTAACTCTTCCTTTCCCTCACTAAGTTCTCCCCAATTGTCTTTACCATACATGTATCTCACTCTACCATAATATCACCTTGATATTACTCGCAACTTGTATTTGTTCACACCGGAATCGGTTAACGCCAATTACGGTACTATGTAAACCACATTGAGCCTGCAAATAGGTGTGAAAATGTGGGATACAAATGCAACAAATAAATACAAAAAATAAAGCTAGCTCTTCGGGTCAGCACCCAAACCAGGATCACTACAAATGTTTTATTTCTTACTGAGCTGGGCAGAGCCGGAATAAATCCAGTAGGCCGTAGAGTTTTAAGCCACATTTTCCCCTTATTTATTATCAGTCTGGGAGTAAATGAACTTCACTATCACTCCAAAGAAATTCTCCACTCCAGGATTTATGAAACCAATGCAAACTTTACTGGAACGCTGCAACAAGCAGAAATCCAAACTTCATATCTTTTTGTAACAAAACAGTTCACTTGATATCAAACAATTCAATTTATATCCAAACAGTTCTATTTGCTGAAAGAGGTTTTTGTGCCACTGCAAGATGCGCTAGCATGTTGGCATTACCGCACAACACCCGCTAGCGCGGCTTTGTAAAAGGGAGAGTAAATTAGCACTCTTTTATAAATAGGGTATTTACAGCACCTCCAGTCCAATAGCCATCCCTTTGGGGAGAACAATCCAAGGCTGTGCTTGCAGTGCTTTTTGCCACAAGCTGTCCCGTTGGGTTTTAGTCCAGCTGCTAGACCCACTTAGGACCAGACCTCCCTGTCTGTCCTCCCCTTCAAAGGTGCACTTCTTTGAGCTGCTGCCTCTGGTACCGAACAGGCTCTTTCCTATTCTGCTCCTGGGATGGGTTAACCTTTCTACCCACCCGGAGCACTCCTCACTCCAGTTAATGCTTTGTTGGCAAAAACCTCCTCTTTATTCAGCCTTAGTTATTCCAGTAAGGTGGTCAGCAAAGGCAGTCCTGTGTCCAAATCCTTTGGGACATGCCTCAGCACACCATGAACTTCTTGGATTGTTGGCGGGTGGTCGAATGGGAGCCTCTCCAGATTTCTCCACAGGTGTCCCAGCAGAGAGGCCAGTGATCTCTGCACAGCCGAGGCTCCTTCCAGCAACCTCACTTTCTCCTGGTCTGCCACATTCCTCTGAGTTCATCCTTACCCACTGATCCAGTCCAGCATGGTCTCTAGACTACTATTTGACCTAGGCGAAGTTAAAAGGCTGATGATGATGGCCTCCCCATCTGCTCTGCTCTGTCAACTCCCCAACATTAACTGTGCAGGGCCCAGCTCTCCAACATCCAGGCTTTGGCTCAAGCTCACCACTGCTGGTTGCTCAGTCTCAACACAGTCCATCCTCTTGGGGTTCTTTCCTGAGGTGCGTGAGCCCTTCCTCAAATCCAAGGTCCAGATGTTTATTTATTTATTTTTATTTATTAGGATTTATTTACCACCTTTTTGAAGGAATTCACTCAAGGCGGTGTACAGTAAGAATAGATCAAACATGAGCAATAGGCAGTTACAGCAGTAAAAAATATTCAAACAACAATACAAAGTATGGCATGGTATACTACTTGCAATGACAACACAATATGTACTAGAACATTATAATTGTTAGTGAGGGGTAAGGCAAAGTTGTAACATATAGATGAGTAAGAGAGTAGGAAGAATTAGAAAGTAAGGTGATTGATTTGAAGAAAGTTGCACGTGAGGTCAGAGAGATGGTTAAATATTACCTCATCTAGGGTAGGAGTGGATAAACATGTCCCGCTGCAGTATGTGCAGCCTGAGTCAATCCTTGTGTGTGTGAGTAAGACTAACAAGTTAGTTACTTCTTCCGTTAAAGGCTTGGTTGAAGAGCCAAGCTTTCACCTGCTTCCTGAAGTAGAGGTAGTCTTGTGTTAAGCGGAGCCTTTCAGGCAATGCATTCCAGAGTGTGGGGGCTACTCCGGAGAAGGCTCGCTTGCAGGTATCACATCGTGTAATGTCTTTTGCTTTTGCTGCTAATGCATTCCTCTTCCTCAGCCTTCCCTCTGACTGAGGGCTCCATTGGTGGGGTCGGCAAACTCTCCTCACACTGGTAATATCCGTGCCACATTCATGGCAACACAGGCGCACCGGAACTGGCTTACTTCGATGGGTACACTCAGGGCAAACAATTCGGCCTACGGATGTCTCATTCTCCACTGCCAGTTGAATGACTGCTCGCTGCTTGTACAAGTGAGCCACTTCTCTTGTACAACTCCAGCTCTCTCTGATTAACAAACACCAACGCCTCTCTGCATTCCACATGTTCTGCTCCTCCTTTTATCTCCACATATGTTAGCCCCAGGCCTTGTGCTTGACCTCTGCCCTCCGCCGAGTAACCACTCCCAGTACTCCATGCATTGATTAACAATTTGGTGCGCTCTCCTTCATCCCCTCATCACCAGTGCGGGAACAGCGGCCATGCTTGTACCCTGAATTCTTCCCGCCACTTCCCAGGTACTCACAGTTCAGCTGGTATATTTGTAGTGCTCTGGCAATTTGTGGTTGTTTACCAGTTCAGGTCACTTTTAGTACTGGGAAAAATTGTTCAGTCCTTGGTTAAACAGTCTCTCCTGGCTTAAACCCTGTCGTTCCACATTATGGGCATCATTTTGTGTAACCTTGGTCTCATCACACACTTTCAGGCACCAGCAGGTCAGCACTCATACCAGGGTCACTACAAAAGTTTTCTTACTGAGCTGGGCGCAGGCCGGAGCAGAATAAGTTTGGTAGGCCGTAGGGTTTTAAGCCACACTTTTACCTTATTTCTTTATCAGTCTGGGCGCAAATGAACATCACTCTCATTCCAAAGAAGTTCTCCACTCCAAGATTTATGAAACCAATGCAAACTTTACTGAAACAAGCAGATATCAAAACTTCATATTTTCTTGTAACAAAACAATTCACTTGATATCAAACAATTCTGAAAGAGGTTTTTGTGCCAGTCTAAGACTATTGATAGAATAACTGTTCACTAAATTAGCAGTCTCTTATAAATTCAAGGGTATTTACATATTTACAGCACCTCCAGTTCAATACCCATCCTTTGGGCTTTTTGCCGCAAGCTGTCCCGCTGGGTTTTAGTCCAGCTGCCGGACCCACTTAGGATCAGACTTCCTTTTCTGTCCTCCTCTCCAAATGTGCACTTCTTCATGCTGCTGCCTCTAGTATCGAACAGACTCTTTTCTATTCTGCTTCTGGGCTGGGTTAACCCTTCTACCCACCCAGAACACTCCTTACTATTCAGTTAATGCTTTGTTAGTAAAACCCTCCTCTTTATTCAGCCTTAGGTATTGGGCCTATCCAGGACACCCCCTCATGGGTTCTGTCAGGGGTGAAGGCAACCAAAGACCATGTGCTCACTAATTCTATCACTTCTGTAACCTACCAACATCCTCCCAACTATGACACCCACTGTCAATTTCTCTCTTAAACCTCCCACTGGGCTACACTTCACTCTCACCTACTGATACTGCTCTCCCTCCCCCCCCCTCAGTGACTCTGGAGAGTTCCACAGCAGTCTAGTAATCCCCCAAGGAAATTTCCAAACTAAATTTACCAGGGGCTTTGGGTGTTGTGCAGTTGCCTCATCTTGTCCACTCCTAGCTAGGACCTGCTGTCTAGAAAATCCAGAACACAGAAGCTAAAAGGAGTGACAAGCAGCAAATGTCCTTTAATTTGCATATCTGTTGACTCAGAGTCATGAGAATGGGTCAATTGGACTTTGTCTTCTGTCATTTACTATGTTACAATATTACTACAGTATGTTTCTATGTGTAGGTAGGAGAAACAAGAGACTAGACAAGCAAAGAGATTTTAGAGTCTGGCATACAGGCTTCAAAAATATTTTGTAGGCCCAGGAACAGTGCTCTCTGATTCCAGGAACTCAAATAAGCACATCATTTTTCTCATTTCCTGACACATTCTTTCTCTTCCCTTAGCAACCCTTGGGCTCTCCACTGCATTTCTCCTCCTAGGATGCCAGAATTTACAGCCTGCTGAAATGGAATTACCCTCCATAATTAGCAGAGAAAAATGGCTCTGAACTCATTTCGGCATGCTCCCAGAATTACATTTCTTCTCCTGTGTTTCTAGCCATTAGTTGTAAATTTTCGCTGAGAGTGGCACCAGGTCCATTAGGGACCGTTTCTTGCCGTCGCTTACCTCATTTTGGCTAATTTTTTGCTTCTCTGACTATGAAAAATTGTAATTGATGATGGTCCTGTAATCTGGCTCAGGAGGCCCCGAATCTTCCTGATCCAAACCCACTACTCTTACATAAAGGTAAAGAAAGGATTCTGATGTTAACATTAAAAACACACACACACACACAGAGCAAACATTGCTCCCATCTGAAATGAGTCAGTAATTTTCCAGTTCAGTTTCTTAAAAATAACAGGATTCCAATCTGTCATCAGGGCTCGAGCTGGACAGCAAAGCTCCTCTTCATTCCCAGTAGTGTCCAAGGTCGAAGGAAGGTCAAGGCTATGTACTGTGACAGTAATTTGTACCTATTCTGTAATAAGTTTAACAGGTACAGCAGATGGTGCAGAGGAAGAACACTGAGCCTTTTGGGGTATGTTGATATGTTTCAATGAAAGATTCAGGAGTGCCTGAGATACTTAGAAATGTCCCTCATAGCTTTAAAATGTTGATAATTCTCTTCTGCTATAAAGAAACTCTGTATCATGCTGTTTAGGCAAGAAAATTAGTACTGAAATAAAAGAACTCACCTCTAGGACAGGATGGCGCTGAGGATGAACACAGATATAGTAGAGATGAGCACCTAGAACATTTTTGTTTTGTATTGTTTCCTGTCTCATTTAGGGAATGTTTATTGACACAAAATGAAAACTTTCTTGGGCCTCCTTCCCTTGCTGCCCCCCCCCCCCCCAACTACTTCACAACCCCTCCCCCCTGTAGGTCCCCCAACTGTACCTGAATCCCTAGTGGTCCAGCGGGGGTCTGTTGGGCAAGGAGCAATGCCTACTTACTCTGCCCATGGCCGTGGCTGCATCCAACATGGCAGCTATGGCCATAGAAGGGAGCAAATGGGCATGGCTCCTGCCCCAACAGAACCCCACCGGACCACCAAGAATTCAGGTAGGCCCAGAGAACCTACAGGAAGTGGAGGGGGCATGGGCCAGAGAGGGGGAGTCTTGGATTGGAGGGGGACATGAAACATGGATCACTGGGGAGGTTGTCATTGTCAGACCTGCCTTATTTAATGCAAATGTAGTTGATATCACAATGCAAATGTAGTTGACATCACACAGACCATCCTCCTGTAATTCTCTAATTGACATTAGAGGGGGAGATGTATTAAACTTCCTGGGTCATCAATGTGCTTTTTTCACCGTTTCCAGCTGGTTTAGTGAGCACATTATTCAGATAGAGATGTACAGAGAGGTTTTGTGGGCTTCTTAATGTTCATGGCAACAGATAACGGGAATAGCTTGCTAATTTATTTAAATGAGCAGATCAGTATTCAAATGTGCATTCCAAGGAATGCACAACTGTTTAGGAGCAATGCACAGAAAGGCCCGCCTACCTTTATCGATGGAAATTTAACTGGAGGTCTGGAGCAGCCATAACATGATAGCTTTGGTGGAGCCACCCACGACAGGCAGGCAGGGATGGCTGAAAGCAATCCGGAGCCCCGACATGACATCCTGCTGCAGCTTGTGCAGTAAAAGAAGCAGCCAGAGCAGCTCCTGAGAGCCAGAGAGACTGCCAGGCAGGCCAGCTGGAGACTGAGGAGTTGAAAGATTTTACCCAGCTGGAAGCAGGAAGAATAGCAAGTCCAGCGACCAGAACCATGAAGCAGGAAGAACAGCCAGTCCAGCGGACGAGCACCTTAGCCGGCTGCCGTGCCAACGGCATTCCTGGAGGGGGGGGGGGGGAGCTCCCAGTCAGCGCCCATCTGCTGCTGCTCCTACTAGCCCTGAAAGCACACCCCTGAGCAATCCTTTCCAGGATCTATGTTCTGTCATCCATGGGCTCGCTGCTCCACATCTCCCCACAGCTATTTTGAAAAACAAACAAACAAAAGCTACTACTACTACTACTTATCATTTCTATAGCGCTACTAGACGTACGCAGCGCTGTACACTTGAACATGAAGAGACAGTCCCTGCTCGACAGAGCTTACAATCTTATCAGGACAGACAAACAGGACAAATAAGAGATAAGGACAAAGAGCAGCAAGATTCCGGAATCCCAAACAGTACTACTGTTACTTATCATTTCTATAGGAAAAAGATGCACATAAGAGATTCCTGAGGAAACTAAAAAGCGGTGTCCTGTTGTGAACTGGTTAAAAGCCAGAAAATGGAGAGTAGGGTTAAATGTACAATTCTCTTAATGGAAGAGGGTGAACAGTGGACTAACCCCAGGGATCTGTACTGGGTACCGGTGCTTTGTACTGTATTTATAAATTATCTGGAAATGGGAACAAGTGTGTGATCAAATATACAGATGAACAAAATTAATCAAAATTGTTTAAGTTGCATGCAGATTGTCAGAAATTGTAGGGGAACCTTGGGAGGCCGGGCAAAACGTAGACAAAGTGATGCATGAAGGGAAGAAAGACTAAGGAGGCTACACCCAGATTTCATACATGCAGCTTGTATGTGTGCATGAAAGCCATGTGTAGCACATGCTGAACGAGCATGCGCAGAGCAGCCATGCCTAGCGATTGACTGCTCTGTGCATGCCCTGGCAGCCTTCTCTACTGAGCTGCATGGTAAAAGTCCATGCAGCTCATTTGCATAGGATTTCTTTTGTGAATTACCTGCTATTTCTACCTTGGTAATTTTTACCAGGGTGGAAATAGTGAGTGATTCTTTCTGGGGATTTTTGTGCATTGGCCCCTCAGTCTACAACCTCAAACATATAAGGGAACCAAACTCCTTTCATAGAAACATAGGCACTGAAGGCAGATAATGACCATATGGCCTATCCACTCTGCCCATCCATGTCATCTACAATCCCTTCCACACCCTTAGAAATCCTGTGTACTTGTCCCAAGCTTTCTTATTTCTAGGATTTCCTGCAGTAGATTAACGTGCCTGAGTGTGAGGGAAACTTGCACTGCTGCTGCCTGTGCTCTACCTATTTAGTTCCAAAACAGAAGTTTTCCAAACACACACACTGATGTGAGGAAGATTACTCAACACACACCCCAAAAGTGTTCACAAGCAAAGGTATAAATTGATTTAAATTTGTAAATGAAAAGCAGAAGCTCTTAGTATGTGGACTGTGGCAACACTGTCCCAGGTAACCAATTGTACAGGGTCATTTAAATGAGAATGAGCCCATTAAAGAAGCTCCCATTTTAATTTGAATGCCCACATACATCCTAGCATACCGCTAATCAAATAGAGTGAAAAACCAACACTCAAAATACTAAAATATCAAAACATTTCTTTTGTGACAACTTAGTTTAGTGAAAAATCAATGCTCGAAATACTAAAATATCAAAACATTTTTTCGTGATAACTTAGTATAGTGAAAAACCAACATTCAAAATAATAAAATATCAAAACATTTCTTTTGTGATATTTTCCCACACAAAAGTATAAATAAGCAGCATGTGCCAAAGTTCAATTCAAACTGATGGCAAGTGAGACTTCTCCTGAGATGAACAAAGTCTTTGAAAATTGACAAAATCGTTCATACTTGCAGCAATTCAATAGTGCATTAAACGGTTCTTTTACTAACCTGTGGTAAAAGGGGGCTTTCGCTAGCGTCAGCATGTGTTTTTGATGCATGCTGAGTAAAAGGCTCTCTTTTTTTCACAAAAACAAATGGCCGTGTGGTAAGTGAACCACTTGCCATGCAGCCATTTCGGTGGGAGAGCACTTACTGCCACCTATCAAGGTGGCAGTAAGAGCTCCCATGCTAACCTGGCAGTAACCGGGCAGCGATTACCGCTGGGTAAGCAGCAGCACTACAAAAATAGGAAATATTTTTGTAGAACCGGAAATGGCACACACTGGGGATGGGAGCTACCATAGGGAGTGGACAAGTAGCTTAGTGGTTAGTGCAGTGGGCTTTCATCCTGGCAACCTGGGTTCAATTTCTGCTGCAGCTCCTTGTGACCTTGGGCTAGTCACTTAACCCTCTATTGTCCACAGTACAAAAACTTAGATTGTGAGCCCTCTAGGGACAGAGATAGTACCTGCATATAATGTGTACAGCTCTGCATACATCTAGTAGCACTATAGAAATGATTATTATTAGTAGTAGGGCTCCTGCAGTAGCCTGGCAGTAGTTACAGATTGGTGCGTGGCAAGCCTTTTGTTGTGCACCAACCCTTTAGTAAAAAGGTCCCTTAGCTTGTGAAAATCACTTTCAAAATCTGCACGACTGTTCATAAAATTATTTACGGCGAGTCACCGGGATACATGACAGACCTCATCGACCTGCCAACCAGAAACACCACAAAATCTGCACAATCATACCTAAACCTCCACTACCCAAGCAACAAAGGACTCAAATATAAATCCACCTATGTAACCAGCTTTTCCTACCTAAAAACACAACTAAGGAACGCATTGCCAAAAGCAATAAAAACTGCGCTCGACCACCTAAATTTTCGGAAAGCACTAAAGACAGACCTGTTCAGAAGAGCATACCCCACCGACCCAACATAAAATACCTGTTCACCTGTAACACAATGCAAACAAAGACCATAACGAACATTACCTGACTCTTCTTCCCCCTTTTCCTCTATAAGTTCTCCCAACTGTACCTACCATACATGTACCCCATTCTACTACAATATCACTTTGTATTCATTCATACCATGTATTTGTTCAGACCGTAATCAGTAACGCCATTAACGGTTATATGTAAGCCACATTGAGCCTGCAAAAGGTGGGAAAATGTGGGATACAAATGTAACAAATAATAATAATAAAAAATCCAAAGGCTCAACAGATCTACGTTTCGGATGCCACCTTCTCCAGGAGCCCTGAACTAAAGCTCCCACTGACACTTCTCAAGTGAGGGTGAGAAAACAGGTGTGAGGATGTTATAATGCCGTTGTATCGCTCCATGGTGCGACTGCACCTTGAGTATTGTGTTCAATTCTGGTCGCCGCATCTCAAGAAAGATATAGTAGAATTGGAAAAGGTGCAGCGAAGGGCGACTAAAATGATAGCGGAGATGGGACGACTTCCCTATGAAGAAAGACTAAGGAGGCTAGTGCTTTTCAGCTTGGAGAAGAGATGGCTGAGGGGAGACATGATAGAGGTATATAAAATAATGAGTGGAGTGGAACAGGTGGATGTGAAGTGTCTGTTCACGCTTTCCAAAAATACTAGGACTGGGGGCATGCGATGAAACTACAGTGTAGTAAATTTAAAACAAATCGGAGAAAATATTTCTTCACCCAACGCATAATTAAACTCTGAAATTCATTGCCGGAGAACATGGTGAAGGCGGTTAGCTTAGCAGAGTTTAAAAAGGGGTTAGAAGGTTTCCTAAAGGACAAGTCCATAAACCACTACTAAATGGACTTGGGAAAAATCCATAATTCCAGGAATAACATGTATAGAATGTTTGTACGTTTGGGAAGCTTGCCAGGTGCCCTTGGCCTGCATTGGCTGCTGTCGTGGACAGGATGCTGGGCTCGATGGACCCTTGGTCTTTTCCCAGTGTGGCATTACTTATGTACTTATAGGTAGCGCAAACACCCATTCTAACATTGTAATGGTGCACAGTAAAGTGTCTCTAGCTATTTAGGGCTTTTATTACAAAGCCGCAGTAGTGATTATCGCGCACCAAATATGATGAAACCCATAGGAATTGAATGGGCTTTGTCGCATTTGATGCACCACTAAGTACTAGTGTGGCTTTGTAAAAGAAGCCCTTAGTATCTAGCAGAAATTTCTTTAGCAGTAAAATAAAATTCACTTAAAATAATTCCTCTTCTTCCTAGAAAATGCAAAGAATGAAAAGGTTAGCTTGGACAACTGTGACGACCGTATAGTTTATAAGTTTGTGAGATTAAAGGCACTTTTGATGCGTTTCCCAGGGAACTAGAAAAAAAATGCCCTGCCTTGCTCAGTATTATTTAAAGCCCAATCTTACTTCTGTCCAACACACTTCTACCAATATTAAAAAAAATAAATTACTTGCATCCTCACTGCTATGTAGTGCTGAGAAAGAACCCCTGCTTGGTCAAATATTACAAGAGAAACCTGCAAAAAATTCCAGTCTCCATGCTCAGGGCACATCCAGCTGAGAACAATTGCACCCCCACCATTCAGAGCTTATAGAGTATTGAATAAATTTTACATGCAGTTGGTGTGAGGCTTATAAGGAGTTGGGCTGGTCACACTCACAACTACTAGTGTGGCATGAATTGTCTTTTTTACTGGAAATATTATCCATGGAAGGTCATTTTCGACATGACGTCTAAGTCCAACTTTGGATGTTTTGCTCAAAACATCCCAAATTTGTGGGGAATATAGCCATTTTTGAAACTTTCTGTTTATCTTCTTTTTTTTTTTCCAAAATGGCTATCTTCTAGACATTTTGTGCTCAAAATGTTTATCATTTTGGTCCATTTTCGAAAAAAGTTCAGGTGCAAAACTTGAAAGTCAAGCCATTGTGATGTAGGAAGGGCCAGCATTTTTAGTAGACTGGTCCCTCAGACATCTTAGGAAAGCAGTGGGGCACCCTAGGAAGCACTGAAGTGGACTTCATATAAATGATCCCAGGTACACATCTCACCATTGCTCCCTTATCTTGTCTGTTGAGTCTCCCAAAACCCACTGCCCCCAACTGTACACCACTACAATGGCCCTTATGGGTGAAGGTGCATCTATATGTGGGTACAGTAGGTTTCTGGTGAGTTTTGGAGGGCTCACAGTTTCCACCACAAATATAACAGGGAGAGATATAGGCCTGGATCCACCTGTCCAACGTGCACTGAACCCACCACTAGACTATTCCAGAGATCTGCTTGCTGCTTTGATATACCTGGCCATTACATTTGAAGCTCTCATAGAGGCTGGTGAGTAATATTTTTATTCACATTTTGGGGGTGGGTGGGAGGGAGTCAGTGACCACTGGGGGAGTAAGAGAGGTCATCCCTGATTCCCTCCAGTGGTCATCTGGTCATTTAGGGCATCTTTGTGTGCTTTATTCATTCTAAAAACAGGTCTAGACCAACATATTGAAGTTTCAGCCCTAGACGTTTTCGTTTTGGTCCATTATGGCTGTAAAATGTTCATGTGTTAGGAACACCCTAATCCTGCGCTTGCATAGATAAAAGTCTGCAAAACAGGTTTTGAAAATACTGATACGGACATTGTTGTAAGAAAAATATCCAAATGCTGCTTTATGCCACTTTTTAGACATTTTTCTCTTTTGAAAATGAGCCCCTTATTTGCCAGCTCTGTTTGTACAGTAAGTGTTTGATCATCCCCAATATTTAGCACCGCAAGTATTTTTGAAACTTTGGCTCATATAGGGGCCCTTTTACTAAGCTGCGGTAGGCACTAGCATGTGTCTACTGCACAGCAAAAAGCACTGTCGCAGGACGTACTGAAGTATCCCATGGTAGTGTGCCCATCAGCACGCGCTAATCCTGTGCTGAAAAATATTTTATTTTTTATTTTTCAGCATGGGAGGTGTGACTATAGGCAGAGAGTAGTTGTGCCCTGTGCTAATCAGGTAGCACGGGTACATTGCCATGTGCTGCCCAATTAACCATGAGGTTAGCGCAGGAGCCCTTAGCGCCAACAAAATAGGTGTTGGTAAGGGCTCCCATGGCAATGGCCGCTCAATTGGGACATTAGTGCATGGCTATTAAAGAAAAATATGGAAATACAGCCATTTTACTGCCACACTAAAACTGGCCGCAATGCACGGAAAATCCACGTGCTGACAACAGCACTAGCCACTGTGTAGCGCGTCTTGGTAAAAGAACCCAATATTGTTATAGATACAGCAGTGCAGAGGTAAACACAGTATCAACCATCTTCTTCCTTTCCACAGTTAACCCTTCTTCCTCCTCCTCCTTTCTCTCATGTTCTCTCACATTATACAATGGTGCTGAGGAGCAGCATTGATGATCCTCATCATTTTTGCAATAATTCCACCTTGTTCTCTCACACGTTACCCAGGAATTTCTATCCCTTCTGTCTTGTTCTGGTGGTCCAGTGGGGTCTGTTGGGGCAGGAGCAATGCTCACTTGGTCTGCCCATGACTGTGGCCACATCTAATATGGCAGCCACATTGAGCCTGCAAAAGGTGGGAAAATGTGGGATACAAATGTAACAAATAATAATAGAAAGGAGCAAATGGGCATGGCTCTTGCCCCAACGGACCCTCATCGGACCACCAGGAATTCAGGTAGGCCCAACGGGAAGTGGGAGGGGGCCAACAGGAAAGAGATCTATGTGAGATCACCTGGTGACCTCAAGGTTCCAGTACAAGGCAGTGGTGAGAGCCGCTTTGGGACAGGCATTAGTAGAAGAAAGGAGGTGATAATGGCCCTGTGCACATTGTTCATGAAACCACATTAAATTATTGTCTCCAGTTCAGGAAGCCGCATCTCTGAAAGGAATTAGATAGAGTAGAAATGGTCCAGGGAAGAGTTACCAAAATGCTAAAGCCTATGATGAGAGACTGGAGAACCTAAATATGTATAGGGAAGAAGGAAGATAATGAAGAGACAATCATGGATGGCTGGATTAAAGATTTTTGGGCCCCTAGCACACAAATGTTAAATCCTCTGCAACCCAGAGAAACATGTCTTGCTCTATATGGCAGTGTGTCTCCTTCTCTTAGGGACCAGGGTTTCATTGTGCTCCTTTCTTCCTATCCTCCGGGTCTAGCTCAGTCTTCTACAGGTGGGCTGTTCTGCCACCAGTAGCCTTATATTAGTTTATGGTGTAGCTCTAAAGTGTGTTTAATGTCTTTACTGTTATACTCACGTCTAAGGATTTTCACTGCTGCAGTCCTCACTACAAAGATATATGAGCAATGCATTGTATGTAATGTAGTCTTACATGTAATGCAGCCACCCCTGCTTATTTGTATGAAGTCTGTTATTAGTGGGCTATTCTCCTGCTAGACCTCCTCCTCTTCTTCTCAGCCAAGCTTGGCTCCTTTATTTACTTACTATTATTTCCTGGTCAGATCAGCTAGGGTATGACCTTAGTAAGGAGGGCCCCAACTGCAGTAAGAAGAGGTTCCAGGGCTAAGCTGAAGAGGTACGGGGGAAAGGGGCAGCCCTGTTGGTTCCTCTTTTCAAATAAATAGGTTCAGAGAGAAAGTTATTAGTAAAAACCTTTGCAGTTGGATTAGCATATAAATCTTTAATTCTTTGAATAAAAGAAACAGGAGCTCCAAATCATTCCAAAGCTGAAAATAAATAGTCCTACTCCACCCTGTCAAAAGCCTTCTCTGCATCAAGGGACAAGACAATGACAGGGTGGGGTAGGACTTAGCAATATGGGATAAGTGAAAAAATATCCGGCTATTATCAGTAATAAGGCGACTAGGCATAAATTCCACTTTATTGGAGTGAATGACGTTCCCTATAATTTTTAAAATCTACTTGCAAGAATTTTTACATAAATTTTATAATCTACATTAAGTAGAGGTATAGGGCAATAATTTTGCACCAGGAGAGGATCTTTGTTTGGCTTTCAAATTACCATAATAGCATCAGAAAAATTATTATGACTGATATTATTTGGAGTTATAAAATTAAAAATATTAGCAAGGAAACTAGTAAAAATGTTTTTAAAGATTTTATAAAATTCTGTTGGAATGCCATAAGGCCCAGGAGTCTTACCAGATTGGATATCCTTAATAGCATCAAGAACTTCTTTTTCATAAATATTTCTTTAGAAAAAAAACTTTTGTCCAACATCGACCACTTTAAACTATGAAGTGATGATAAGAACTGGTCAATGTTTTTAGTGGGATTATCTGTATATTGTTTTATTAAACCTCTTTGGTGTTGCATTCTCTCTTTTAGGAGGGGATCGAGGGGGGGGGGGAATGTAAGAGGAGATGGGGGGTCTGTGAAGGAGTTAGGTAGTTCATGTATGTGTCAGTGCTCCAGAGATTGCTTTCAGGCTTATTTTCGAAAGAGAAGGCCACCCATCTTTCGACACAAATCGGAAGACGGGCGTCCTTCTCCCAGGGTCGCCCAAATCGGCATAATCCTCAACTGCTTTCCGTCATGGGGACGACCAAAGTTCACGGGGGCGTGTTGGAAGCATAGCAAAGGCGGGACTGGGGCGTGCTTAACACATGGGCGTCCTTGGCTGATAATGGAAAAAAGAAGGGTGTCCCTGACGAACACTTGGGCGACTTTACTTGGTCCTTTTATTTTTTACGACCAAGCCTCAAAAAGGTGCCTGAACTGACCAGATGACCACCGGAGGGAATCGGGGATGACCTACCCTTACTCCCCCAATGGTCACCAACCCCCTCTCACCCTAAAAAAACTTTAAAAATATTTTTTGCCAGCCTCAAATGTCATATCCAGCTCCATCACAGCAGTATGCAGGTCCCTGAAGCAGTTTTAGTGGGTACTGCAGTGCACTTCAGACAGGCTGACCCAGGCCCATCCCCCCTACTTGTTACACTTGTGGTGGTAAATGTGAGCCCTCCAAAACCCACCATAAACCCACTGTACCCACATCTAGGTGCCTCCCTTCATCCCTAAAGGCTATGGTAGTGGTGTACAGTTGTGGGGAGTGGGCTTTGGGGGGGGGCTTGGGGGACTCAGCACACAAGGTAAGGGAGGTATGCACCTGGGAGCTTACTGCAGTGCCCCCTAGGGTGCCTGGTTGGTGTCCTGGCATGTCAGGGGACCAGTGCACTACGAATGCTGTCTCCTCCCATGACCAAATGGCTTGGATTTGGTCGTTTCTGAGATAGGCGTCCTCGATTTCCATTATCGCCAAAAACCGGGGACGACCATCTCTAAGGTCGCCCTAAATGTTGAGATTTGGGCATCCCCGACAGTATTATCGAACCGAAAAATGGACGCCCATCTTGTTTCGATAATACGGGTTTCCCCATCCCTTTGCGGGGATGCCCTGCGAGGACACCCTCAGGAAAACTTGGGCGCCCCATTCGATTATGCCCCTCCACATTACTTGCATTGCTGTATTGTGGATTTCAGTGCTGCACTACATGTCTTTATTTTTTTTTCATCTAAGAAAGATATTTATTAGAGAATACAAATTGCAAGTTGTATGAAAAGTTGATACATATATGCAAATTACAAAATTGGTTCCCTTCTAACATTTAGCATCTAGCACATAATGAACATTCATTCCTCTCTGTCTGATGTGATTAGACTACTTGCTGCTGATTTGGAAACACAACAGGACACGCTGTTTGTGCAGGGTTTTTTTTTGCATTTCCTTTTTCCATGTCCTGATATGCAATTTGCAATTCTCATTCGTACAGATACAGACTAGCCCCTGATGCAGCCCTTTTGTGGGCGAAACACGGCCTGTGTCGGACAACTGTCTTAAATACGGTATCTTCAATAAAATATTTTGGATAATATACTGATCTGCTTGCTCATTTTCCATATTGTAGGGTAGGTACTCAGTGATCACCCCACCCCTGAAGGGTGGCCTAGCATTTGAGTACCGGCACCCTTTTTGCTAGAAAAAATGCACTGGCCACTACAATCCAAGCAATGAATAGTCTTTCCTTCTTTGGATTTCTCTATTTATTTGGATTTGGCTCACACTTTTTCAGTATCAGCTCAAGGCATGTTACATTCAGGTATACTAAGTATTTCACTGTCCTTGGAGGGCTCAAAATCTAAATTTGCACCTGAGGCAATGGAGGGTTAAGTCACAAGGAGTGGATGAATAAAGTCACAAGAGCCTGGGGTACGAGTTCTCAAATGGCATTCAGCAACTGTACCTCACTGTCTTTATCACTATATTTCTAGAACTTTTTGTGTTTACTGTTAGTGAAAGAAAGCACTGGGCATACAGCAACAACAACAGCACACACACACACACACACACACACACACACACACACTGCCTCTTAGTTCCTCTAAGTATATGAGGGCAAGCTTCCCATATATACTTGAGCGAAACTAATTTATGCATCCTAAAGGATAGTCCCATTGTGCTGCTTTGTATACCCCCTCTTTATAGGGCTCTCTTGGTCATAACTCCAACTCAGTATATATCTCTTTTGGTGTGACAAGTTCCTTTAACAGCTCAGAAAGTGCTTGCAGGCATAGAAGGGGGCTCAGGGGAGGGGTTGAGGGTTTTGGAATTTATTCAATTTAATATAATCTTATAGATTGTAGCACACGGTTTATATGCACGGATGGCTTTGATTTGTCACAGATGGGAGATCGGCTTATTACTCTCCCATCTCCGACAAATAAAAATATAAAGAAATGGCCTAATAAATAAAACAATTTGAGATGCGCCATGGCATCAACATTATATTTGTCATCAGTCAGAGACCGTTATACGGCTGTAATGTTTACTACCATTCAATTACAACAGCTTTCAGCCAGGCCCCAGCCATAAATCACAGGTTACTCTCCGTATCCACTGAGGAGACTGCCAGAGTGGGAGGAGAGGCAGAGAGAAGTATAGGTACTCCATAATTTAATTATTATTATATATTGTTTCTCTACTTTTTTTGTGGGGAGGGCCTTGCAGTGCTGTTTCATGCTTCCGGCTTAGTCAGAGCTAGGCCCAGAATCTGGCATCATTGGTAGCTACCCAGAGCTTTTTCCCCTATTCATATCATCTCTTAGAGGCCTTTTCACTAAGCTGCAGTAAATAGGGCCCGGCGGTAGCCGTTTTTGCCGTGCACCAGGTAGGGGCATAGCCAGACTTCGGCGGGAGAGGGGGTCCAGAGCCCGAGGTGAGGGGGCACATTTTAGCCCCCCTTGTGCAGCCGAACCCCCCCACCACCACTTTTGACCCCCTCCGGCGCCCCTCATCCATCCCTTTCGACCCCCTTCCTGCCGCCGCCAACCCTCCCCCGCCTCCGCCAGGTACCTTTGCCCAACCCCTGCCAGCTGAAGTCCCCTTCAGCGCCGGTCTCCAAGTCCGTCGCGCTCGCTGATCTGGATTCTGTTTCTGTGAGTCCTGATGTCCTGCACGCTACGTGCAGGACATCAGGACTCACAGAAACAGAATCCAGATCAGCAACACACTGGACTCGGGGACCGAGGGGGGTTGGGGACCCCCGCCAGCACCGGACTTGGAGACCGAGGAGGTTGGGGACCCCCGCCAGCAAAGGTACCTGACTGTGGCGGTGGGGGAGGGTTGGCGGCAGCGGGAGGGGATGTCGAATGTGGCGGGGAGGGTCAGCGGCGGGGGGTGGGTGAAAGCAGGGGGGCTAGAGCTAAATCTGTGGGGGCCCATGCCCCTGTGGCCCCACCTAGCTACGCCTCTGGCGCCAGGGCCCCTTTTACTGCAGCAGATGAAGAAAAACAAAAACACGTAACGGGCATGCATTAAGTTCGCACTTGCCATACGGCCATTTCAGGAGGCAGCACATACCATCACCCACTGAGGTGGTGGTAAGGACTCCTATGCTAACCTGGCAAAAACCACGCAGTGCACAACACTGCCCGATTACCACCGGGAAACCCCCTGCGGAAATATTTTTTTAATATTTCCACTTGCTTCGGAAATGACACGTGCTGGGGATGGAACTACTGTCGGCACCCACATTGGGTCAGCAGTAGTTCCAGGTTGCCAAGCGGCAACTCTTCAGTAAAAGGGCCCCTTAATATCCTTTAGTTCAGTATTTGCATGGGTCCGGAATCCAGGCACTAAGTGCCACCATTGCACAATAGCTATGACTCCCTCCTTCATTGGTTGTGATCACTACCTCTGCAGCATCCCCAGCCCAGGACAATTTGGGAAGAAAAAGACCTGAGCTGGGATTGAACCCATGTATTCTGGGAGGGGCCTTCTTTTTTCTTTTCAAATAACTTTATACACTTGAATCTGAATCGAGAGAAAGAGAGAGAGAGAGAGAGAGAGAGAGAGAGAGAGAGAGAGAGAGAGAGAGAGAGAGAGAGCAATAGAGCATAAAGATGATGACACCAGGCCAGAGAAAGACAGACAGATACCGTAAGGAGAGGAAGAGTTCTGAAGAGGGACAGGAAGATAAAGAGAGAGAGAGAGAGAGAGAGAGACTGAGGGGGCTTATAAATAGGGACAAGATTGAGCTGTAGTAGTTACATTGGTCCTGAGAATGTGTGAGGATTCATTCCAGGCTTATAACTCGGGTTACCCCTGAAGCAGAGAGGAGACCTGACTGGTACAGAAAAGCTTTGGTTAAAGGTTATCTTTGGATAACTGTTATGTCAGCCCAGGATAAGAGAAAAGGAGAGAAAAAGTAAAGTAGGGGGAGGGGAGAAATGAATTAAAATGAGAGGGAGAGAGAGAGAAAATATAAGGGAAGCAATAAAACCAAGCGAAAAGAAAAAAAAATACTCTGCACTTGGGTGCATACACAGGTCACAGAAACAGCATTTATACATCCTCACACTTTATACAGCAGCACAGGGGCTATTTATCATTATATTCTTTCGTCCACAATAATTCCACTAGACTCATATGCAATACAGAACTGAGAGACAGCCCACATGCAGCATAAGGGCATGGAAAGTATCCCCGAGCTTGTATCTGTGTAGAGAGAGAGACAGTCCTCATGCAACAGGAGAGTGCAGAGAGTACTATGCCAAGGGACAGCTCCACACACTGTACATGTGGCAGGAGAATGCCCCCTAGTCAATAAATACCAACATTTCAAAATGACTGGGTGTGCCAGACACAATACTTGCTTAATATTGGGGGTGCTCCTAGGTGAGCGACTACATCTGTACAGAGACAGGCCACATGGAGCATGAGAGTGCAGAGAATACTTCAGAGCCTGCTTCATGCAGAGGAACAGCCCACACACACAGCTGGAGAGTGCAGAGGTTACCCAGGAACAGGTAGGTCAAACTCATAACTAATAATGGCCTCTACAGCAACGCTTAAGTTCTTAAAGACCATGTGCTTAACCAAACAGGGACTTTAATTACCTTCAAACTCCACCTTAACTGTCAATCATAACTTATAACCATTTCTCTCTGCAACTTATTCCATAACACATTCTCCTTGGGCTGGGCTTCCTTCCCACCCAGGGACATCCCACATGCCCCCCATCAGTGACTCCAGGGAAAAACCAAACCACTCAGTAATCCCCATATAAGGGAGGATTACATCTTTACAGCAGCACCAGCTCTTGGATTACATCTTTAATCATGCTTACTTATCGGACTCTGATTGTATGAGGTTTATTCCGCTGTGGATTGGTCACTCACTTTATGCACCTGCTCATTCTAAAAAGGAGGAATAGCTATTTTACTGAAAAATAATCTTCTAATTCATATTCTCCAACAATCTTTTGATCTTAATTGTCGATGGACAATTTCCATACTACAGTTTGGTCCTATAAAATGTTCTATCATGAATGTTTATGCGCTCAATATTGATACATCTGATTTCATACATCAAATCAGAGAGGATTTATTAGAATATAGCACTGTACCATTCTTGTTGGCTGGAGAATTTAATGTTACCTTTGAATAACAGCATTCAAAGACGAACCAAAATGGAAAAGCAGCTTCTTGCAACCATCCAAGCAGCAGGTCCCGTGGATATGTGGTGCCTTCAACACCCTGATGGTCATGAATACTCATCTTTTTCCTGTAATTCCTCCCTTATCCCTGACTCTTGCTGTCGGTTCCCATACCATGACCCGACCACCTTCCTTCCTTTGTTCAAAGCTTTCCCTTCTGACTTTCTTGATTGTTCACTCGTTGAAGCGATGTACTGTTGGAACTCCACACTCAGTGACAAATTCTCCTTTCCCTCTGTTGACTCTGTCCTTTTAACTGCCCCTTCTATCCCTTTATCTCACAGAAAAAGAAAGTCCCCTTGGTATCATAATGGTCTTTTTATGCTCTAATGACAAGTATGTAGTGCTGATCATTCCTGGTGCTGTTGCCCCAACCATGAATCCCTTCTACTTTTCAAGGCAGCTACCTCTCATTACAAAAGTGAGGTTCAGCTCGTGAAATGGAAATACCTTGCTACGTTGCAGAATTCCAGTTGCCTAACTCAGGCCCTTTTCAAATCTGTCTTTCTTTTCACCAATCAACCTTCTGCTTCAACTATGCACCCTTCTCTCGCAATGTCTGCTGTCGCTCTGGGTAATTTTCTTACTGATAAAGTTGTACAACTAAAATGCACTCTGATTTTGTCTGCCTTGCCTATCTATTCTTCCTTACCACTTTCCCCCAAATCCACCTCACTTTGTTCCATTTGGGGATCTTTCACAATCCCAACTCTCACCTCCTTTTCCCTTCTACTTAAACATGTTCATTTTACCACTTGTTCACTAAATCTGATCCCCTCATCTTGGATTAATATTTCGCATCATGGTTTATCTCCCCTTCTCTTGCATCTGGTATCCAAAAATCTCTCTGAAGTTACAGTCCCTGGTGCCTGGAAAACTGCACTTGTTTCTCCAATACTAAAATATTTGACAGCTGACCCCTCTGTTCCCTCTCATTATAGACCAATTTCTAATCTTCTGGTTGCTGTTAAGATCACTGAAAAACTTATTTTTAACCAGCTTCTTGCTTTTTTGGAGGTTCGCACAATCCTTCATCCTCGGCAAACCTCTACCAGATCTTCTGCATCTCAGTCATTTCCTCTCCACTGTGGTGTTCCTCAGGGATCTGTTCTGTCACCTCTCCTGTTCAACATGTTTATCAGTCCTTTAGCTACTCTTCTCCAAGACTTTAATATCCGCATCTTTTTCTATGCAGAGGACATCTTATTTTCCCAACTTCTTTCTTAACCCCTGACCTTGATCCCCTCTGTTGGGCTCTTCAGGCCCTTTCTGACTGGCTTTCGGGCCATGAACTGGTTCTTAATACATCAAAGGCCTCCTCTTGCTGGGTTACTGGCACACACCCCACCACCTCCATTTCTCTGATGCTTTTCAACTATCAACCGAAGCCAGTCTCTTCCTTCCAGTATTTAGGCATTATTATTGATTCCACTCTGTCTTTTGAACACCAACAGGGGCATTTTTGATATGAAGTCTAAGTCAGACTTTGGACTTTTTGCGCTAAAAGTCCCAAATCCGAATAGCAAATGTAACCATTTTTGAAAAAGCAAAATGTCTATTTTTTTTAATACCGTTTGTAACAAGGTTTTGTGCTCGGTGCATTTATCTTTTCACGCCACTATTGGAAAAAAATGCACAATTGAAAAATGTAGAAAATCAAGCCATTGGTATGTAGGAGGGACCAGCATTTTTAGCACACTGGTCCCCCAGACATTCCAGGAGAGCAATGGGACACCCTAGGGACCACTACTGTGGACTTCATATAAATGCTCCCAGGTACATATCTCACCGCTGCTCCCTTATCTTGTCTGCTGAGCCACCAAAAAACCCACTACCCTCAACTGTACAGCACTACAATAGCCCTTATAAGTGAAGGGGGCACCTATATGTGGGTACAGTGGGTTTCTGGTATGTTTTGGCGAGCTCACAATTTCCACCACAAATGTAACAGGTAGGGAGAAGTATGGGCCTGGGTCCACTTGTCTGCAGTGCACTGCACCCACCACTAGACTACTCCAGGGACCTGCATGCTGCTCTATTGATCTTGAGTATAGCATCTGAGGCTGTCAGAGGCTTGTAAGTAATTTTTGTAATCACATTTTTTTGGGGTGGGAGGGTGTTAGTGACCACTGGGGAGCAAGGGAAGGTCATCTCTGATTCCCCCAGTGGTCATCTGATCATTTGGACACTTTTTTGTGGCTTATTCATTAATAAAACAGATCTAGACCAAAACGTCCAACTTATAGCCCTGGATGTTTTGTTCTATTATGGCAGAAAAACGTCCAAGTGTTAGTAATGTCTAGATCCCACCCTTAACACACCCCAGACATGCCCCCTTGTGATTTGAATGCATTTCTGATGGACTTCATAGAAAACCGTCTAAAAATTAGTTTTGAAAATACCAATTTGGATGTTTTCATGAGAAAAACATCCAAATACAGATTTATGCCACTTTCTGGACATTTTTCTCATTTGAAAATGAGCTCCTTGGTCATACTACCTCATTCTTTTATAAGAAAATGAGAAATAAATTATTTCCTCTTAGTTCATCTTTTAAAACAAAATGGGAAGCGGATTCCTATTGGATTGGTACTGACACGGAATAGCAAAATTATTTTCGTTGTGTTAACACACCCCTGTTTGTACCAGCCTCACTCAAACATTGTACTTTTTAAACCATAGAGCACCCTGGACCCCACATAACTTGTTTAAAGCTGGTCTTTCTCGAGATGACAAATGTTGGCATTTCACCTCATCACAAGGTGATCTAAATGATATGATATATTATTGTCCATTGATTTTGTCTTTCTGGACATCTATAAGGGCAGGAATTAAACACTTTCTCCCTATCAATGAAGATTTGACTTTCCTTATAATTTTATTTAGATCATTAGCTCTCTCCAAACCATTAGATAAATAATAATCTTGATTAATAGATATTGTCTTAGCTATTACAGTACATGTGATCTTTTCAAATTGGAAAACTACTACTACTTAACATTTCTAAAGCGCTACTAGGGTTACGCAGCGCTGTACAATTTAACAAAGAAGGATAGTCCCTGCTCAAAGGAGCTTACAATCTAAACTGCATCTTTGCTTAATGCTACCTTTTGGTGGTATACTAATGCTATGATTCATGGATATGGATTCACAGCCACTGAATGTACTAATAGGTATAAATCAATTGAAAAAATCTGGTCACCAATTACCTCTTTCCAATGTGCATCTTGACACTCCATGGGCACCACTATTTGGGGTATTTCTTTTTCAGTTTTATTTTCATTTTTCAATTTTCATTTCTACAGAAGTACCATTTCTATTCATAAAAACCTTCTCCTTTTTTTGTTTTTGATGCTACATATTGATTTGTACTCTATAGCAATACTTACATGACATTTCCCATCATCTTATTGTAATGGTTGTTGTTTATATTAAAATCTACAACATATGCCCTCCTAAGAAAGGAAAATACATCTAGAAGATAATCAAAAAATAGCTAACATTCATTCCCAAAATTTGGAAGGAAAAACCTCAAAGAGCTCCGAGCCAGACTGACATAGAGCTATATCGATCAAAATTGATCTACTCATCATCACTGGCCAAAACCTTCTGTATAGTAAAATTACACCCCACAAGTGTTCAACTTCAAAATCAATCAACTTCCATATTGTCCAATATCAAGAGTGCAAACTTTGGTTATAGTATAGACAGACACATTTTTCTTGGCATGCGCTTGGTTAGCCAGCTTCTCAATTTCCCCAATTTGATATTTTCTGTTACCACCCCCATTTTTCATTTTTATTGTTTATATTATTAATGATAGTTCTTGTTTTATACTTTTAAGTATTGTTTACATTGTATGTTTCTATTTTTATCAAAAATACAATAAAATGATGTGAACTTAAAAAAACAACAAACCCCCCCCCCCCCCAAACAAAATCCACCACCACCACCACCACCATATTTCAGGGCTTCCCTTTTGCCCTGCTTCCATAGCTCCTGGCAGCCAGCCTTTCTCAATTTCTTCTCCCCTTGCTTTGAGCACTCTCTCCCTTAATATTCTGACTGTTCTGTAGGTTAAAGCTTTCATCCCCACCCTTCCTACATCTGGAGAAGGCTGCCAATCAACCACTTTCCTTTCCTCAGTTTGGGAACACACAACTCCACCCTTTCTCTGCAGCTTGGAAGGGTTGCTAATGAGGCACACACTTCCTTCCTTGCAAGGGTCTATGACTACAGTGATATATCCAATCAAGGTGCATGTGTTATGTACGCACCCCCTGTCAGACCCTCCTGCTGCATCTCTCTTTTCCCCTCCTGGCCCAGCCTCGCAAAGACCTGCAGTTACCTCCGTCCCCCCACTCCCCCCACGCCTTAAAATCACTTTCAGTCTTCGCCCAGGCAGTACTCATAGGCTGCCTGCGACCTGCACTGGGGCTTTCTCTCTGAACCACCTTGCCCTTCCGAAAACAGGAAGTTGCATCAGAAGGGGATGGGATGAATGCCGCTGGTGCTGGCACTGCCCAGGCAAAGACTGGAGGTGATTGTAAGGTACAGTGGAAGGGGGAGGAGCATGGGGAGGGAGTGAATTGCCAAATGTTTCTGGGGCCAGCCACAAAGGGAAGAGAAAAATGTGGAAGAAGACTGTTCCCATTCAGCTTGCCTAGTACTCCTTCCTGCCCGCCAGGGCTTCCTTTCCACAGCTGGAAATACCTCCCATAAATGAATCATGAGGTTTCTGTGTAAGGTAAGTTCCTGGTTCAGCTTTTTCCCCTTTTCCTGAGAGAGACACCAACCCATGCCATGTTTTCCTGTCTGCTTAGCCTTAAGAACATAAGAGTAACCATAGTGTGTCAGACCAATGGTCCATCAAGCCCAGTATCTTGCTTCCAACAGTGGCCAAGCCAGGTCACAAGTATCTGACATAAAACCCAAATTGTGGCAACATTCCATGCTACCAATCCCAGGGCAAGCAGTTGCTTTCCCATGTCTGTTTCAGTAGCAGACTATGAACATTTCCTCCAGGAACTTGTCCAAACCTTTTTAAAATCCAGATATGTTACCATATCCTCTGGCAAAGAGTTCCAGAGCTTAACTATTCATTGAGTGGAAAACTATTTCCTCCAATTTGTTTTAAAAGTATTTCCATGTAACTTTCTCCAGTGTCCCCTAGACTTTGTAGTTTTGGAACAAGTAAAAATTTGATTCACTTCTACTCGTTCTACACCACTCAGGATTTTGAAGACCTCAATCATATCTCCCCTCATCCATCTCTTTTCCAATCGAAAGAGCCATAACCTCTTTAGCCTTTCCTCATACGAGAGGCGTTCCATCCCCTTTATCATTTTGGTTGCTCTTTGAACCTTTTTTAATTCCATTATAACTTTTTTCAGATATGGCGGCCAGAATTGAATACAATACTCAAGGTGCGGTCGCACCATGAAGCGATACAGAGGCATTATAGTATTTTTGGTCTTATTAACCATCCCTTTCCTAATAATTCCTAGCATCCTGTTTGCTTTTTTGACTGCCACCACACACTGAGCAAAAGATTTCAGTGTATTATCTACAACGACACCCAGATCTTTTTCTTGAGTGCTGATACCCAAGGTGGACCCTAGCATCAGGAAACTATGATTTGGATTATTCTTTCCAATGTGCATCATCTTGCGTTTGTCCATATTAAATTTCATCTGCCATTTGGATGGCCAGCCTTCCAGTTTCTTAAGGTCTTAGGAAACTGGAAGACTGGGCATCCAAATGGCAGATGAAATTTAATATGGACAAATGCAAGATTTCCTGCAATATTTCTTGCAATATTTCACAGTCCGCACATGTTTTAACAACCTTGAATAGTTTTGTGTCATCTGCAAATTTAATCACCTGATTCGTTGTTCTGATTTATTATGCCCCCCCCCCCCCCCCCCATGGATCTTGACAGACATAGCCTGTCACAATTTACAGGTGCGAGTGATGCATAAGTGCAGGTGCCCAGTTATAGAATTGCAGTTCTAGTGACTGTACTAAAGTCTTGTGACTTGTTTATACTCTTGTTGTTTCTAGAACATGAGGAGGGCTCTCCTGACCAGCAAGATAATGATGGGTGGATAAAGTTGCAGGTCTTCTCTGCCTCTTCTGACTTGGTGTTAGAGCATGGCTTTCTTTCACTCTTCAGTACACTTCTCTGCATCCGGGCTGAAAAATGGATTAGTGTTACCATTTTTTAAAAATGTGCTGTGGGCTGGAGGCTTTATGCTATAGCCACACTAACCCTGTGCAAAGCCCTTATCTTACCCACATTCATCCTCTTTTGTGCTCTCTAAGCCATCTTTTGCCCCCTCACCTTGCCTAGTATTTGCTTTCTCATGCACAAGCCTTCCTCAAACATTTTCCCTCTCTTTGCCTCAACCTTCTTATAGCATTTACCTCTTCTCCCTCCTATAAATCACTCGCAGTTTTCTGACTTGTGCTCTGAGTTATCTTTCACCTTCTCCACTTCCTCCTCTCTATACTAGATCTATTCCTGTTTTCCCTCAGCGCTGTCTATTGGCAAAGGGATAGGAGAGAAGGAGAGAAGAAGTGAGGCTGAAGTAGGATACAGCATAGCAGAAAGCATTTGCTTTGCTTTGCTCTCTTCTCTGGGATCTACCATCCTATTTTTCCTCACAAGCAACCTGTTCGTTATTGGTACAGACAGGTAAGAAGGAGGTAAGGCCAGAGCAGATACAGAAGAACAGAAAATAATTACTTTGCTCTGTTCAGCAGCCTCTCCCCTCATGTTTCCTGCAAGCTGCCTAGAGGACAGAACAGCTGTTTATGCAATAGATTTTAGCCTGTCCCTATGAGAGTACAGAGATGACCTGCCAAACCAGAGCAGCTGATAGCAAACACAGTCATGTCAGAATCTTTTAGCACAGTGTTTCCCAAGTCAGTGCTGGAGTACCCCCTTTCCAGTCTGGTTTTCAGGATATCCACAATGAATATGCATGAAAGAGATTTACATATACTGCATCCATTTTATGTAAATCTCTTTCATGCATATTCATTGTGGATATCCTGTAAACCTGACTGACAAGGGTGTACTCCAGGACTGACTTGGGAAACACTGTTCTTGCATGTATCTTTGTCTGTAGAAAGGAACACTGACATAGAGGGTAGGGGAGCTAGTCTAAGTTCAGTCCTTGAGAGCAGCAAACAAGCTGGATTTTCAGGATATCCCAAATGAATATGCATGCAATAGATTTGCATGCCAAATACCTTATTTATATGTAACTCTCATGCATATTCATTATGGATATCGTGGAAATATGGCCTGTTTTTGGCCCCCTAGGATTGAACTTGGGCAAAGCTTGGCCTCAAAGGGTAAAGGGGAAGGATAGGCCTGATACAAACATTCAGATATCTAAAAGACTTCAATAAAGTACCAGAGGGAAGCATAGAATGAAAACCTTAAGGATAAGGGAGAGCGGCTCAAAAGGGAGATGAGAAAATACTTTTTCCAGTGAAAGAATGGAAGAGACTGCCAGCAGAAAATGGTTATAGGAGCCAACATAGTACTGAATTCAGGCATAAATGGGATTGACACTAACTTTCTCTTTCTATAACAGGGTTCCTACAGTTAATTGCCATTTGTATGCTAAATTTATAGAATACTCACAGATGTAAATGGTACTAATGCATCCACTCAGCATTGTATAATTGCATGTTAAATGGCTTAGCTTTTGTCAGAGGGGCCTTCACAGGCATAGGTGAGCCTGGCATTTATGCACTTAGGGGTCTTTTTACTAAGCTGTGGCAAAAGTGGCCTGCGGTAGTGTGGGCGCATGTTTTTGGCACACACTGGGCCAGTTTTTACTGCGCCTGGGAAAAGGGGCTTTTTTTTCAATGGGCTAGGAAAAGGGCCTGTGGTAAAATTAAAACCAGCGTGAGCCTATTTACGGCCTGCTGGTCGGCACACGCCAACTGCTGATTAAGTGCGCAGTAGTGTGCTGGTAAATTTTTAACAACAGCCTCTCTCCCTGGGTATGGCCAGCCCTGCAATTGGGGGGGGGGGGGCCCAGTCCACCTCTGCACCCCACCCAAATTGCAGGGCTGGCTATACCTGGAGAGAGAGCCTGCAAGGGGGGGCAATACATTACTCTTTCCAGGGAAAAAAAAAGATTTTAAATGCTCCCAAATTCCAATCTAATTCGTGTTTAATGTGGGAATAAACGCCATAAATCAGTAGATACATAGATAGATAGAAACTCTGAATGTCGAGCACCTGATTCTCATAACATGATGTCTGTTTTAGTGGCCCTTTACCAGGAAAAAAAAAAATCTCTGCCCGAATATAACAGTGTTAGGGTGTTCCTATAACCAGCCCCTCCAAATGACACACCGATTACGATTTATAACAAACTAGCCGTTAAGCCCGTTAAAACGGGCAAGTATTGGTATGCTCTATTTTGATGTATAACTCCCTCCCTCCCTCCCCTCGGCTCCCCGCCCTTCCTCCTTCCCTCCCTCCCAGCTCCAAGGCCCGATTCCCTCCCAGCTCCATGGGCCCCCCCTCCGTCCCTCCCAGCCAGCTGCAAGGCCCCCCTCTGTACATCCCTCCCAGCTCCAAGGCCCCCCTACTTCTGACCTCCTATGTCCAGCATCCTCCCTCCTTCCCTGCCAGCTTCAAGGCCCCCAGTCTTTCCCTCCCTCCCTAGCTCCAAGGCCCCATTCCCTCCCCTCCCAGCTCCAAGGCCCTCCGTCCCTCCCCTCCCTCGCAGCTCCAAGGCCCCCTCCTCCTTCTGAGCATTTATCCTGCCTTCCCCTCCCCCCCCGAGGTCGCTGTTGTCGCCGCTACCGCTCCCCCCCCCCCGAGGCGCCACCGGCCCCTCCCTCCCAGCTCCAAGGCCCGATTCCCTCCCAGCTCCAAGGGCCCCCCTCCATCCCTCCCAGCCAGCTGCAAGGCCCCCCTCTGTACATCCCTCCCAGCTCCAAGGCCCCCCTACTTCTGACCTCCCATGTCCAGCATCCTCCCTCCTTCCCTGCCAGCTTCAAGGCCCCCAGTCTCTCCCTCCCTCCTAGCTCCAAGGCCCCATTCCCTCCCCTCCCAGCTCCAAGGCCCCCCGTCCGAGCCAGCTCCAAGGCCCCCCTCCGTCCCTCCCCTCCCTCGCAGCTCCAAGGCCCCCCTCCTCCTTCTGAGCATTTCTCCTGCCTTCCCCTCCCCCCCCCCGAGGTCGCTGTTGTCGCCGCTACCCGCTCCCCCCCCCCCCCCCGAGGTCGCCACTGGCCCCTCCCTCCCAGCTCCAAGGCCCGATTCCCTCCCAGCTCCAAGGGCACCCCCCTCCATCCCTCCCAGCCAGCTGCAAGGCCCCCCCTCCTCCTTCTGAGCATTTCTCCTGCCTTCCCCTCCCCCCCCGAGGTCGCTGCTATCGCCCCTCCCCCCCCCCCCGAGGTCGCCGCTACCGTTCCCCCCCCCCCCCGAGATCGCCACCGGCCCCCTCCCCCCGGGCCCTCTGTTCTACATTTAACTTACAGCGCCGAAACCGCAGGCAGATCAGCTCCGTCGGCCTTCCTTCTCTGCCTGTGTCCCGCCCTCGTGTGACGTAACGTCAGCGAGGGCGGGGCACACAGGCTGGGAAGGAAGGCCGACGGGAGCTGATCTGCCTGCGGTTTCGGCGCTGTAAGTTAAATGTAGAAGAGAGGGCCTGGCCTGGTGGAGGGGGTTGGCTGCGACCTTGGGGGGGGGGACGGCAGCGGCGACCTGCAGGGGGGGAGCGGCAGCGGCGACCTCCGGGGGGGGGGGTAGCGGTACCATTAGCGGCAGCGTCGACGGTCCGTGTGGCAGTGACTGCACTCCTCCTCAGCGCAGAGTTTCCCTCTCTGTTCCGTCATCACGTCTTGACGTGGGGGCG
The DNA here is from genome assembly GCF_901765095.1 of Microcaecilia unicolor. Classification (NCBI taxonomy): domain Eukaryota; kingdom Metazoa; phylum Chordata; class Amphibia; order Gymnophiona; family Siphonopidae; genus Microcaecilia; species Microcaecilia unicolor. The sequence goes on along the minus strand of NC_044033.1, from coordinate 313,355,920 downwards.
GGACAGAGAGGGAAGTCTCTACTGCGCATTTGCAGGTGAGTCGGTCACTTGCCATTTATAGGTTTGATTACTATTCTACCTATGAAAAGTTATTCCTTATTATACTTCCTCTGTGTACATCCGTATGCACAAACTGGCATGTTTGAAAATATTAGTGAGATTAAATAAATATTCAACATTTTTTTTTTTACAGTATGTAAGATATCCCACCCATCCACCCACCTACCAGGCTATTCCAGACCTCCTCCCCGTTCCCCCAGTCCCACGAGCTGCATGGTGCCCTCCCACTCCTGGCATATACCTGAAGTTACCACCCTGGTGGTCTAGTGGATTCTTCGGGGCAGGAAAGATCCCCAGGTTTTCCTGCCCGCTGCCGGCGCTGACCCTCTTGCTGCCACATCTTCTTTAAAATGGCTGCTGAGACTTACAACGGCAGCCTCACAAGACTTCAGCGGAAGAATCCACTAAACCACCAGGGTGGCGGCTTCAGGTATGTGCCGGGAGGAGAGGCAAACAGGGAGCAGGAGGGAGCCCTGCCTGATTTTAACAACCGGCTGGCAAAATGTTAAAAAATTTAACAACCAGCTCTTGCAAGCTGGTGCGAGCCAGCTGCAGCACACCACTGGACATGCGCCAAATCTGAAATTACCGCCAGGATGGTGCACTAGCCTTTGTAAAAGGGCCCCTTAACTTACAGAATACTGTAAATTATGCCTGTCAGTTGTCACATTTGAGTGCTAACATTTATGCCAGCCAAGGATCTGGCAGTGCTTAAATGAAGGTGTACAGCTGCTGACATATTCTACTATTCCAGAGCTGTATGTTGGAGTGGAGGAGTGGCCTAGTGGTTAGAGCACTGGTCTTGCAAACCAGAGGTGGCCGCTTCAAATCCCGCTGCTGCTCCTTGTGATCTTGGCCAAGTCACTTAACCTTCCATTGTCTCAGGTACAAACTTAGATTGTGAGCCCTACTGGGACAGAGAAATATCCAGTATACCTGAATGTAACTCACCTTGAGCTACTACTGAAAAAGGTGTGAGCAAAATTTAAATAAATAAATTATAGAACTGATTGCACACCAGTTATGGAATTGCCTGCCCCCCCCCCAAAGAGACCTCTTAGTGGTGGAAGGAGGTAGGAGACCACAGATCAAGTAAGACACATCTTCTGTGTGCTGAGGTTTTCATTTAGGGATGGGACTTGATATACTGCCTTTCTGTGGTTTTTGAAACTACATTCAAAGCAATTTACAAAGTATATACAGGTACTTATTTGTACTTGGGGCAATGGAGGGTTAAGTTGATTTGGCCAGAGTCCCAAGGAGTTGCAGTGGGAATTGAACCCAAATCCCCAGGATCAAAGTCCACTGCACTAACCACTAGGCTATCCCTCCACAGACCATCAAGATTGCTTAACTTCCCTGTGCTTGATTTTAATTCCTAGTTGTGGAATGGAAGACCTTTTCATGCATAAGACTGTTAAACCATAAGCTCTCAGGGACAGGAACTCTGAGCACTATCTCTAAAGAATAAGCATTATAAGCCTGAGCCAAGGATAAACTGATCCAAGGTGATCTTGTAAACCGCTCTGACCTGTATGTTCAGAAAGGGCGGTACAACAAATTTTAATAAACATAAACACCAACAGATGAGACAGAGACAAATATAAAAAGCCACTTTGATTTTTTGAAGAACTGTAAGTTGTTGCAATGTATTCCCTTATATATGAAGACACGTTTTTCTTTCTCCCATAAGTAGATAACAAAGTATTATCACTCTAACATCAGGCCTATCTCCAATGCATTCACTTTAGAACAGAGGTTCTCAACACAGTCCTCGGGACACACCAAGCCAGTCTGTTTTTCAAGGTATCCACAATTAAATATGCATGAGATAAATTTGCATATACTGCCTCCACTGTATGCAAATCTATCTCATACATATTCATTGTGGGTATCCTGAAAACCTGACTGGATGAGTGGGTCCCAATGACTGGGTTGACAGAACCCCTGCTTTAGAAAGAAAGAAAACATAAGCAAGCTAGATAAACATTTTTTTTTCGTCATTTGAGGAAAGTGTACTGTTTTTGGTGCTTTTTAGTGCCTTTTCCCTCCTTGTAAAGGCTGCCAAAAATCCTCATGAGTTTATAAGATTAGTGTCTCAGTTCTGTATAACAAGCAGTACTTTCTAAGAAAACAGGAGGGGAGTCCATTTATCAGGAAGAAAACTAGTGTCACTGAGGATTAATCAACTTCATAATTAAAAGCTGACTCAAGGCAGAAAGAGGGAATGAAGGGGAGAGACAGGCAGCTTAACAGACTTAACCACAGAGAGATAGAGAGGTGGAGAAAATGGGAAACACCAAACCTAAGAGATATAAAAAGGGATTACCAAGGTCTGGGGCACAGAGAGAGAGAGAGAGAGAAAGGAGAATGAAAGACAGAGGTTACGGGAGGGGGGAGAATGAGGGATGGACACAGGAAAAGTTTAGGAAAGAGGAGATGAAGAGGGTTAAAGAGAGGAAGAGAAATAGTTTGCAGAAAGCTGGATAAAAAAGTTTCAGAGAAGCAGAGAGAGAAAATGAGAGCCATGAATAACAGGGCTACTTTGAAGGGTCTGAACTTATAACTGTGTCTGCCAAAGTAAAAAATGGGGCCAGGCTCCATTCCTGGCTTGGTCTCTTGTGCTTGAAGTCATTTGAGCCTATGAGGCTACTGAAGTAAGGCTGAGGCCCCAGGAAAGGGTGGATATGAGAACTGCTAATGCGGTGGAGCTGCATAAAAAGCGGCCTTGATAGAGCTGCATTTGGCTTTGCTAATTGTAGGACATGATCTGCATGTGAGAGACACAGAACAGAAATATGATTGTACCCAATGTGTCCACAACTATGGGAACCTTAGATTGTAAGCTCTTTTGAGCAGGGACTGTCTCTCTTCATGTTTGACTGTACAGCGCTGCATAGGTCTGGTAGCGCTTTAGAAATGTTGAGTAGTAGTAGTAACCTGACACAGATAAGCCAGGAGAGAGGTTGTGAGTGAAGATTCCCTGATGAAAGCAGAGTTTGAAGGAAGAAAGAGAGGAAATCTATTGTGCAAAATGACTCTCTGATGAGAACTAGAAGAGAGCAAGGAGAGATTCCACACAGGAAGGCAAAAAACAAAAAGGAGAGATGGGAGTCAATGTAATCTTATATAATAATTCTCACCTCCAACGGTCTATGCTTGGGACCGTGGCTCCCTGGCTGCAAGTGGTCTGCGAGGCAGACACGCACGGACGTCACTGACGTCACTGACGTCACTGATGTCACTGATGTCAACACAGCTGATTCCAAGGCAAGGGGAGGAGTAGGGAAACACGCGCAGCGTGTTTCCCTACTCCTCCTACTGCCTCGGAATCAGCTGTCACCCCCCCCCCCCGTGCTATGGCCCCCTCGAAACCCACCCCCTCCCACGAACCTGTTGATCCCCCCCCCCCCGGAATGCCAAAAACCGCACCCCCCTCCCGCCGCTGTTGTGCACTACCTTCGGGTGGGTTCCTCAATCATCTTCTTAGAAAGTTTAACTCCGTGCGTCTGACGTCAGACGCACGGAGTTAAACTTTCTAAGAAGATGATTGAACAACCTACGGGAAGGGAAGGTAGCACAACAACAGCGGCGGCGGTGGCGGCAGTTTTCGCTGGCACGGGGGGGGGGAACGACAGGTTCGCGGAAGGGGGGGTTCGAGGGGGTTGTAGCACGGGGGAGGGGGGGGGGAATTGCCTGCCTAAGGCCCGTTTCCTTGCCTACAGAAACGGGCCTTTTTTACTAGTCTGAACTAAATTCGAATTTATTTTACCCACTTTTCCAGTTTATCCCAAAGTTTATAGTAAATCCACAAGCAGCATAAAACATGCTAAAAGACTGCAACTACAACATAATGAAAATGGGAAAAATGTACAAATAAATTATCCATCCAATAAAACACCACATCATAATAAAAGTGAAAGCAATCAAATACAAGACTACAAAATAAACAATAAGATATACAACGGGGAGGGGAGGGTGCGCTGTGGAGCTTGATTGGCACACACGCATGAGGTGAGAGCTCTCCACAATGAGACATTTTTTAACCATCAAAACCAAGGTTTTTGTTCAATTTTCAAACTTTAAGCTGACAAATATTATAGACTCCGGGTATGTCTGGGACCAAGTCCTCCAACTCAGAACAACAATTTACTGTTTCTTCAAGCCTGAAGAGACATAAGATAGACCCACCTACACCAGACAAAATGGCGGCAAAAGACCCAAAATCTACTTCAGATCTGTAATGACAGAGATCCAAATTATTAAAGACATGCTTCAAACACAACATGAAATTACTAGAGAAGTACAAAAAGAAATTGAAAAAAAAAAATCAACATTGGACTAGACAGATCTCAGAAAAAAATGTGAAGATCTGGATGAACAAATGCAACACTTGGCACAGAAATCAAACACTTTTCAATTGAACTCTGAAGCCAAACAACATTTGCAACTTAATTTTGAAGACCTATCAAATCACAATCAAAGGAACAATATAAGAATACTTTGAGTTCCTGAAGGCGCTGAAGGTAAGGACACATCTTTTTTGTCCTCTACACTTCCACAAATATTTAATATTTCTTTCAAAGACCCTTTTGGTGCTACATTGGAGAAACAAGTCAGATGCCAAAGAAGATATTTAATTTACATAGACATATGAAAAATGCCAGTATCAACCAGAATGTCACCTCTGTGGGACTTTAAAAAACCAGAACATTGTACCAATGATTTTATGGTGAGAATACTAAAAGGGAACTTTAAAACAATACAGGAACGTAAGACCTTTGAAGTCAGAATGATTAAATATTTTGACACCCACCAGACAGGACTTAACAAATACATGGGTTTTGTAGCCCATTATCCTATATAATAATTTGCACCTCCAACGTTCCATGGCTGGCTGGCTGTCTGGGTTCGTAACATCTCCTGACGTCAGCCAGCCTCCAGCGTTCCATTCCCCCTCACTGTCCTGCCCTCGCGTCAAGACGTAATGACATCAGAGGGCGGAACAGTGAGAAGGAAGGGAACGCTGGAGACGAACTGACATCAGGAGGGATGTTACGAATGGAACGGAAGCCAGCACCAGCCAGCCAGAGAACGTTCAGGTACAAATTGAGGGGAGGAGAGAATCGCAGGACATCGAGGGGAGGGAGGGAGGGGAAGGGGAGGGCAGGGCAGAGGATAATTGATGGACATGGATGGGATGGGAGGACAGTAAAGGAGAGAATCATGGGACACGGATGGGAGGGCAGGGAAGAGGAGAATTGCTGGACATGGAGGGGATGGGAGGGAAGGGAAGAATCGCTGGACATGGAGGGGAGGGCAGGGCAGGGGAGAGAGAGAAAAAAAGCTTACATCATAGCCTTCCTAGGGCCCATTTCATTGTTGAGGAAATGGGCATGGTTCCACTAGTAAACCATAAAATTCTACTGCTTTGTCACCCTCTTATCACCCTGCATATCTCCCTGTGCCTCACCTAACCCACCCTCATCCTGTTAGATTGTCACTAAAATGCTTTGATGTTTCACTTATATATACTGTCATCTATCAACATTTCCTTTTTTCTGATCTGACAAAGAAGGGCTACCTTCGAATGTTAATCAAAAAATGTATTGTTAGTCCAATAAAAAAGGTATCATCTTATTTTCTTTTCCATGTTTTATTTTATTCTATTTCTATTGAAAGACCCTCTTGAAATAGAAAGGGCGCATAGAGTCCTGTCTCATATACAATCAAATGTTTCTCATCCGCATTCAATAGTTACAAAAATACAGCGATACCAATTAATTCACATTTCAAAAGAACTTAAACGAGTTCTATATCAAGGCTGGAAAATTCTAGCAGTCCCTGAGTTGGCAAAAAGCACTGCACTGAAACGGAAGGCTTTCCTGCAAATGTGTCCATCTTTGAAAGCACTGAGAGCAAGATCATACGGCCTATACTGTCCTGCCCGCATGAAAGTCACACTCGCAAATAAAACGACAAATTTCATTGATCCAGGAAAATTACAAGACGTTATTGGCAATCATAAAATGCAGTGACTCTATCTAATAATGACTCTAATATATGCAATGTTCTAACTAAAATTACAGAGGAACTCGGTCTATCAAGATCGATGTATAATCTGTCGAAAGGAACTTCCTCGTTCCAGTTATGTGGATTTCTGTAATTTCATTAGTGCTGAAGGTAATAAATAGAAATAAAACAAAACAGAGAAAAGAAAATAAGATGATACCTTCGAAAGCTAATCAAAAATGTGTTGTTAGTCCAATAAAAAAAGGTATCATCTTATTTTCTTTTCTCTGTTTTGTTTTATTTCTATTTATTACCTTTAAAAGTGGACTAACACGGCTACCACATCACTTTACATTAGTGCTGAAGAACCCCACACACCCTACTACCTCAACTACCTTTGGTTAAACATGATAACTACTACTGTGTGGAAGACCCCTTAACTATAATATGGCGCTTTCTCAACGATGTTTCTACTGCACAACTTGGACTATGTTCCTCACTTCCACCTTTTTTGAGCATCTGCGTTGTTGTGCTGCAATTGCTTGATGTGTCTGCTGAACGTACTTTAGAGCGACTGAGTAGAGAAATTTTATTTTTCATCTATTTACCCTCATCTTGCCATTCACTTCTGGGCGCCACATGGTTTTGACTGCCCTGTTTATCTCATCTTGCTTGGTCAGACTCAAGGTTACCTCACACAGATTTGCTGTTTAATTTGAACGTAGCTCTCTTCATTCTACTTCAATCAGCTTGTTTTGAAAATACTTTTCAACTCAAACTTGGTTTGGATTATAAGGGCTCTGACTCCATTCGCTATGATCTTAATATAATCTTGCAACAACACTAAAAACTATAATGCTTAATGATTAAGTGCCCCTTTTACAAAGGCGTGCCAAAAAGTGGCCTGCAGTAGTGTGGGCACATGTATTGGATGTGCGCTGGACCATTTCTCTACCGCATCTGGAAAAAAGAGTTTTTTTGGGGGGGGGCAGGAAATGGATGTGCGGCAAAATGAAAACTAGCGCGCGTCTATTTATGACCTGAGCCCTTAACACCAGCCATTGACTTAGTGGTAAGGGCTCAAACGTTACCCGCATGGTAACCATCCAGCGCGCACCAACTGTCGATTACTGCTGGGAACAACCCTGCGGTAGAAAAGAGAAAATTATTTTCTATCGCGTGTTTTCGGCGAACGCCAAATTCAGAATTACCGCCCAGGGCACACAGTAGCACACTGGATGTGCATAAGCCCTTATGTGCCTTTGTAAAAGGGCCCCTAATTATGATGCATAAAGAACAGCATATTATCTTTACTATCTTTACAAAGTACAGCCATTTTAGCAACCCACAGTAGGGCTACTGCGGGCTTCGTGAGTGGCAATTCGGGCCTGCCACCAGACTACCACTGGAGCCCACTGGTAGTGCCAACTCCCACAGCACGGCATTTCCGTCACCAAAAAATGATTTTAACGTTTTTTTTAGTGACGGGGATTACCCAGCGGTAATCAGGCAGCGCCACGTGCTACCTGGTTACCACCGGATTAGTGCAGGAACCCTTATTGTCTCCAATTTTTTAAAAAATGCAGTGGTAAAAGAAAGCCTCGGTGTGTAGCAAATTCTTGTGCTGATGCCATCGCAAGGGTCCTTTTACCACCGCCTGGTAAAAGGACCCCATAATGTTTTGTTTTTCCTCTGCTAGTAAAGTCAACATATATCTTTTTTACTGTTGCCTAGATCTATATTGAAGCGCTATAACCAGTGGCATAGCTATGGGGGGCATCGGGGGGCCCACAAATTGGCTCTGGGGCCCCCGGTTTGGCTTGTGGGGGTCCCCAACCCCTGCCAGCTAAAGCGTTTGTCCCGAGCTGGTCTCACATTGCCTGGCGCCCTGTCCTGTTTTTAGTCATTTTGAGCATGCCTGAGTTTCATTAAAATGAGCGTGCACAGCAACTGAAAACAGAACAAGGTACCAGGCAATGTGAGACCAGCGCGGGACAAACGCTTTAGCTGGCGGGGGTTGGGGACCCCCACCAGCCAAGGTACCTTCGCAGTGGCGGTGGGGGGGGGGAAGTGGTAGCGGGGGGTTGAAGCGGCAGCAGGAGGGTGGCGGAGAGGCGGTAGCAGCTGCGGGGGGGGGGGGGGGCGTGGAAGTGGTGGCAGGAGGGCGGCAGCGGGGAGGCATGCCAAAATGTGCCCCACCCATCTTGGCCTCTGGCCCCTCCCTCCTGTCGAGGTCTAGCTACGCCCCTGGCTATAACTACTGCGGATCTCTGATGGCTAACTTGGGGGGGGGGGGGTCTTTTACTAAGCTGTGGTAGCATTTTTATCTAGCAATAGAGATGCCCATTATATTTCTACTCCTCCACTGTGGGAGGGTTTTTCAGCTGATGATGACAGTTAGAGCTCCATTGCTATGAGAAGGGCATCATTTGTTGGAGCAAGCCAAACCACCACAAGGGTGGAGGTACACAAATTCCTACGAAAAGTAGAATCTGAGGAAAAGGGAGGAGTAGGCTCTTGAACAACACTAGTAGACGACATATATAAATATACGAATATTAAGCTCAAAGAGAATGAGCTGGTTTTGAACCGGGCTGGGTGGTATTCCTCCCTGGTTTCGCTGAATAATTCAGCTTGAGAACTAGATACAGCTAACGACATCTATATCCATTCATTTACACAACACAGGAAGGATTACAATTGTAGCAGAAGCCTTGCTTTCATTCTCTTTGAGCTTAATATTCATATATTTATATATCACAAGACTCCTGAAGAAGGCGTCTGTAGCGCCGAAACACGGCTGTGTTGAGTCGAGTGTATATTTAAATAAAGAGATTGTTCCTAATCTACGTCGCCTACTAGTGTTGTTCAAGAGCCTACTCCTCCTACTCCCCTTTTCCTCACATCATTTGTTGGAGCCTGTCGAGGTTTTTTCTTCCCATTTGTGCACTTTTTGAATGAATATAAATATAATTATTTGAACATACTCATGCTTGGAGAAAATATTTGTTTTTTCTAGATAATATATTGCCAGACTTGAGACCAAAACTGCTGTAACATCTGGCATTTACATATCATATGGATCAGCGTGCCTGGGGAGTTATTACAATGCCAGCATAAGTTGGAGGAGGAAAGGCCTCATTTTTTAACTGGAGTCCAAAGCACTTTATGCATCAAAAAAGTGTAATGATTGATTCATGCTGGTGGATTGAGTCAGCCTATTTGTTTTGGAGCAGAAGTGTATCAGATCTAGATCAAATGATTGCACATTAATGTCTTTGAACCAAACAGCTTGGATGCTAACCTTACAAGGGAATCTATATGAATTCAGTGTTTTATAAAAGGAATAGACCATTTTGCTAGTTCCCTTTCAAGATAAAGCCATGATGAGCTTTCAGTGTTAAGACTGTCATAGTGAATGCCAATACAAACCATATCTTCCTAATGAAGCAAAGTAATAATAATCATAAAAGTCATGGAATCCAACTCTCCCATTAAACTTAGAGGCTTTGAGGGTTTTCAGTGAAATTCTTGAAGCTTTATTATTCCAAAGGAATTTGGATAGCTTACTGTCTATATTTTTATAGCATTTTTGTCACATAATCCTGGTATCATTATGGCAACATACTCCTCCTACAATTCGACATGTCCAGTGCTTTGACATGGTTAAGCATGGAATACTATTACATATACTAGAATACTTCAGAGTAGGAGGCACAGTTCTCAAATGGTTCAAAGGATTCCTGACCACAAGATCATACCAAGTAACAACGCACGCAGACAGATCACCCCCATGGACACCTGAATGTGGAGTCCCCCAAGGATCCCCCCTCTCACCAACAATATTTAACCTAATGATGATACCTTTAGCCAAACTTCTAGCCAATCAAAACCTCAATCCCTACATATATGCAGACGATGTCACAATTTATATCCTGTTTAAGCATGATTTAAATGAAATCAACAAAAAGATCAGCCAAAGCTTCCAAATCATGCACACATGGGCGGATGCATTCCAACCAAAACTTAACGCAGAAAAAACACAATGTCTTGTACTTACCTCACAACATAACACAAAAAACTTCTCCACCATAACCACACCATACTGTTCTCTTCCTATCTCACAAAACTTGAAAATTCTTGGAGTTACGATCGATCGAAACCTCACTCTTGATACCCACGCGAAGAACACAACAAAAAGATGTTCAACTCCATGTGGAAACTCAAAAGAGTAAAACCTTTCTTCCTGAGATACATCTTCCGTACCTTGGTCCAGTTGATGGTAATAAGTCATCTAGACTACTGCAACGCACTATACGCTGGCTGAAAAGAACAGACTATCAAAAAACTCCAAACAGCCCAGAACACGGCTGCCAGACTCATATTTGGAAAACCTAAATATGAAAGTGCAAAACCCCTAAGAGAGAAACTTCACTGGCTCCCACTTAAGGAACGCATTGCGTTCAAGATCTGCACGATTGTATACAAAATCATTCACGCAGACGCCCCTATCTACATGCTAAACCTCGTGTACCTACCTCCCAGAAAAGCAACAAGATCATCCCGCAAATTTCTCAATCTGCACTTCCCTTGCTGTAAAGGACTAAAATACAAGCTGATGCACACCACCATCTTCTCTTACATGAGCACGCAGATATGGAATGCACTACCTACAGACCTGAAAACAATTGAAGAAATAACCAACTTTCGCAAATCTCTGAAGACATACTTCTTCAACAAGGCCTACAAAGAGAATCCATAGCTTCACCAATCCACCACACCAACCCAATCAATTACGAAAGCCCACCTCAATACCCACCCTTCAATACATCCCTTCGTTCTTCCCTTACTCAATCTCTGCACCTTACTAATTCTATGACATCCTGGAATGTTAATGTCATAACAAAACTAGGTAAGCCACATTGAGCCTGCAAATAGGTGGGAAAATGTGGGATACAAATGCAATAAATGTATTATTATTGTAAAAAAGCATTAGTATCATAGCTTGTGTGCTTATTAGATATTCCATTGCTATTGTGCTTACATTGTATCATATCTCTGTTATTTGAATTTCACTGCTGTTAAATGTGTATATATTTGATCCCGTTTCATGAAAGTCCTATTATTAGGTCTCAATTTGCTGCTTTCAAGTTTTCTTCTTTCATTCTGTGTCTTTACTTGTTCATGTTACTATTGTTATGCTGTTAAAATTGTAAATTTGATGTTAAACTGTACCTACTGTACACCACATTGGGTGAAGCTCTTCCTAAAGGCGGTTAATTAATCCCAATAAATAAGTACATAAGTACTGCCATACTGGGACAGACCAGCATCCTGTTTCTAATAGTGGCCAATCCAGGTCACAAGTACCTGGCAAGATCCCAAAAAAGTGCTATACATTTTACGCTGCTTATTGCATCCAACACAATCATCCAGCAGATTCACTGAGATGTATGGTGATCGATCATGTCATTCCAACGCCTAGAGGTGGTGATCGAAACAGAAAACTACTCCAACAGGAGACCTTTTGGATGTACCACTTAGATACCATGGAACCGAGGGGTCTTAACACCTATATCCATTGGGGATGTTTTATGTGATGCACCGAGGACATACAGGAAACCGGATATGCCCGGTAGCATGGGCAGTTATAAAACGCCGCCATTATCAGTCTGCAGTAATTGTTGCTGACAAGGAGGCTGTATGCCGGTATGCTGTTATTCAAAATGATAGACGCTGAAGCATAGTCATGGACACATCGATTGACGTGTTTTATTTTATTTAATCTTTGTAGGTCCGAAGAGTGCGTTTCCCTTGAGAAAGCCTTCCAGAGCGAAACAGGCACCTGTCACTAAGATAAGTGTTGGACCGTACTCCTCCGGGGTGTTAAAAGGTTAACACACAGCCGGATACAGATATTAAAACACAATTCTAAGCAGATTGTTGTCTCGAGATTATACGTATTGCTCAGAAAAAGAAAAACGGAAAACAAGATATAAAAAAACATTAAAAAAAAAAGAGCACAATTGAGGCAGGCTGGGGGTCAGTCTATGATTTTTTTTTGTTGTTACATTTGTACCCCACACTTTCCCACTCGTGGCAGGCTCAATGCGGCTTACACAGGGCAACGGAGGGTTAAGTGACTTGCCCAGAGTCACAAGGAGCTGCCTGTGCTGGGAATTGAACTTAGTTCCTCAAGACCAAAGTCCACCACCCTAACCACTAGGCCACTCCTCCACAATACAAGGGAGAAACCAGAATACCTTGGTGGTAGTATGAGACTTTCCCTGAATTAGAATTGTGCAACAGAAATTTTCACTTGCAAGTTTGTAGAACTTCAGCAATACATTCTACCACCGAGTGTTTTGTACTTTCAATTAGTAGTAGTAGAATCTTGTCGCTTAAGCACTTCTGATTTATTCTAGAAATAAGCAGTGGATTTTCCCCAAGTCCATTTTAAAGTCTATGGACTTTTCCTTTAGGAAGCCATCCAAACCTTTTTTAAACCCTGCTAAGCTAACCGTTTTTACTACATTCTCTGGCAACGAGTTCCAGAGTTCAATTAAACATTGGGTGAAGACAAATTTTCTCCGTTTTGTTTTAAATTTACTACTTTGTAGCTTCATCACTTGCCCCCTAGTCCTAGTATTTTTGGAAAGAGTAAACAAGCGATTCACGTCTACCCGTTCCACGCCACTCATTATTTTATAGACCTCTATCATATCTCCCCTTAGCCATAGTTTATTTTAAGAGTTAGCATCATCTTAATAGTTTCTAATCTTCCCCACCTTTCTGAAACCTGGGATAATCTATATAATAATTGGTAACTCTGCTTCCCTGGGTGGCTGGGTTCGTAACAGCATGCTGACGTCAGCTCGCATCCAGCGTTCACTTCCCTCTCAGTGTCCTGCCCTCGTGGAAAGACGAAATGATGTCAGAGGAGGGTGGGACACTGAAAGGGAAGGCAAGGGGTTGGCAAGGGAGGATCGCTGGACATGGGATGGGATGGGAGGGCAGGGCAGGGCAGAGGAGAATCGCTGGACATGGAGGGGAGGCCAGAATCGCGGGACACGGAGGGGAGGGCAAGACAGAGGAGAATCGCTGGACATGGAGGGGAGGGCAGGGGAGAGAGGAGAAATCGCTTTGTTGCTTGTCATCTATAAAGGAGAAATGGGCTTTGTTGCTTGCCATATATAAAGTGTTTAACCATAAAGTGAAATCTGTGCAGAGTGCTAGATTCAACTCTGGACACCTTGTTGGACAGACTGGATGGACTGTTCAGGTCTTTATCTGCTGACATTTACTATGTTACTTGTATTGGCAGGCTAGTCCACAGTTGTGGTGCAGTATTAAAATAGGCACTGTGAGTAGTTTTAGCTGAACTGATATAAGGACGTCTTTGGATTTTTTACTACGGTCTATTCTACTTCTTGCAAAGAGCATATGGCTACTGGTAGTAACAGCCTGAATTTTTTTTGTGTGCATATGAGGCCAGAACCAAACTAAAATGGATATTACTACAAAGCAATGTGGATCTCTGACACTGTGGTTTATTTAGCATTCTGTCTGTGTGTGAAAAATCAAAGACAGCATGTTTTATGTTCTGTGTACTGGTTCAAACTGGCCTGAGGCTTCTAGCTTGAAGACCCAACAAAGAAGGCAAAACATGGCATTTGTCAGCTGAACTCTGTCAATACTGCTTCAAAGATGCTGCACATCAGACTTTAAAGACAGGCAGAATGCTAAATAAACCACAGTGTCAGAGATCCATATTGCTTTTTGCAGTAACATCCATTTTACTTTGGTTCTGGCCTCATATGCACACAAAAACAGTTCAGGCTGTTACCACCAGTAGCCATATGCTCTTTGCAAGGAGTAGAATAGACCGTAGTAAAGGATCCAAAGACTTCTTGCATGTGATTTTGCCCATTTAATAGGTCCTGCAAACATTGGTCCAACCAATCAGAGGCACTGTTTCTAGAATTTAGGCATGGATTGTACACAGCACTGATAACTGAAAATTCTAATTAGATTGTAAGCTCTGTCGAACAGGGACTGTCTCTTCATGTTCAAGTGTACAGCGCTGCATACATCTAGTAGCGCTATAGAAATGATAAGTAGTAGTAGTAGTAGTTATTAGCTGCTTTGCAAGAGACAACAATTTTGAATTTGGCTTTGCCTTGCATTTTGCTTTGCCATTTTGGCACTTGGCCACATTTGCCATTGCTTTTTTCAAACAGGCTCTTGCCCAAGACATTATGGGGCATGTAGTCTCTGAGCTGCCATTTTTGATAGCACACCTGAGACTCATAGACTTCACTGGGCATTGTAGTTTTCTGTTATTATTATCTACCCTCTGTTTCTGTGGCCCTCTTCTAGGATTCACACACATTGTTCTCCATCCAGTGGGAGGCTTGAGCTGGCGTTTGAAGAATAAACACTGCCTCACCAAGAAGCGGCTGTTGCTTCCTGGATCAAGACTCGGAGTTAGTCATGCCTGCCACAGAAGGTTGTAAGGCTGTTATTATTCTTCTAGTTTTGGAACTATTCCTGTCAGGAATAGTTCTATTGGTCTGGCCTGAAGCCATAGCACAAAAGGACTTTCACAGAGACTCCTCTTCAGTAACAGAAAGTAAACAGTCCAAATCTCACCTAGGACTGGGAGGAGAAAGAAACTGCATTTGGGGGCCATTCAGCCCAGGAAGGAGCTACTATTCAATGCAGGGCTCTGCAAAGGTTATTTCTTCAGCAAATCTTATATAGTAACAACATGGCTGAGAAGTTTGCACTTAAAGTAACTTCCTAGAGAAAACTAACATTTCCACCATATCACATTGGACCACCACATCAGTACTGTGTTCATACCCCACAAACTGTTTTACTCATTTTCTTTCTGTCAGCCCTTTATGGCTGTCTGCTCTTGCAGTCTTGTCTTTGCTGGTGCAGGCTAGCCAGGCTAATGTACACTATATTGACACTAACCTTAATGCTTTATGTTAATGTCTTTAATTTGGTCAGGCTGTACATGGTTTACACTTCAGTGAATTATGTACCAAAAAACCCCCCAAAAAATCAAAATAAAATACAACATATTAAATAAATTAGTATTCTGGAAATATATACAGGTACTTTAACACTTGACTCTCAGTCAGCCCTATCTCCCCAGTCCAGCATCTTCCTGTTGGCCATATGAACAGTGATGTTCAGCAGCATTGTAACAGAAATTCTAAGGTTACTAGCAACCATAATTTACCTATCAATTTTTTGGTAGGTTACCAAATAACCTCCAGGCTTCAGCTTTGTTATCTTTTAGTTTACTGTTCAGTTACCAAACATTTGGGGAGGGGGAGATGCAGAATCTGCAGGAGGTGGGGGGGGGGAGGAGAGATGCTGGACTCACAGGGGAGGGGGACAGGAGTGATACCAACTATATGGGGAGAGCAGGAGAGATGTGGGACTCATGGAAGGGAAGGGGACAGGAGAGATGCTGGACTACAAGTGGGGGCTGGGGAGAGAGGCAAAATGCCATACTTCAGGGTGGGGGTACTAGGGAAAAGGTAGGTATTGGGGATAGAGAAGAAAATGCAAGACCACAGGAGGGGGAGAGTAAGAGAGAGATACTGGACAAGGTGGGATGGAGGAATGAGATGGAAGAAATGCTGGACTCACAAAGAGAGGGAAAGATGCTGGATAGGGCATTGAGGAGAGAGACAGAGATACGCTGCATCACATGGGAGGTGGGGGAGGAATAGGAAAAATGCTGGACCATGTTCAGCAGGGGGAGCAGAGAAAGGCCATGTTGGGCAATGAAGGCAGAGAAAGGAGAGAAGCTGGGCTTAAGGAGGGATAGGGACAAACAAAGGAGATGCTTGGCATACATAGGTGTTGCTATGGGGTGGGAAGTGCCTATGCCAAAAAAATTGCCTTGTCACCCCAAAATTGGCACACTTCCCCTGCACCTCCCTCTCCCCCCATTGTGTCCAGCATCTCCCTTCCCTTCCCTCTGTTCCTCCACCCAGCCAGTGTGAGCCCTAAAACTTGCATGTTCACCAGCAATGCTTACATCAGGCTCTCTATGGCCAGCCCCTAGGGCCTTCTCTCTATTGCAACTTCCTGTTGCCGTGAGGCCAGGATGCAGCAGAGGGAAATAAGCTTCGGAGTGCCTGGGAGAGCCTGATGTAAACAGTTCCAAGCAAACACACAAGTTTGTAGGGCCTGCTTGCGCCAGGGGGAGGTAGGAATAACAGAGGTAAGGGAAGAGGAGATCCTGGACATACAGGAAGGAATGGGGATTCCAGATATGCAGGAGGGAACAGGGGAATGCTGGACTCGGATAGAAGGGAAGAGAAAGGGGGGAAATGTTGCACTAGGATGGAAGGGAAGGGAGGGGGAGCTGCTGTACTTGGATAGGAGGGCAGGAAAGGGAGAAGAGGGAAATTCTGCACATGGATGGAATGGGAGGGGGAAGAGTATAAGAGAGAAGGAGATAGTTTAGGGGTTGAGTGAGGATAGAAATAGAGTTAGTGGCCAAATAGAGGCAATAGGAGATGAGGTAGAAGGTAAGAGAGAGAATGGCCTGGAGGCCAGGAGAGGTGGGCATGGAGCTGGGGCTGGTGAGGGGATGAGCAGCAGTGGAGGGTAGATGGGGGCTAAAAGGGTGAGTGCAGAGCTGGAAATGGGGGACTTAGGGACTTAGGGAATGGGTGAAAGATAGAGGTGGGATTGTAGACTGGGGAAGGAGAAAGACATATAGGGCTATGGGATTGCTGGAGAGGGGATGAGAGGGAGATTAGAAAAACCAGTAGGTAGATGAGAGGTGAAAAGAAGGCAAGTAAGGATGAGACGATGAGAGAGAGGGAGAATGAGGGATAAAAATCATATACAGGTGGATATAGAGGCAGAGAAGAGAAAAGTGAAAAAGAAATATTAAAAAAAACAGTGCCATGCAGAAACAGAGAAGGAAGGGAAGAAGGGCAAGAAGAGAGAAAAGTAATGGAAAAGGAAACCTGACAAAGAATTTAGGAGAAGGCCAACCCAAGAAGTGGAATAGACCAGGACCAACCTAATTAGAGAAGCGCCCAGACAACCTAGGTGGGGAAAAAATTATTCAATACCTTGTTTAAGGACTGGAATGTGTTCGCTTTGGAGAAATGTACATCTTTTCTAATTCATTTCTGTTTCTCTTTTACCAATATTTTCACTGCTTATAGAGTCTGGCTTTCTTGGGGGGTCTCAATTTCAGTTTTTGTTTGCATGTTTTTTTGTGGTTCCCTATTTCGTATCAGGTGAAGATCTGTCCATGTTCTGCATGTGTAACTGAGGTGAAGGATTCTGCTAGCATGTAGTGTCTGTGTAGGAATGTGCAACACTCCATAAGCAGATAAGTGTTGCCATACTGGGACAGACCAAACGTCCATCACACCCAGCATCCTGCTTCCAATAGTGGTCAATCTAGGTTACAAGTACCTGGCAAGATCCCAAAACAGTACAATACATTTTATGCTGCTTATCCTAGAAATACGCCCAACTGAACGTGGTACCGGTGGTAGTTCCAGCCCCGGCACATGCCATTTGCCACACTATGGAAAATAGCTAGCTATGTTCCAGTGCAGTGCTAACTCAGCAGTAATCAGCAGTGGCGTAGCCATGGGTGGGCCTGGGTGATCCAGGGCCCACCCTATTTGGACTCTGGCCCACCCAAAATTGCGCACTCTTGCTATGGCTTGCAGAGGTCCTCAAACCCCGTCAGCTGAAGATTTCCTCCTTCTCAGGCAGCCAGTGCTCTTTCAAACGGCAGCTGACAGCACTTGCCTCGAGCTGAAACCAACACCAGCCCCTCTTCACATGTTTAGTTTTCATGCACGCACAGCCTGCAGGCCGTGGCATCAGCTCAAGGAAAGTGCTGCTGGCTTGTTTGGAAGAGTGCTGACTGTCTGAGCAGGAGGAAATCTTCAGCTGGCGGGGTTTGCAGATCCCCTCCTGCTCAGGTATTTAATATTGTGGACTTGCAGGTGGAGGGAGGGATGAAGAGCAGAGCAGGCTAGGGATGGGGGAGGGCATGAATTCCATGCCCACCCACCTTGGACTCAGGTCCACCCAAAATTGGCTGTCTGGCTACGCCCCTGGTAATCAGGCCGTGCCACTCGTTACCTGGTTACCGCCAAGTTAGCGCAGGAGCCCTTAATGCCACCTCAATGGCGTTAAGGGCTCCCGCCACCGCAATTTGTGGCGTTAAGTGCTCCCCCCGCATGGCCACTTGGCAAGTGAAATCTTACTGCATGGCCATGCCATTTTTTGGCCTTTTTACCAGTCACGGTAAAAAGCGCCGCAGCACGCAGCAAAAAGGGCCCCTGCCACTAGCGCAGGGAACCTTTTTATCACCGCTTGGTCAAAGGAACCCTAATATGTTTTTTTTACTGACTGCAACAATTTTGCAGCCTTTATAAGTTTAGAAATGTCATCTTGCACACCCTCTAGTGGTCACAGCTTGGATGGGGATTCATTAGCCATTACTGTTCTGATAATTGCCACATAAACATAAGTTATTGCAGGTGGCAAATGCAAATATCACTCAGAGGAGAATCCAGTTTTGTGCATATCGCTTAATTTATCGTTATGATCAATTACACGTGTCAAAATCAATCTCAGAATACTTTCCAATAGTGAATATTGTATCATCTTTATATGCAAAAACAGAGCATTTTTCAAGTCAAGAAACCGTTATTACTACAACATAAAAGTTAAGTCAGTAATTAACAGTAAAAATGCATAATATGCTAGCAGAAGCTTCCATGCACTAGGGATTTGATGGGGAAACCTTTCTGCTCAACAACGGTAATGCTTTTTAGAAAACTTAGTATAAGACCAAAAACACTAGGGACTCAAAATTATCCTTCTTTTTCTTTCTCATACTACTGCACCACAAAACAGTACTGCACAGGCAGCAGCAGTACAAGCTTCCCTCGCACATACACACAGCCCCACCATAGAACAGGTACTGCACAGTACTGTTCCCTTTAAGCTGTGCGACTGCGTGGCCGTGCATCTTCTGGTAAGAGTCTGTGTAGCTGATCTGGCACACTATTCAGCCTGCGCACCCAGGCATGCTCTATCTACCTTCTACCGCTGCCCTCTGCCGCCGCTGCTGCTGCTTGCCCAAACCAGCAGTACCAGCAGCAAAACAAAATACAAGCATCACGAGGCTGCGCTGCCGATGCCGCCTCTCCTCCACATCAGTTCTTGTTGCGGGGCAGAGCTGGCCGGCAGCTGTGGGTATGTACAGTGCGGCCTTGCAATACTTTTGTTTTGCCATTGCTGCTGGTTTGGGTTCACAATATAAGTTTTCTTTATACCTGGGGCAATGGAGGGTTAATTGAAGAGGGCACACGCTGGATGGAAGAGGGAAGAGAGAGGGCAAATACTGAATGGAAGGGGGAGAGTAGTGGCAGATGCTGGATGGAAGGAGGGAGAGAACAGACACTGAATGGAAGAAAGCAGAGAAAGAGAGGAGAGAAATAGGAGATGAAAATACTTTTAAATCAAATAGGAATATTTTTCACTAAATGAATAGTTAAGCTCTGGAACTCTTTGCCAGAAGATGTGGTAACAGCAGTTAGCATATCTGGGTTTAAAAAAGGTTTTGACAAGTTCCTGGAGGAAATGCCCATAGTCTGCTATTGAGAAAGACATGGGGAAGCCACTGCTTTCCCTTGGATTGGTAGCATTGAATCTTGCTACTATTTGGGATTCTGTCAGGTACTTGTGTCCTGGCTTAGCCATTGTTTGGAATCAGGATACTGGGCTAGATAGATCATTGGTCTGACCCAGTATATTTTATTTTAGTTACAGTTGTACCCCGCGCTTTCCCACTCATGGCAGGCTAATTTGTATACAGCTACTTATTTGTACCTGGGGCAATGGAGGGTTAAGTGACTTGCCCAGAGTCACAAGGAGCTGCTTGTGCCTGAAGTGGGAATTGAACTCAGCTCCTCAGTTCCCCAGGACCAAAGTCCACCACCCTAACCACTAGGCCACTCCTCCACTATATCTATTCTTATGAGAAAGGGCACATGCTGGATGGAAGAGGGGATAAAGAAAAAAGTGAAGATGCTGGATGGGGGGGGGGGGGTGAGAGACTGGGGAATAAGAGGAAGTGAGATAGGAGAGCCAGGGTGAGTGAAAGAGGTGGTAAGCTGCAGGTAAACACAATAAAAAGAGGGAAATTAAGGATTGGATAGTAAGAAAGAAATGTGGACAGAGGCAGAAAATAAATTGAAGAAATCCAAAAGGAAAAGGAGAGAAAATTGACAAATGGACAGGAAATCCTGCCAAGAGAGTTAAAAGAAGACAAGGAAAGGAGAAATCAGAGACTGGGACCAACTGAACAAAGTAAATGGCCAGACAACAAAGACAGAAAAATAATTTTATTTTTTAGTTTAAGATAAAGTAATGTAGTAGCTGTTTTAATAAATTTTAATAAATAAAAATAGAAATGGTAATAAGGTGTTATCTTTTTTACTGGATTAATTTTAATACCTTTTTGACTAATTTTTAGAGAGCAAAACCTCCTTCCTCAGGACTGGATACCATAACAGCATTATACTGTCCTGACCTGAGGAAGGAGGTTTTGGCCTCTGAAAGCTAATTGAAAAATGTATTTAGTCCAACAAAATGGTATATTTACAATTTTTGTTTTATTTGTATTTGTTAATTTGTAATGTGGTGTTTGGAATATGTCAGTTTTTGAAATTTACATCTGCTATCATTATTTTTTGCACTGTACAGAGGGACATGCCTCACTGTTTCTGTGTCTCTGGTCTTGCATTGTATGTAAGCCTGGCTTCTTGGGGGTTCAGTTTAATTTTGATTTCTATATTTAGTTCATGGCTACTTATTCTATACAGGGTAAGGGTTTGTGTTATACATGTGAGAAAGAGACATGGTTTTCTGTTAGCATTGATTGCAGGATCAATCTGTACTAATCTGGCTTGTTTAGTTTTCCAATAGGTATATTGATGTTTTAGCACCCACTGTAGTGTTTGTAGTGCTGTCTTTTCCTAGGTAGGTCCTTGTTGTGTGGCTCGTGGAACTTACTGCTATTATGGAATGGTAGAAATTTCCTCTAGGTCCTGAGTGACATTTGTAGTGTTTTGTATTACTTCACAGTATGCCTAGAACTGGAACTAGATTTTGGATTTAGATTTAGACAACATCTTTTTCAGTAATAGAGCAAGGCAAGTTACATTCAGGTGCAGCAGATATTTTTCTGTCCCTGGAGGGCTTACAATTTAAGGGCCCTGTTTACTAAGGTGCACTAGCATTTTTAGCGCAAGCTAAAAATTAGCACGTGCTAACACTAGAGGCACCCATATATTCCTAGACTGACAAGGGGTTACACAGTAAAAGAAAGGAAGAAATCAAGAGCAACAACAAGAGACAGAAAAGAGGACAGAGGAGAGGAAAAAGGAAGAAAGAGAAGAAGAAAATTAAAGTCTTTAAAGAGAATTAGTTGAATGGAGGATCTTGTACATTCTTATCTCCTGGCTCTCTGTACACTTAGCTGCTCTAAGCAAGATGCTCTGTAGTACTTCTTCCACTCTTTAACTGCTGGATAATCCTTTAGCAGAGTCTCTTCTCTTGGTTACATAAGTATTGCCATACTGGGACAGAACAAGGGTCCATCAAGCCCAGCATCCTGTTCCAACAGTGGCCAATCCAAGTCACAAATACCTGGCAAGATTCCCCAAAAGTTCAATACATTTAATGCTGCTTATTCCAGAAATAAGCAGTGGATTTTTCCCAAGTCAATTTAATAATGGTCTATGGACTTTTCCTTTAGGAAGCCGTCCAGACATTTTTTAAACCCGCTAAGCTGACTGCCTTTACCACATTCTTTGGCAATGAATTTTAGAGTTTAATTACGTTACTACTACTACTATTTAGCATTTCTATAGCGCTACAAGGCATACGCAGCGCTGCACAAACATAGAAGAAAGACAGTCCCTGCTCAAAGAGCTTACAATCTAATAGACAAAAAATAAATAAAGTAAGCAAATCAAATCAATTAATGTGGACGGGAAGGAAGAGAGGAGGGTAGGTGGAGGCGAGTGGTTACAAGTGGTTATGAGTCAAAAGCAATGTTAAAGAGGTGGGCTTTCAGTCTAGATTTAAAGGTGGCCAAGGATGGGGCAAGACGTAGGGGCTCAGGAAGTTTATTCCAGGCGTAGGGTGCAGCGAGACAGAAGGCGCGAAGTCTGGAGTTGGCAGTAGTGGAGAAGGGAACAGATAAGAAGGATTTATCCATGGAGCGGAGTGCACGGGAAGGGGTGTAGGGAAGGACGAGTGTGGAGAGATACTGGGGAGCAGCAGAGTGAATACATTTATAGGTTAGTAGAAGAAGTTTGAACAGGATGCGAAAACGGATAGGGAGCCAGTGAAGGGTCTTGAGGAGAGGGGTAGTATGAGTAAAGCGACCCTGGCGGAAGATGAGACGGGCAGCAGAGTTTTGAACCGACTGGAGAGGGGAGAGGTGACTAAGTGGGAGGCCAGCAAGAAGTTGAGTGAAGTTGAGTGAAGAAAGGTTTTCTCCAAGTCGTATTAAATTTACTACTTTGTAGCTTCATCACATGCCTCCTAGTCCTAGTATTTTTGGAAACAATAAACAAATGATTCACGTCTACCCGTTCCACTCCACTCATTATTTTATATACCTCTATCATATCTCCCTTCAGTCGTCTTTTCTCCAAACTGGAGCCCTTGCCGCTTCAGCCTTTCCTCATAGGGAAGTCATTCCATCCCCTTTATCATATTTGTTGCCATTCTCTGTACCTTTTCTAATTCCACTACATCTTTGTTGAGATGCGGCAACCAGACTTGAACACAATATTCAAGATGCAGTCGCACCAAGGACCAATACAAGGGCATTATAGCATCATCATTTTTGTTTTCCATTCCTTTCCTAATATACCTAACATTCTATTCTTCTCTAGGTAGGGTTACCATATTTTGTCCCCCCAAAAGGAGGTCACATGTCCCGCCCCCACCACACACCCCACCCCACCCCCTGTCACACCCTCGCTCCACCCCCTGTCACGCCCTCGGTCTGCCCCTGTCACATTTCCCCTCCCCCCTGTCACACACCCCGTCACCCCCTCCCCTTACCTTACTACTGCCCTGGTGGTTGTGACCTCTTCGGGGCAGGAAAGAACCCCCCTTTTTCTTGCCCGGAGTGCTGCCCTGCATGCATCCTTCATGTTGCTGATCTCGGCGCTGATTCAAAATGGCCACCGAGAGTTGAAGTCTCGCGAGGTCACTTCAACTCTCAGCGGCCATTTTGAATCGGCACCGAGATCAGGAACACGAAGGATGCATGCAGGGCAGGGCTCCGGGCAGGAAAGAGGGGGCTCTTTCCTGCCCTGAAGGCGGAAGAGGTCACTAGACCACGAGGGCAATAGTAAGTAAGGGGAGGGGAGGCTAGCAATCTGCCCGTTTGTCTATATTTCTGGACAAACGGGCAGGCTGGTGGGCGGGGAAGTTCGGGGCCGCCCTGATGGGCGGGTGTTTTGGGCACTCTCACGGGCGTCCTTGGGCCAGTGCAGGCTGTGGTGGTTCAGTAGGTTTTTGGGCGTCCTGATGGGCGGAGCAGAGCTACAACGTTTTGGGAGAAGGGGGCTGGAGGCGTTGCGTGTGCATGTGCATGCACGCACGTAGCATGCACGAATTGTTTTTCAACCTGGGAACTCTGGTAGGCCTCACAGAGGCCTGGGGCTCAATTTTTGAACCGGAGTTCCAGGAATTTGAAGGTTTTTGGGGCTGTTTTTGTTTGGGCTCCGTTTTAAAAACCAGAATTCCGGGACCGGATCCAGCGGTGGTCATTGCGAAAGGGGAAAATTAGGAACAAGGTAAGGGGTCTTTTGGCCCAAAATTTCAATTGGTTTGTTTTTAAATTGTGAAAGTTGGCTTTTTGATTTTTTAAAATTAAGGGGTTAATGGGTTTTGAATTTGGTTTATGGATTCGGGTTCGGGTGATTTTTTGGAATTTTTATGGCAGGTTAGATTTAGAATTTAAATATTTTTAATGGGTGTTGTGGAAAGGGGGCTTAAAAAAGGGGTTCTTTAAGGGTTAAAAGTTTAAATTCGACGGGGTAGTTCAGAAGGGGTTGATTAAATTTTTGATATTGGTTCTAATTTAATTTGGGATTTTTAAAGCGGTTTTGGGGAAGGAAATGGTAGGGCCGACATTAAAAGTAGTGATTTTTGAAAACTAAAATCATAATTCGGTAGTGGGTAAGGGATTTAATTGCTGGGGAAAATTTGGGGTAATTAGGGAGATATGTTTGAATGGCGTTTTTTGAAGTAATTTAGTTTTCCCATTATTTCCCATGGAAAAAATAAAAGAAAAATGGAGATTTCAGTTGGGCTGTGCAGAATTCCTTGGGACAGAAAAAAAATGGAATTCTAAAAGTGACTTTTCATTGGCTGGGATGCTTCAGGTGAGCAAGCCAAGGTTCCGTTACCTGGGCAACAGCGCTGTGGGCAGTTGCCAGATGGAGCTGCAGCTGGGAAGAAGAGAGGATGTGAGAGATGGTTGTCTGTGGTGGTTTGATTGAAGGGCTAGGTAATCTAATAAAGGAGGGAAAGAGTTTAGAATAGCAGGGAATATTAAAAATGGGATTATAGATTTTAGATACACAAATGGATTATTCTGTTTTTAGGCATGTTTCAGGGACAACTGTCCCTGTAGGGAATCATTTTATTTCTTGAACCCAAAAAGCACGGGGGGGGGGGGGGGTTAGCCTTTTGGATATCTGTGGCTAAAGTGAGATAGAGGTGAATGGTGTAAGGGATACTGAAAGGATTGACTGTTTTGAGGGTAAAATTGTGACTGATGAAAGTGAGGAGAAAATCAGCGCTCTACATATAGGAGTAAAAAGGGTAAAAAGTGACATAGGTTTTAGTGATAGAATGTTCAGTAAAGAGATATGATGAGGGAGTTGCTGCAAAAGGGAACTGAGTGAATGAGTTGCAGGACTGCTCCTTAGAATAGGGACAATAAAATAGTATAGGTTTGTCAGAGAGAGGAACTTATTTATATTTTGTGTCAGCTACTACCTGGCCACAGTTTTGATATTATAAAAAAAAAAGTAATGTCACAAGGTTGAGAGTATTCCACTAAAATAGGGAGAGAGGGTTTTGCCTCCCATTGCAGTTGGTTCAGATAGGTATAGGAGGAAGAGGCATCTAGAGGATAACGCATCATCTGGAATCGACTGGGCCCCCACGCAAGCAAGCCAAGAGTCTCGCTTCTTCAGCTAAGTGGCACTTGCCCCACAATAGTTAATAGAGACTGAAGCGGGTAGGGAAACAAATACTGAAAATAAAGGTGGTTTACAGAGAGAAAGAGAGAAGATAGAAAAGAAAATATACTTACCGGGTAATTGATCCGAGTTCAGAATTTCCTGGGAGAAGCTGAAGTTCTGTAAAACAAAAAAGTTGTTGACAAAGAATCAAATTCTTTTCAGGGTGAACTCAAACAAAAGTGCAGAGGTCTTAAATTTGTGAAAGTAAATGAAAGGCATGATATTAAAAAGATACTTATCTGATAGAGATGAAGGGTTGAGCTGAAAACTGTGGAAAAGAATACAAATGAGATCAATTGAGAGTCACTACATTTTAAATCTTGCATTATTATACAGTACACTGAAAAGTGCTAGATAAAGTTTAGAAACGTTGTTTATTTATGGTTCAGTTATACATGCTAATGTGTTGCAGAGTTTAGTACTGAATAAATGTTTAAGGTTAAGTACTGAGGGCCAGATGCACTAAACTTAACGAGCCCTTAATGAGCCCTTAACGAGCAAGTAGTAAACCCTGGCATGCACTAAATGCCATTTCCCCATCACGGTAGCAGCTAACGAAAATGGAATGCAAATCATTATAATGAGCTGCAGTACCATTGCAAGGCTATTATAATGATATGCACTAACATTTACCGATTCCCCTTACGGTGGAAACCCTAACATGAGGTCTGCACCTATCTTTAGGCAGGGGCTGCTGTGGGAAAGGAAAAAAAAACAAGCTGCGCATCTGTGCCTAACATTGATGTCCTTCAAAGACGTCCCTGACGAGCACTGCTTTCTTTTTTCCCTTCTGACGCCCCCCCCCCCCGCCCGATGTCGCCGCTCCCCCTCCCTCCTGCATTGAAAGAGCTTTCCGCAGCCCCGGACCCCCCCCCCGAGGCCACCGCCGCCGCTCCCCCCTATCTTGAAATGACAGCTTCCCCGCCATCCTCTGCACCCCCGTGGCCCCACCCTCGCCGCCCCCGTTTGAAGGCGCAGCACCGGCCGCAGCAGGCAACCGCTGATCGCTTGGCTTCAGGACTTCCCTTCTTTCCTCCTTGACCCACCCTCGTCTGACGTAAGTTACCTACGCTGTGAGGGCAGACGGAGGGGGACAGGTGGAGGGGGGAGCGGAGGCGGCAATCACCTCGGGGGGGGGGGGGCGGCGGGGGCGGGGCCAAGGGGGTGCAGAGAATGGCAGGGAAGCTGTCATTTCAAGAGTGGAAGGAGTGGTGGTGGCGACCTTGGGGGGGGGGGCTGGGGCTGTGGAAAGCTCTTTCAATGCAGGGGGGAGGGGGAGCGGCGGCAGCGACCTCGGGCGGGGGGGGGGGGGGGAGAACGCCGTCTATAAAGGACGTCCAAAAGGATGTCCATAGGCACGTCATTTTTTTTGTTTGTTTTATTTTTGACGTCCTTGGCATGCGCAGAGCAGCCAGCATAATGCTTGGCTGCTCTGCGCATGCTCTACCGGCTGATTCTTACGAGGGATTAGAGAATGCAAGTTAGCTGCAACGAGCAGCTCATTTGCATTCCCTTTTTTTGATGCATTGCTGTTCCCTACCGATTCGCTATGGAATTCGGTAGGGAACGGCTCTAACGACAACTTTAGTGCATCTGGCTCTGAATCATTAAATGTTATTTTTACTAACTGAAGAGTGAACTGGTGTGTTCCATCAAAATCTGGGAAAAATCCCTACATTTAGATTGTTTTCCTTTTGTGTCCTTTGAGGGCACGAGATGAGGTTAGTGTATCTGTTCCCTCTCCACTCCTGGGTACTGGGTTCCTGGGAGCCACGACTGCTAACAACGTGCGGACCAGAACCCAGTGCTTACCATACATTATACCCCGAGTGGGGGAGGGGTACACAAGCTCACCTTGTGGATCACTGAGTACAAGGACAGTCCCCTTAGGTAAGATGGAATTTTTCTCTTCCCTTGGCTTCAGCTAGTTTTAAAACAGCATGCCAAGACCTCCAAAGCAAGTTGGTCTGGAATGCGAGGAATACTTTCCTCTCAGCCAGGAAGGTCAATGTTCATCGGTGTATGGGGACCAATGCACAACCATAAATCTCCTCTTTGTGTGCCTGCACCTGCAATCACCTCTACAGTGTTTTCTCTGTTGCTGCACTGACAGTCTTTTACAGAGAGCCTGGGAGCTTAGGTATCCTGATGTGGCCACAGAGCAGTGGCATAGCTAGGGGGGGGGGGTGCAGAGGGAGCGGTCACTCCCCCAAACAGATTTTAGAAAAAATGGCGCCTATTCGCCACATGCCAGTAACTTTCCCTACTGCTTTCCACGTAGTCTTGCATCTTTCTCCCTCTGTTTCTTCTGCTGCCCGCTGTCTCCCATCTGCATCGTCATTTTTATTGCCCCGAAGCGTTCTCCCTCGGCACCAGCGATTCACAGTCAGCCTTCTGACAGCGTTGCGGCTTCTTCTCAGGTGTGTCTCACTCCCACCTCTGTGGAAAAGAGGAAGTTGCGTTAGACACGCCCGAGGAGAAGCCCTGATGCTGATTCAGGGCAGTAAAAATGACGACGCAGACAGGAGACAGCGGGCAGCAGAAGAAACAGAGGGAGAAAGATGCAAGACTCCTGGGGTGGGGGGGGGGGGGGGGGGGGGGAAGCTGCCCAAGGAGGTTTAATAGACGAGTGGAAGTGAGCCTATCTAGTCCAGTAAGTCCTGTAAGCAAGGAAGCCAATTTGATTAATCTGTTTCCACTGCCCCGCACAGCCGTCATGTCATTGCCTTCACCCCAAACAAAAAAAGCAAACTTATGAGCTGCTGCATCCACATTGTCGTTCTTTATTGTTGATCCATCTGTAACAAGGCTAAAGCTGTTTCTGTTGGACAGGCAGTGCCTTAAAAGCTGGAGGAGAAAAGAAATAAAACAGCTTCAAAAATTATTGTAGCTGGTTGAAAAAGCAATTATAAACTCTGTAGTTTGTGCTCATTTTTCTTCACTGTTCTTCTATATAATACATATGGCCAAGATTTCAGTGAGATTATCCTGTTTCCTGATGAGTTCATCTTAACTGTTGTTGTAATCTGCCTTGAGAAGCCTGGTGTTATAAAGATGACAGAATATATTGAAATTAATTGGAAGTAGAATTAAACTCGCCTTTCATTGGGGCACATGGAATCACATTTTCACGTCATCTCATTTGTAGGAATTTTCATTTTAGATACACAAATGGATTATTCTGTTTTTAGGCATGTTTCAGGGACAAGTGGTTTTATAGATCAAAATAAAAATAAGTATATTTTTTAATGTAGATCTCTTTTGTTTAAACATAACTAAATGGGCTATAAGCCCCTGATGCAGTCCATTGGCTTTCTTATATTCTGTTTTAGTGGCCTTTACCAGGAGATAAAAAATCTCTGCACGAATATAACATGTGCTAGAGTGCCTCTATAACTAGCTCCTTCAAATGACACACTGATTACAATTTATAACAAATTACTACTCTACCTATATTCCATTCTGTTATTATACTTTTTCTGTGTACATCCGTATACTGCACAAATTGGCATGTTTGAAAATATAACTGAGATTAAATACAAATGCTACCAACAATAAAGAGTGACAACATGAATGCAGCAGCTCATAGGTTTGCTTGCTTTGTTTTGAGAGTATGGCGATGACGGCTTTACTGGGAAGGGGAAACCGAGACTGGCCTAATTGGTTTCAATATTTTGATGTCACTTGGTCTCCTGTCTATTAAACCTCTTTGGAGCTGCCAGAAGATGGACTGCGGGAGCAGGCCAGGGAGATATGTGGCCCCAAGGAGGATGGGGAGCGCTGAAAGTGATGAGGAAGAAGGTTAACATGGGGAGAGAGAAGGATATAGATAAATGCTGGACAGGGAGGGAGCTCGACATAGAGTCAATACTAGACAGGGAGAGGGTAGGAACATTGGAACTCAAAGAGGCAGTGCTGGAAAAAGAAGAAATGGGGACACAGGGGCTCTACTGAAAAGGAGGGGGATAGGGACACAGAGGGGCACTACTGGAAAGGGGAGGAGGAGAGAGGGACACAGGGCACTACTGGAAAGGGGGAGGAGATAGGGACACAGAGAAGGCACTATTGGAAAGGGGGAGGAGATAGGGACACAGAGGCATGACTGGAAAGGGGAGGAGGAGATAGGGACATAGAGGGGCACTACTGGAAAGGGGAGGAAGAGATAGGAACACAGAGGGGCACTACTGACAAAGGAAGGAGGAGATAGGGACACAGAGGGGCACCACTGGAAGGGGGAATGGGGATATGGGGATAATGGTGAAAAAGGGATGAGATGGGGACAAAGAGGTAATTCTGCAAAAGGAGGAAGATGGTAACACAGGGGTAATGCTGGAAAAAGGGGGAGATGGGGGACACGGCAATGTTAGAAAAAGGGAGAGATGGGGATACCAGGAGGGCAGATGCTAGAAAAGGGAGAGATGAGGAGACCAGGAAGGCTTGTGCTGAAAAAGGGGGGAGATGGGGAAACAGAAAGGGCAGATGCTGAACTTGGGGTGGGGGTAGGGTAGGACAAGGGACACAGAAGGGAGATACTGGACAGAACAAATAGTCGTGCAGAGGAAAGAAGGATGGTGCACTTGGAGACAGAAGAAATGTCAGATGGGCAAGAAACCCTGTAAAGGCAGAAGAAACAGAGAAAAACAGAAAAGAGACAGTGGGACCAAAGCAAATGGAAAAATAAATTGTTCTAACAGTCGAAAAAGGCATTTTATTTGAATTTGATATTAGGAATATGATAGTATTTGAAAATGCACATCTCTGATATGTTCAAATTAGCAACCCTGCAGGGGTCCGAGTGCATTTTTCTTAAGTCATTTTGGATGTACTGCAGCACAGATTTTGATGGGTAGAATCAGGGACTGCAAATCCCACATGAATGTGGGATATGAGTTCACACTAGGACTGGTAGAAAAATCTCCCTTCTGGAACTGGATCACTTGGGAGCTCTATACATAGCTATTTGATAGTGGGGACATAAAACGAAAGATCAGTGCCAAATAGATGTAGAGAAGGAAAGAAAGAAGACAAGAGGAGAAAGAAGAAATGGAAAAGCCACCCTGAAAAAGAATTTGTAAGGCTGACTCATGGAACATGGAAAAAAAAGACTTGGACCAACCAAATTCCCAAACAACAAAGGTAGAAAAAACATTATTTTTATTTAATACTTTGTAAGGACTGAGATGTACCTGCTTTGTAAAATGTATATTTTTTCTATTTTTATTTTGCAAAGTACAGGAGAAAATGCTTTTCTGTTTCTTTTTACCAGTATTGCATTGTTTATAGAGTCTGGTTTTCTTGGGCAGAGAGGAGGGGGGTCTCTATTTCAACTTTTGTTGTTGTTGTTTTTTCTTTTTATGGCTCCCTATTTTGTACTAGATTGGTAGAGTGGAATGTTGTCACAATTTGGGTTTCTGCCAGGTGCTTGTGACCTGGGTTGGCCACTGTTGGAAACAGGATACCTAATTCCTTCTGGCAACTCTTTAGAGTACTTACTACTACTACTACTACTACTTATCATTTCTATAGCGCTACAAGGCATACGCAGCGCTGTACACCATACACAAAAAAAGACAGTCTCTGCTCAAAGAGCTTACAATCTAGATGTCTCATGACAAATAGGACAGGAATAGCGTCCCTGACAAGCTGTGACTCTGGGTCTTCACTGCCCCAATCCAGAGTTCCCCAAGAACCATCCAGCATGGTCAGTGGTCCAGATGCTTCCTTTTTTTTTTTTTCTCCTGGGTGGAACTGGTTCTAACTGGTACAGATGGAATGTTGCCTTCCTATCCACAGCTATCCAAAGCTGGGAACCTCACTTGCCCCAGACCCACAAAGTGAATAATAGACAAAGATGGTATCCAGGCATCAGTGTCCTTGATGGCACAGCACATCTTCCACAAAACTGCAAGGCAGGTAATTTTGCAGAAACCATGACAGTGTGGCTCAGAGCATGGTTTAAAACATGGAGGAGTAGCCTAGTAGTTAGTGCAGTGGACTTTGATCCTGGGGAACTGAGTTTAATTCCCACTGCAGCTCCTTGTGACTCTGGGCAACTCACTTAACCCTCCATTGCCCCTGGTACAAAATAAGTACCTGAATATATGTAAACCAACCGCTTTGAATGTAGTTGCAAAAACCTCAGAAAGGTGGTATATTAAGTCCCATTTCCCTTTCCCTATCCCCCAGGAATTACTTGTTGGTTGGGAATTGGGATTGGACTTGCTGAACAGAGATGAGGTAGGGGAAGAGGGGGTGATAGAAAGCCTGGCATGTACATGCATGCGCCCTGCTCTGACAGGGCATGAAGTGGATAGGGCGGAAAACCAGAGCACACACAAGTGTCATTAACACCACAGAAACCTATTCTCAAATGCATGGGGTACAAAGAAAGAGTGCACACAGCTGTCCCACACAGAAAGTTTAGGGCCAAGTATAGAAGAAGAGGTGTCAAATGGCCATGCTGAGAATTATGGGGAGGCCACGGGCCAGGGTCCCTTCGCAGCCGAGGATAAACTGGCGCTGTGCCCCTAGCCCTGCCCTCATGACACGCGCAGCCCCCAACGATCGCAGGAGCCATGAAGAGGTAGTGCATCATAGACATACAACAAGAGAGAGGGTGCAAATGAGAGGAGCTGTGGCGCTTATAAGCTGTGACCGTGAGGAGCGTGGGAGCTCCATCTGCAATCCACCTTCCAGAGCACTAGGGCGGCTCAATCACAGTCGCGGTGCCGAGATGTCGACCTGACCAGACCTGGGTAAGAGCGCTAACAGTGCTACATCCATGCCATTGCCGAACCCCGCCCCCCCCCCCCCCCCCAAAAAAAAAAAAAAAAAAAACTTGGAGGAGAAAGACGGGTGATAGCCTCACAGGCAGGGTTAAAGATCCTGAAGGGAAGCCTGGCAGGCAGTGCACTGGTCTGTAAACCAGGGTTCCCAAGTTCAACTCCTGCTCCAATTTCCCATCTGGCTCTGTGGCTGTGCCCCCTTAAAAGAGGGATTCACGGGTTGGGAGGCTCGCACATTATGCACTAGTGGGAGGACTCCGAGGGCAAGAGGTTATACTGGAAAGATGGGGTGCATCTGTCAGAGATAGGTAATGACCTGTTTAACAATGACTTGTAAGAAGCCTTGGAAAAGGTGCTATTGGTAGTATGGGGCACAGGATAGAGACAAACGGTTACAGGTACAGCACATCAGGCCACAGCTGGTAGTGAGGGAGTTTGTGGCAAGTTCACTGAACTACCCCAGGCTAGTGGCGGAGGTACTTGAGCCAGAAATGAAATACACGGCCTAAGAGAAGGATATTGCTACAGAGGAGTGCCCTTTACGCAGGGCCGGTGTACCCCTGGAACAATGGACTGCTCACGCTTAGTGAGTGCAGGACGGGGCCACCTTGATTCATGACGGGTGCTACCCCCCCCTCACCATGCAAATGTAACAGAGGGCCTTGCTGGATAGCATAACGGGCCTACATGATGTTTTGATCAAAGGTACCAGATGGCTCAGGTTCTGAATTGTTTGAAATGGCATGTTGATGTATTTAATAAAAGCTGCAGCCTAATATTAACTATCAATATAATTGTGTGGCTAATCATTTCTCCTGGGGAACCCATTCGTCGCCTGTTGAGGCAGTCAAGTTAGATAAGAAGCAGAAATTGCAGGGCTAAGGATAGGTCACGGCTGTCCATATTATCTCTTTCTCTGGTTCAGCTGTTAGTCACATTGATCATTGAGGAAGGAAAGTGTGACAGCAGGTCCAGGTTGCCTTTGGCACTCAGCAATAAGGGAAAATTAACAGGACCATGGCATGATCATCTGGATTGATTGCCTATAATCAGTCGTACTTTCTTTCTGTTATCTCATGTTATTATTTTTTTAATTGTGAACTGCTTTGTTTCCTGTTTTGAAAGGCGCACATAAACTAAACTGCACTACCTGAATGTAAACTGAATGAACACACACTCAACACATGGAAACAAATACATAGAAAATACAAATATGCAATAAAACAAACCAAAAGGTCCTACTACAAAACCAAATTAGGACCGGACTAAAAAGATATGAAGAAACTATTCCAACTCGTAAATAAGTTACTAGACACCACCCCTATCACCACAACCAACACAGACATCCCACCTGCAGACAAACTTACTAACTACTTTAACGAAAAGATAATAAAACTACGCAGCACACTTCTTCATCATAATACCGACATCAAAATCTTCTTCAATGATCTGGACCCATCCTCTGAAGGATACCCAGCTGGCCGCATTTGGACAACATTTAATCTCCTCAACACCCAATCAGTTACACAAATGACTCACAGGTTCGCCAAGACCCACTGCAAACTGGATACATGCCCCAGTCATCTACTCAAGTCTGCCCCAGACTGCTTCATAGCAGACCTTACATCCCATCTAAACTTCATGTTACAACAAGGTCTCTTCCCTGAGGAACATGGCAACATCCTACTCACCCCAATACCAAAAGATGCCAAGAAAAGCACAAACGATATCACCAATTACCGCCCAGTTGCGTCTATCCCATTAGTAGTAAAAATGATGGAGAGCTTCGTGACTAAACAGCTTACGGAATCCCTGGACAAGTTCTCAATACTACATATTTCACAATCAGGATTCCAATCCCACTATAGCACCAAAACTGTCCTAGTCACCCACCTAGCCAAATTCAAGCAGGAGATTGCCACAGGCAAAAGCATACTCCTCCTCCAGTTCGACATGTCGAGCGCATTCGACATGGTAAACCACAATATACTGCTAAGAATACTAGGCCACTTTGGGATTGAAGGAAACGTACTTAACTGGATCAAAGGCTTTCTAACCACGAGAACTTATCAAGTAAAATCAAAGTCAAACATATCACCACCGTGGAAAGCAGTCTGCGGAGTACCTCAAGGATCACCATTATCACCAATACATGATGATGATTCCACAGGCACAGTTCTTATCCAACCGAGGCCTTAACCCATTCATTTACGCAGATGATGTTACAATATACATCCCCTTCAGACATGATCTGACAGAAATAACCAACAAAATCAACGATAGTCTGAACATCATGGACTCCTGGGCAAACTCATTCCAACTAAAACTGAACACCGAAAAAACACATTGCCTCATCCTCTCCTCTCCATATAACAAATACAAACCCACAACCATAAATACTCCAGGACATACCCTCCCTATCTCGGACAGTTTGAAAATACTCGGTGTCACACTTGATCGCAACCTTACCCTCAAGAGCCAAGTAAACTGTGTAACAAAGAAAATGTTCTATTCAATGTGGAAGCTCAAACGATTAAAACTTTTCTTCCCAAGAGCAACTTTTCAATACCTAATACAATCAATGGTCCTAAGCCATGCAGATTATTACAACGGAATCTACGCGGGCTGCAAAGAACAACTCATAAAAAAAACTCCAGACCACCAAAAATACAGCAGCCAGGCTGATATTCAGCAAAACATGCTTCGAAAGTGCCAAACCCCTCCGAGAAACGTTGCATTGGCTCCCAATCAAAGAATGGATCATCTTCAAAATCTGTACCTTAGTCCACAAAATCATATACGGCGTAGTCCCAGAATACATGACAGACTTCATAGACTTACCAATAAGAAACAGTCAGATCATCAAGATCCTACCTAAACCTGCACTACCCAAATTGCAAAGGACTGAAATACAAAACAACTTACGCATCCGGCTTCTCCTACATAAGCGCACAACTATGGAATGGGCTCCCAAAAGCTGTGAAAACAAACCACAACTACTTGAACTTCAGGAAATCACTAAAAACCAACCTCTTCAAAAAGGCCTACTCCAACGACCCCACGTAACCCTCTTCACCTACCAACACAGCATGACTATGATCGAACAGGACATCACGCAATCTTCATCCATTCCGACCCTCCACTTATACCTCATACGATCACTATACAACTTTGTATTTGTTATCCACCGAATGGGCAAACGCCTTTGATGGTTCTATGTAAGCCACATTGAGCCTGCAAATAGGTGGGAAAATGTGGGGAACAAATGGAACAAATAAATAAATAAAATAAAATAAACTGATGTAATAGCTTTCAGGCTTGCAGGTGGCATATAAGAAATAATAAATAAATAAATAAGATCAGTGGTGAGGGGAAGAACATAAGAGTAGCCATACTGGGTCAGACCAATGGTCCATCTAGTCCAGTATCCTGTTTTCCAAACAGTGGCCAATCCAGGTCACAAGTACCTGGCAGAAACCCAGTTAGCAGCAACATTTCATGCTACCAATCCCAGGGCAAGAAGTTGCTTCCCCATGTCTGTCTCAATAGCAGACTATGGACTTTTCCTCCTGGAATTTGTCCAAACCTTTTTAAAACTCAGATCTGCTAACCGCTGTTACCACATCCTCCAACAAAGAGTTCCAGAGCTTAACTATTCGTTGAGTGAAAAAATATTTCCTCCTATTTGTTTTAAAAGTATTTCCATGTAACTTCCTCCAGTGTCCCCTAGACTTTGTACTTTTGGAACGAGTAAAAATTTGATTCACTTCTACTCATTCTACACCACTCAGGATTTTGAAGACCTCAATCATATTGCCCCTCATCCGTCTCTTTTCCAAGCTGAAGAGCCCTAACCTCTTTAGCCTTTCCTCATACAAGAGGAGTTCCATCCCCTTTATCATTTTAGTCGCTCTTCTTTGAACCTTTTCTAATTCCGCTATATCTTTTTTGATATACGGCGACCAGAACTGAGCGCAATACTCAAGGTGCAGACGCACCATGGAGTGATACAATGGCATTATAGTATTTTTGGTCTTATTTATTATCCCTTTACTAATAATTCCTAGCATCCTGTTTGCTTTTTTGGCCGCCGCCACCACACATTGAGCAGAAGATTTTAGCGTATTATCTACAACAACACCCAGATCTTTTTCTTGAGCGCTGACCCCCAAGGTGGACCCTAGCATCAGGTAACAGTGATTTGGATTATTCTTTCCAATGTGTATCACCCTGCATTTGTCCACATTAAATTTCATCTGCTATTTGGATGCCCTGTCTTCCAATTTCCTAAGGTCTTCCTGCAATATTTCACAGTCCGCGTGCGTTTTAACAACCTTGAATAGTTTTGTATCATCTGCAAATTTGATCACCTCACTCGTCGTTTGGATTTCCATATCATTTATAAATATGTTAATTAGTACTGGTCCCAGTACAGATCCCTGCGGCACTCCACTGTTCACTCTTTTCCATTGAGAAAAATGACCATTTAACCCTACCCTCTGTTTTCTATCCAAAACCCAATTCCTAATCCACACCAGAATCTTGCCTCCTATCCCATGACTCTTTAATTTTCTCAGGAGTCTCTCAAGAGGAACTTTATCAAAAGTTTTCTGAAAATCTAGATTCACTACATCAACCGGCTCACCTTTATCCACATGTTTATTCATGCCTTCAAAGAAATGAAGCAAATTGGTGAGGCTAGACTTCCCTGGGCTGAACCTATGTTGACTCCTTTGAACAACCCCTCTTTTTCATATCCCGAGCCTAATTCTGGTCTTACTGCCTGGGATGCTCAGAGCCTCAACTAGTCAGCTTGGCAGTTTAAGAAGTAAGTGAGAAAAAGAAAGGTTTTCACCCAAATACTCCTACTTATAATTTCTATGACCTCACAGCTCCTCTCTGGCTTTCCATGTAGGGAGCCAGCTAGAAAATTCCTCACATGCTATATATTTATACTGCTGCTAGGGCAATAGATATAGTAAAAATGGAATAGATAAGTCAAATGCAGTGTGAGCAACATCCAGCAGGTGGAGCAAAAGTGTTTCCATGAGTTTCTATGTATAGGGATCATAAGAGAGGAGGAGCCAAAAGTTCCAGCATAGGGTTGCGTAGGGGAATGAGAGGATCAAAGCAAAAGGCAGCAAATGGAGCTACTTCCATGAACACAATAAAGATAACTGCTTGTTTTGCACCAAGCTTCATTCACTTAAAAAGCACAGAAACAGTTCATGAAGTGGCAAAGGTTCCTGGATAAAGGAGAGAAACTATTGCACTGATGGCTATGTTCCTCTCACTTTTTGTTTAATTTCAGACTAGCTACACTGCTCTTCATAATCCCACCAAAGCTGTTTACAATTTAAACTACAAGCA
Source organism: Microcaecilia unicolor (assembly GCF_901765095.1). Lineage (NCBI taxonomy): Eukaryota > Metazoa > Chordata > Amphibia > Gymnophiona > Siphonopidae > Microcaecilia > Microcaecilia unicolor. The sequence continues at coordinate 313,318,335 of NC_044033.1, read as the reverse complement.
CACAAAAGCAAATATTCTGAGGTACTGGGGCAATTTGATTACTATTTTGTGCCAAAGAAAACCTTCTTCAATGAGAGGGCCTGTTTCCACCAGAGCAACCAGAAGTCTGCATGACAAAGATGAGTGAGAGTTTGGAAACTGCCTGAGATTATCAGAGTTAGCTGGAATTTTAGACAAAGAGTTGTCACAAAAGCTCCAGTTTTAAAATAGACTGATCCTGGAAGAGGCAGTCTAGATGACCATAAATTCAGAACTGCTGAAGAGTCAAGGGAATAACCAAAGGACTTTAAAAGAATTTAAAGAAATAGCTTAAAAAAAATCAAGAGGAGGAAATGGGCACATCACAGCCAAAAGAGACAAATGTAAACAGCCTTTCCATGTGCAAAAGTGCCAAAAGACAGGTAATTTTGCTGTAACCCTGGGTTGGTTATGTGCATCAAATGGGTTACACAAATTTACATTTATCTGGACTGGTTGAGGGCAGAGCCAGGGCTAGATATCCAGCTGGCCCAGAATCCACACACTCCATGTTCCTTCTCTCAAGCAATAAAGTAGTCCACACAGTAAGGGCTGCTTCAAATTGTGAAGGGTTTATTGCAACTTGGAAAGCCAAGTAACTGGGACAACCACTCCAAGAAATTATTTACAAACTTACATATTTTAGTAAAGATAATTAAAGTAAAAGTTAACACAGTCTTCTTCCTTATTCTCCTTTCCTATTTACAGTTCTCAAAGTAGAGGTGGTTCCTCCCAGATGAAGGTCTGAGGTGTTGAAATGTTTTACCTTGGGTGATTTCCATGACTACAGCAGCATTTAGTAGCGCTTTCTGCCTTTCCTTGCCTCTTCTCCTCACAGGAAGTGGTGGAAAATAGTTTCCTGGTCCTCTGTTTCCCTGAAGCAGTCCAGCATCTTTATTGACTCTGATGCTGGTTCTCACTCCTGGTTCCTTAGCGTCAACCACTGCGTGACTCAAAGATCTTGCTACATCAGATTAAAAGATGATGCAGCGTTGGGATTAAAATATATATTAGTCTCATTACATAGGTGGTGCCTTGGTCAGGAAGCTGAACCATAGACAGCTTACTGTGGCGTACCTGACGGCAATATGAGGTTGTATATATGCTTATAATTGATTTATGTTTAATGGTTTGTACTGCATAAGAATATGTGTAATTGTGTATATTGTTTGTATAAGGTCTCCTGATGAAGTGAGAAGAAACACGGCCAGTGTTAGGACCAAAGAAAGAATTATAGAATTTGTTTGTTGGAACGTGTGAAAACATTATCCAGATGAAGTTCGACAATAGATCCTTACAATGAAGTTGTGAATTTGTCTCAGCTGTTTGGACACATTATTGTGCAGTGCAAGTGAAATACACCAAGTTTTTGGAACTACAAGACTTTTTTCCAGTTTATATTCATGTTGTTTGGTGTATATACTCAATGCAGCTGTGATTGGGACATTTGTACTGAAAGGAAACATATTGGACATCATTGATTTTTGTATGAAAGAGTTGTGATGGTTGTAATAAATGCTATATTGCATAACATGTAATGTATACATGTGTTATGAGATATGATGAATAAATATTAGTCAAATGATATGGAGAATTAATGTTTTGTGACTAATTATTGCATGTTTAACCCACTAATTAGTATTAAGTACATATTTACTGTGGATATCCTGAAAACCTTACTGGCTAGGTGTGTCCCAAGTACTGGGTTGAGAATCCCTGAACTGGAATGATGTTTGTGAACAAGCACTAGACAAAATTGCTCCCAAATTGAAAAGAACACCAAAAGATCGAGTATTAAGCTTGGAAATGTCATAAGAATAATACAGATTGTAATAAAATCAATTGGAGAAAAGCTGTAAAAGAATATAAAGAGACCATAGTTGAGGTTAAGAAGACTTATTCTTTTATGACTGACAGAGGTATTTCTAATATTAGGAAGCTTCTTCAAGCAGTCAACAATTTGACTGATACAAAACATGTTTTTCACTAAATCAGGTGAAATACTACCCACAGATACTCAATTATCCAATTATTTTCGATCAAAATATTAAAACTTTATAGGGAATTAATTGAGCAGGATGTGTCTCTAAGAACTGACTCCTCAGATATTTCTCATAAAGATTTTTTTCCCTGTAGATAGAGTTTGGACTGACTTTCTAAAATACCTGTGGAGGATTTCACTAGACTGTGTAATACGTTTGCTAGGTCACTACTGTGTATTGGATATTTGTCCTACTTATTTAATGAAATCTGCTCCATCTCATTTTAAAGTTCCCTTTATCACTGGATGGAAGCATCCTTTCTGTCAGGTGTATTTACGAAATAATATAGCAAATTACACCTATTATAAAATATTCAAAAATTTTGTCAAGTGAAATTACAAATTATTGACCAGTAGCTTCAATATCCTTTTTATTAAGGTGATGGAGGGCCTGGTCACTAAGCAGTTGGAGGAATATTTGGACCAGTTTAACATTTTGCATACATCTCATTTTGCATACATCGCATTGCTCATAGCTAGGTTTACCATATTTTGTCCCCCCAAAAGGAAGACACATGCCCTACCCCCACCACACACCCCACCCACCCCCTTTCACACCACGCCCTGCCCCCTTTCACGCCCTCGCTCCGCCCCTGTCACATTTTCCCCTCCCCCCTGTCACACACCCTGTCAACCCCCCTCCTCGTCACCCCCCTCCCCTTACCTTACTACTGCCCTGGTGGTCTAGTGACCTCTTTGGGGCAGGAAAGAGCCCCCTCTTTCCTGCCCAGAGCAATGCCCTGCATGCATCCTTCCTGTTGCTGATCTCGGCACTGATTCAAAATGGCCGCTGAGAGTTCAAGTCTCGCAAGGTCACTTCAACAATCGGTGGCCATTTTGAATTGGCACCGAGATCAGCAACAGGAAGGATGCATTCAGGGCAGCGCTCCGGGCAGGAAAGAGGGGGCTCTTTCCTGCCCCGAAGGCGGAAGAGGTCATTAGACCACCAGGTTAGTAGTAAGTAAGGGGAGGGGAGGCTAGCAATCTGCCCGTTTGTCCACCCACCAGCCTGCCCGTTTGTCCAGAAATCTGGACAAACGGGCAGATTGGCAAAACCCGCTCGGTTGCCCGGACATGTCCTCAAAAAGAGGACATGTCCGGGTAAATCCGGACATATGGTAACCCGACTCATAGCATACAAACATTGCTAGGTGTCACGGTTGTGGCCGTGCCCTTATGTCCAGACCTACTGCTTCTCTGTATCTAGCTCTGTGACCTCTCCAGTCTGCCTTTTTCCTGTTGTTGTTCTTCCTGTTAGCCAAGTCTAGCTTTGGTGTCCCTGAAGCCAAGCCTCACTTTGGTCTCCATGTTTCTGCTTCATTTCCTACTTGTGACATCATCAGCCTACTCCTTTATAAGGACCCAGGGAGCTTTCCTGCATGGCCTTTGCAACAGGTCTATTTTTTCCTTTTCTTGTTGTACTGTTGTTTGATTCTGAGGAAACTGGTCTGCTTGTTAAGCTGTGCCTCTGGGCACAGCCCAGAGCCCTGCGTGCGTGGTTTTGGTTTGAATATGTATGGATTGCTTTCCTGTTAGGTTTGCTCTTAAGCAAAGCCCTCTTCTGTTTCCCTGTGTGTGTGTGTGTGTGGTTTTGGTTTAAACCTGTATGGATTACTTGCCTGTTAACTTTGCTCCCAAGCAAAGCCTTGTTCTGTTTTTCTGTGTATGTGTGGTTCTGGTTTGAACCTGGATGGATTACTTCTTTGTTATCTAGGCTTTCCAGCATAAGCCTGTTCTGTTTCCTTATGTGGTTTCCCTTGTTACCTTTCACTGTTCAGATAGCCAGTTGTTGCCAGCCCATCTGCTTTCCTTGATTACCTTGCTTCCGTGCAGCTGTGTGTGCTCTGTCTGCTCTGTCTCTGCCTGCCTTTCCTTTCCCTATCCAGCTGTGTGCTGACTGAGTTCTGATGTTTACTTAAATATGGAGGAAAAAGGTCTCAAATTGCCAATTTGCCCATATACAAGAATAAATCATAAGGCATATCTCAGGCTAAACTCATCATCGACCTAAAAAAACCTCCTTCAAATTTATTCAGATAACTTTTCACAAAGGGAAAACTTCTTTTGACTTAGCTTTTATATGCTGGATGGTCTCACGTCTATTCACGTGAGACCATCCAGCAGATAAAAGCTAAGTCAAAAGAAGTTTTCCCTTTGTGAAAAGTTATCTGAATAAATTTGAAGGAGTTTTTGTTAGGTCGATGATGAGTTTAGCCTGAGATATGTCTTATGATTTATTCTTGTATATGGGCAAATTGGCAATTTGAGACCTTTTTCCTCCATATTTAAGTGAACCTCTCAACACATGTGAAGAATATATATATAATTGCAGTCATTCTATGTCGCGTTCCCGAGGACCTTGGCATACTGTCAGGCTTCTTCCCCGGGAGCACTGGGTTCGTGAGTCCTTGGGCCACTACCGTGGAGCGGCAGTGGCAGGCAAGATCACCTTCAAGGTAGAGATGAGACAAGATTGGACCGGAACCCCGGACAGGAGTTCTACACAGGAATACCCAGGACTGGAACGCACTGGACGGGTGCGCACTGGAGTGGAGCCCGCTGGGCTGGAACACACTGGAGTGGACCCACTGGACTGGAACATACAGGAGTGAAGCCCGCTGGACTGGAACACACTGGAGCGGAACCCACTGGACTGGAACCCACGGGACCGGAACCTGCTGGACAGGAACACACTGGACCTAGGCTTCACCTACGCTTAGCCACCTTTCCCCGAGGGTTGAGCCCTCAGGTTCGGGCAGCCGGCAGGGCTTACAGGAAAAACCGGAACTGGAACTTGCAAGCAGGAACAGCAGGAATCAGGATACAGAAGTGCCCCCAGGCACCTAGGCGATAGCAAGGCAGACAGGCAGGGAATGTCCGGGTTCTGGCAGTAGGCAGGTTCAAAGCAATACACTAAGCAAACACAGGAGAACTGGTAAAGCTGTACACAGGCTAACAAGCAAAGCTGTGCCCAAGCTAACAAGTCAAACAGTAGAAACATTCACTAAGCAAACACAGGAGATCTGGTAAAGCTGTACACAGGCTAACAAGCAAAGCTGTGCCCAAGCTAACAAGTCATACATTAGAAACATACACTGAGCAAACACAGGAGATCTAGTAAAGCTGTACACAGGCTAACAAGCAAAGCTGTGCCCAAGCTAACTAGTCAAACACTAGGAACTCACACTGAGCTGGACAATGTAGCAGTGCACAGAGCACTCCAGATACCAGGGCCCTTAGACGATGCCAAGGCCCTTGGGAACACGACAGGATGCAAAGGCCTTCAGCACCAGAGGCACAGCTGCAGCAATCTCCTTGCCTCCAAACAGAGGCTTGACACACAGAGAAGTCAGCCCACAGGAAGGAACAGCGGGAGCCATCTTGGATACTGGCATAGAGGAGTCGGCAGCCATCTTGGAAGAGGCATAGCCCACACAGGTGAGGTCCAGTAAGGCAATCAGCACACAGAGCCAGAGAGAAACTAAGACAGAGACAGACACAGAGGCAAGCAGAAGCCAGCACAGCCACTGACTCCCAGAAACAGGGTAAGAATGAGGGTGGTCACGGCCACAGACGTGACATTCTATTGCAGTATACATGAGTAATATCTGCAATTCGGGTTGTCTAGTTTGAGTTCTGATAAGAACATTGTTTGTTTTTCCCTTTGTTTGCTTTAAACCTTTGACTGCAGTGTAAGCCCTGCTTCTTTCTGACTTGTGTATTAGAAGCAGCCCTTCGCTTTAGCATGCTTTAACTCTTTGTCTGCTGTGTTTGTCTCCTGATTCTTGTGAGCATTGCTCCTTATCTGATTTGTGTATGTGAAGGCAGCTTTCCCTGTTTGCTTGCTTTTGCCTTTATCTCTAGTGTCTGTTATTTGACTCTGTGGCACAGCCTTGTGTATTCCTATAAATGGCTTCCCTTTACCCTTGAGTGCTGTGTGGCACAGCCTTGTGTATTCCTATAAATGGCTTCCCTTTACCCTTGAGTGCTGTGTGGCACAGCCTTGTGTATTCTTATGAGTGGCTTCCCTTTACCCTTGAGTGCTGTGTGGCCAGCCTTGTGTATTCTTGTGAATGGCTTCCCTTTACCCTTGAGTGCTGTGTGGTCAGCCTTGTGTATTCTTATAAGTGGATTCCCTTTACCCTTGAGTGCTGTGTGGCCAGCCTTGTGTATTCTTGTGAATGGCTTCCCTTTACCCTTGAGTGCTGTGTGGCCAGCCTTGTGTATTCTTATGAGTGGCTTCCCTTTACCCTTGAGTGCTGTGTGGCCAGCCTTGTGTATTCTTATAAGTGGATTCCCTTTATCCTTGAGTGCCGTGTGGCACGGCTTTGTGTGTTCCTATGAGTGACTTCCTTTTTTCCTTGAGTGCCTGGTGGCACACCCTTGAGTATTCCTTTGAATGGCTTTCCTTTTCCCTGAGTGCTGTATGGTACACCTTAGAGTGTACCTATGAATGGCTTCCTTTTTCCCGTGAGTGCTGTGTGGCACAGCCATGAGTGTCCCTTTACTATGGCCGTGTGACCTTGTCTTGAGTTTTCTCTGTGTGATTTCTGTTTTAGAGTATTCCTTTGAGTGGCTTCCCTTTTCCCCGAGTACTGTATGTTACAGCTAAGAGTAGTCCTTTGAGTGGCTTCCCCTATCCCTGAGTGCTGTATGGTACAGCCTAGAGTGTTCCTATGAGTAGCTTCCCCTTATCATTGAGTGCTGTGTGGCACAGCCATGAGTGTTCCTTTACCATGGCCGTCTTGAGTTTTCCCTGTGTGATTTCTGTTTGAGTCCTCTCTGTGAGGTTTCTGTTTTGAGTTTGAGTGGGTTGCTCTTCCTTTTAGTTGTAACTACTAGCTCAGCCTTGAGCGGTCTCTCTGTGTGGCACAGTGGGCTGTTCTTCTGTTTAGCTGTGTCTACTAGCACAGCCCTGAGCATCCTCTCTGTTTGGTTCTGTTTGTGTTTGAGTGGGTGGTTCTTCTGTTAGCTGTGACTACTAGCTCAGCCTTGAGCTGCCTCTCTGTGTGATGTCTGTTTGACTTGGTTGGGACTATTTGTTTATAGCTGTGGTTCTAAGCCCAGCCATGTTCTGCCTCTCTGTGTGGTTTTCTTATCTTTTACTTGTGGTTTCTACCATGTGACTCTAAGTGGGATTATCCTTTCCCCTTCAGTTTGTCTGTGCCTGTGTGTAGGGTCTTCTGACCCCTTGTTTGTGGCTCTGTTTAGTGCAGTGTGTGTGCACTGCTTGAGTAGTACTTGCTCAAGAGATTCTGTTCTGTTTCTTTTCCATTCCCTCCGGTATGAGTGGGTTCCAGTTCGGACTTGCGGCCCTTATGCTTGGACTCTGTTAAACAAACTATGAACATTGGGAAACAAGCGCTAATTATGCACCTAGATTTATCAAATGCTTTTGACCTGGTTGATCAGAATGCATTACTTTTTGTTTTGGATGACATAGAAATTTCAGAAAATGAGTTGACTTAGATCAAGGGATTTCTTGCTACAAGATCACATAGAGTTAAAATGGTCTACAGTTTGTGGGGTGCCCCAGGGTTCCCTATTATCACCTGTCCTATTCAACATCCTTTGGGAAAGAAACTAGAAGCAGCAGGCTATCAAACATTTATCTATGCAGATAACATTATTGCTTTATTTTTGGTTGATTCTGAGCTAAAAGACATATTTTATGAGCTATCTCATTGTATTTGACTGATTAGTGACTGGATGAGTAATATTCATTTGAAACTGAAAAAAAATTCTTGCTGATGGGCCTTAAAGGTAATTTAAGTAATGAATCAGCTTTTATAATAGATGGTGTAGAGTATAATTGGGAGAGATCGCTTAAATTACTGGGCATTTACTCTGGATTGCAGATTAATGATGGAAGATCAAATCAATCATCTTGTGAAAAGTTCCTTGTGGATTATGAAGAAATTAAAGAAGAAAACATAAATATATATGACAAGAACAATTTAGACTGGTAGTCCAATCTTTAATTCTAAGCATATTGGACTACTGTAATACAGTGTGTTCTCACTATTCACGCAGATGTGGTTCCAAAACAAATTGTGTGGACTGCGAATCTGTGAAAGGCGATTCATTGTTCCTATGGGAAATTTAGGGTTAGGTTCCTGACAATTTCTGATTTTGCTAAAGCAGAAAAAGTGAAGCATTGCTTTTATGAGAAATACAGGGTTAGGTTCCCGCTTGCATTCTTGTCAGGCAATTAAAAACCAAACAACTATATAATGAACCAAATACTGTATACTGAATACAAATTATTTATTTGCAGTAACATTAAAGCAGATACAGTACTAAAAAAAACATGCACAGAAAATAGTGCAGAAAAATAAAACAGCACTATACATCAACAACTGCAAGAGAAGGAGAGGATTGCACCTCCTGCACAGTAGGAGACGATAAAGATGTCGACACTGGCAGATCGATTTCTGGAGAGATTTGCATATCCTGCAAAGTAGGAGATGATGAAGATGGCAGATCAACCTCTGGAGCTTGGCTCTCGCGACTCTCTGACTGGAAGAACTTGTCTGCTTGACTTTCTTCCTCAAGTCTTTAAGCATCTCGGTGTAGGGCAAATGCAGAGTTTGCAAGATGCTTACATTTTAGATTGTGTTTTAGCATAGGATCACGTTCCTCCATTTCACTGAACATTGTATCCAACATTAACACCCACTCCACAATTTTTGCCACTGTGAGGGGAACAATTTTTGGAGCCCTAGGCTGATCTTCCTCTTCGTCATCATCATCACTGCCTCTGATGCGTTACTGTGTCATCTCATCTAGGTCTTCATTGCTGGACTCTATTGCAGTTGTAGGAGCAAAATAAGCACTATATATAGCACTATGTACAAGTGTATATCCCTATGTATATGGGATTATAATACATGGCATTATTCAGTACTATTAAATACTGATTTTGGCTAACTTCAGCTTTCACTGCTAAGGCCTGTGTGGTGTGTGTGTGTGTGTATGAATGTGTGTGGGCACAGTCAGCAAGGACATTGCAGGCATCATCAAAAAAATGCAGGCCAGTCAAGGACCACTGGAAATTCCCTTGGTGACTGATTTGACATAATGGCTGGAGAGACAGAATATCACAACATGCTGTTCCCTAGGACAATGTACTCCATAGTCAGAGTGGCTCTGGTACATTACGGATGTGATGTAGTAGTTAGATCTGTAAACCACAATGTTGGAAAGTCCCAGGCCTATTGTCCCAGATTCAGTGGCACAGTTGCATCACAGGAAAGCACTTTCCTCCCTGAGACACTTTCATGTATATAGTTGCTCGGAGCTGGGGTAGTTGGGGCCTGGTGGTCCCATGGACCTCCAGCCCCCGTGTTTGACAGGTTTGGGCTTTTGATAGCCCAGACCTGTCAAAAAAGTACGGGAGGATTGTGCTGAGCGCATGCTCAGGCACTATTCTCCCGCACTTCTATCCCATGATCAGAGATAATTGCATGCTTAAATTTGCATGCAATTATCTCTGATCATCAGTACGGTAAGGCCCTGAGCTGTTCCAGCGCTATTTTAGAGCGCTGTTTGGAGCAGCGCAGGGCTTTTGATCATCTGCTTGTAGGTGCCTAAAGCTGAAACAGTACAGTCCTTCTTTCTTGTCCTCTCAGCGGAGCTCCTCCTTCACCAGGAGCGGGTGGAATCTCATTGTGCGGGTGTGAAAGAATCTCTGAAAAGGCTGAAAAGTGAATTTAACCTGGTGAAAGATAGCATGAAGAACGAGAACAAACACTTCCAGCAAACAGTTTCTAACCTGGAGCCCACTTTCAGGAATGCTACCAAATCTGATAAGTAAGAAAACCAAGCAGTTTGACTATGAACTATACATAGGAATACACACAGTACTCAAGGTGTGGTCTTCTTTAATAATTGAAAAATCAGTATATGATGCACAAGTTTCAAACCTGAAGATGCAGTACTACTTAAATGAGTTGTGAAGATTTTCTTACGGTGTGAATTGGAAGAAAATCTTCACGACTCAGATGGGAGTTTACAGCACCTACCGTCCCTGAGGAAGGTTCTCCGAAACAGAATGCTCTGTTGGACGTGCTCAGTGGGGGATTTTAAGATAAGTGTTTACCCTGCGTGATATGGTTGGCGCCTCTTTATGTTATTGGTGGTTTTGCCGTTGACAAGTATGCAGTTGGACTATTTCAAATATTCTTGAACTATGAGGGGAGACATGATAGAGGCATATAAAATAATGAGTGGAGTGGAACAGGTGGATGTGAAGCATCTGTTCACGCTTTCCAAAAATACTAGGACTAGGGGGCATGCGATGAAACTACAGTGTAGTAAATTTAAAACAAATCGGAGAAACGTTTTCTTCACCCAACACATAATTAAACTCTGGAATTCGTTTCTGGAGAACGTGGTGAAGGTGGTTAGCTTGGCAGAGTTTAAAAAGGGGTTAGACGGTTTCCTAAAGGACAAGTCCATAAACCACTACTAAATGGACTTGGGAAAAATCCACAATTCCAGGAATAACATGTATAGAATGTTTGTATGTTTGGGAAGCTTGCCAGGTGCCCTTGGCCTGGATTGGCCGCTGTCATGGACAGGATGCTGGGCTCGATGGGCCCTTGGTCTTTTCCCAGTGTGGCATTACTTATGTACTTATGTTTAAAGTGCCCTTCATTGTGGTGCCAATGGGACAGCATTGTGCCCCTTAATTCATAATAATCTGTAACAAACAAGACTGTTTCACAGAACACATGGGGTCTAGGACAAGCCAGTAGTGATATCACCACATCAACTGAGCTGGCTTTTACTTCTATAAGAAGGACTGTAAACAAAATCAAGGGGGACATTCCATTTGAGCAGCCCATGCTTTACTTCTGACTGACCATCTGAGAAACATTGGATAGCTGCATCAGGTTGTATAACTGCCATGTATAAATGTTTTATAAGAGAGCTGTGGGTTTAGAGCAGCGGATTAAATTATAAGTCTGTCTTGGGTAATGTGTGTTTACTCTGAGCTGTTTCTGTGATAAGACCTACATTGTCTTAATTCCTGCAATTTTTGTATTGTTTTTGCTGCTATCGTAAATAAATAAGTACTCTATTTTTATAATACCCTTGGTGTGGAGTTAATTCTGTTTATTATTTGGGCATTATGAGTTCTTCAGGGATTACGTTCAACTTCTGGGATGAAATAGTTGTTGAACCAATCCCAGAATATTTCGTACATCATCCAAGCCTTGAGGTTCCATTTCCAATGAACTGGCATGCAGTTCAGGTTCTTTCCTTTAAGTGCATGAGGATTTTATGCTCTGTACACCATAAGAGGCTTGCATTTGAAATTGTCCTTGGCATTGGCACACAATAGAAGGGGGGAACAGTCTTTATATGATTTAAGGCCAGGGGCTTTGGCTGCCATTTTCATTATATATGTCTATTTCCCAGTCTATTTGTATAACAACTTAATCTCATTGACTTTGAAGACCTGCTCTGATACATAATCCTTTTCTTCTATCACACTTAGTAGGTATTTTTTAAATTCTTCGGCAGCTTCATTGTCAGCGGAACCCACGTTTCAGGAAAGCTTTACATTTTAGGTGCATATCACCTTTTAAAATGCACAAGCCAGCCAGAACTAGCAGAAAAGGGTTTCATGTTTCCTGGCCCTGTGTGACATGTTTGTAAATTTCTTTGAATTTCATCCTCACAACAATGCTATCCACTGTGCTTTTTTTTTTTTTTTAATCATCTACTATTTGCATAATCCATCAATTTAGCTACTTTTCCATTGACTGATCACAAACCATAGATGCTGTTTAGCACTTTCAAGCGCAGCCTCACAAACAGACAGGTAAATATCTTCTTCCTTTAGCCAGATGAATCAGATTGTTGATTTGTTAACATTGAACTCACGGCCAACAGCAGTAATAGACATGCCAGAATGAAGCTTATCTAAAACACCTATTTTATCACTAAGGCACATCACAGATTTCTTGCCCTTATGAATGCTAGCTTGAAACTAATGCAGGACACTTAGGTGCCATTTTCAGCTCTGATGTATACACCAGTAGCAAGAATGACCATTCCCCAGCAAAGACTTAACAAGCTTTGATATTTTTAAAAACACATTCAAAACAATTGTATTTCACAAATATGTTTTGGCTAGATAGTTGTATTATTCAGTTTATAAGCAAAGTCATGTGTGCTCTTTTTGTGACTTCCTAGATTGGTGATCTAGCTTCTTTACTTGTGATCCGCTTAGAACTATAGTAGTTGGTTAAGTGAAATGAAAAAAGTTGTAACTATAAATGTGTTGTCTTCTTTATGGATAAAACCTATCATTTCTATGAGCCTTTACAGCTGCAAAATTTCTTAAACTCACAGGGTTCTCTGGGTCCTATCAACAGACTAAAGACTAAAGTATGAAGGACACCCTTATTTTATTTTTATTTTTTCTCTCTTTCTTTAGATTTCCATGGATCTCTGATTTTCGATCTTTTCAATTGTGGACTAATTGTCTCAATGTAGCAGTTTTTATTCTTATTTGTAATTTTTCCTGGGTATTATTTTCTTATTTCTGTGGACAGGTTTCTTGATAAGATGTTATGCCTTTGTATTATTTTCAGATCTTATAAATAATACAATATAATCCACAGTTTATATAGCACACATGTCCCACAAGTTCTATGTTCTCTGTGCACAGACCAACAAACTTTTGGGCTGCAATACAATTATCAACATGAACTTGGTGAAAAGGCTGAAGGAGATTTTTGCAGAAACCCACAAGGTAAGAACAGCAATAAAGATGAGACTAAAAGATGAGGCTGTATTAGTTTTGATGCTGCCTAAAGAAATAGCTGAATTGGATAGAATGAGTCACTCACTGGGTTTATAACCCCACAATCACAGAACCAACTTAATAGTAGGCATCCATAGTTCCTGCACACATATGTGTAGACATGTAGGGCTGCTGAGAGAAGGGGGCAGGGGACAAGATTCCCCAGGGCTGGCCTCCAAGGGGGGGTGACGCCGGTAAGGTTTCAAGAGAGCAGAAGGACCCAGATGATTGTGTTAACATCCAGTGGTGTTCCTGGGGGGGCTGGCACCCGGGGCGGATCGCCGATGTGCCCCGCCCCCCCGGGTGCAGCGCCCCCCCCCCCGATGCAGCGCGGACCCCCCCGGTGAAAGGACACCCCCGTGAAGGAACCCCACCCGCCGGGTGCACGCCGCTGGGGGGGGGTGCCGCGCGCGCCTGTTCTCCGTTGTTCCATGCTTCTTCTCTGCCCCGGAACAGGGCAGGAAGTAACCTGTTCCAGGGCAGAGAAGAAGCATGGAACAATGGAGGACAGGCGCGCGCAGCACTCCCCAGCGGCGTGCACCCGGGGGCGGACCGCACCCACCGCCCCCCCCCTGTTAACATCATAAGATGACAGACCAAGGGAGGAGCAGACACAGGGGTGGTGGCCCAAGCGTGGGGAGCAGCCCGCGTGTGGGGGGCCCCAAGTAGGGGGGATTGTGTGGCACAGCGGTGGCCCAGGTGAGGTGAGCGGTCCTGCATCAGGCCTAGCTGTGTCTCTTGGCATCCCTGAGGCATGAAGCTACTGAATAAAGAAGTGAAAAGAGAGTACTTGAATGTATACTGCTTTGATAATTTTCAGGCTTGCAGGGCATATAAGAAAATAAATAAGTTTATTCTTCCCATTATAAATGACATTCTTCCAAGGTTGGCAGGAGTGGGTCTGGGCGCAATTTCATTGCTTGATGCTGCTAGTGGATTTTGGCAAATACCATTGGGTCCTGAAAATGTCAAACTAACCACCTTTATCACACAACTTGGGCAGCATTTCTTCAACATGCTATGCTTTGAAATTTCAGCTACTCCAAAGGTAAATGGCTGAACTGTTACAGCATGTAAAAAGAATTTTTTTTAGTTCACATGGATGATGTCTTGGTATATGGTTGCACTGAAAAGGAACATGATTGTCTAACGTCAAGACAACCATGGAAGTAGCAGGTTTAAAACTGAACAAAAATAAATGTCTTTTCCACCTGAAAGAACTCAGGTGGTCCTTTTACTAAGTTGGTGTAAAAAGTGGCCTGCGGTAGTGTAGGCATGTGTATTGGGCACGCGCCAGGCCATTTTTTACCGAGTCTGCAAAAAAGGTCTTTTTTTTTAGTGGGATGGGAAAAGGGCCTGCAGTAAAACTGAAACCAGCGCGCGCCCAAAACCAGTCTGAGTCCTTAATGCCACGCATTGATCTAGCGGTAAGGGTTCACTTGCTACACGTGCAGCAGTGGCATAGCCACGGGTGGGCCCAGTCCCACCCACTTTGGGCTCAGGCCCACCTAGTAGCACCACACCTACAGTGGGGGAAATAAGTATTTGATCCCTTGCTGATTTTGTAAGTTTGCCCACTGACAAAGACATGAGCAGCCCATAATTGAAGGGTAGGTTATTGGTAACAGTGAGAGATAGCACATCACAAATTAAATCCGGAAAATCACATTGTGGAAAGTATATGAATTTATTTGCATTCTGCAGAGGGAAATAAGTATTTAATCCCTCTGGCAAACAAGACCTAATACTTGGTGGCAAAACCCTTGTTGGCAAGCACAGCGGTCAGACGTCTTCTGTAGTTGATGATGAGGTTTGCACACATGTCAGGAGAAATTTTGGTCCACTCCTCTTTGCAGATCATCTCTAAATCATTAAGAGTTCTGGGCTGTCGCTTGGCAACTCGCAGCTTCAGCTCCCTCCATAAGTTTTCAATGGGATTAAGGTCTGGTGACTGGCTAGGCCACTCCATGACCCTAATGTGCTTCTTCCTGAGCCACTCCTTTGTTGCCTTGGCTGTATGTTTTGGGTCATTGTCGTGCTGGAAGACCCAGCCACGACCCATTTTTAAGGCCCTGGCGGAGGGAAGGAGGTTGTCACTCAGAATTGTACGGTACATGGCCCCATCCATTCTCCCATTGATGCGGTGAAGTAGTCCTGTGCCCTTAGCAGAGAAACACCCCCAAAACATAACATTTCCACCTCCATGCTTGACAGTGGGGATGGTGTTCTTTGGGTCATAGGCAGAATTTCTCTTCCTCCAAACACGGCGAGTTGAGTTCATGCCAAAGAGCTCAATTTTTGTCTCATCTGACCACAGCACCTTCTCCCAATCACTCTCGGCATCATCCAGGTGTTCACTGGCAAACTTCAGACGGGCCGTCACATGTGCCTTCCGGAGCAGGGGGACCTTGCGGGCACTGCAGGATTGCAATCCGTTATGTCGTAATGTGTTACCAATGGTTTTCGTGGTGACAGTGGTCCCAGCTGCCTTGAGATCATTGACAAGTTCCCCCCTTGTAGTTGTAGGCTGATTTCTAACCTTCTTCATGATCAAGGATACCCCACGAGGTGAGATTTTGCGTGGAGCCCCAGATCTTTGTCGATTGACAGTCATTTTGTACTTCTTCCATTTTCTTACTATGGCACCAACAGTTGTCTCCTTCTCGCCCAGCGTCTTACTGATGGTTTTGTAGCCCATTCCAGCCTTGTGCAGGTGTATGATCTTGTCCCTGACATCCTTAGACAGCTCCTTGCTCTTGGCCATTTTGTAGAGGTTAGAGTCTGACTGATTCACTGAGTCTGTGGACAGGTGTCTTTCATACAGGTGACCATTGCCGACAGCTGTCTGTCATGCAGGTAACGAGTTGATTTGGAGCATCTACCTGGTCTGTAGGGGCCAGATCTCTTACTGGTTGGTGGGGGATCAAATACTTATTTCCCTCTGCAGAATGCAAATAAATTCATATACTTTCCACAATGTGATTTTCCGGATTTAATTTGTGATGTGCTATCTCTCACTGTTACCAATAACCTACCCTTCAATTATGGGCTGCTCATGTCTTTGTCAGTGGGCAAACTTACAAAATCAGCAAGGGATCAAATACTTATTTCCCCCACTGTATGATGTGGCTGGCAGGGATTCCCAAGCCCCACCAGCTAAAAATTCTCAACAACTGTCCCTCCTGCATACCTTGTAAATAGTAGATCTTCGCCTGCAGCAAGCAGCAGCTGATACATACTGCTTGCACCGGCCCCACAGCCTTTCCTCTGATGGATTCCCGCCTATGCGGAAACAGGAAGTTGCATCAGTGGGAAGGCTGTGAGGCCAACATGACCAGTGTGTATTAGTTGCTGCTCGATGCCAGTGAAAATTTGCTATTTAAAAGGTATGTGGGAGAGGGAGGATGTTTGAGAGACCATATGGCATGCAGGTGAGAGAAGGAGAGACCAAATCACCTGTGGGATGGGACGGGGTTCTTCTGCCCACCCATCTTAGGTTCAGGCCCACATAAGTGACTGGTCAGCGCACGCCAAGTGCCGCTTACCACCAGAAATGGTGTGTGTGGGAGGAAATAAATCATCAAGGCGGTATGGGTGCGTGCCAAATCTGAAATTACTGCCAGGGAGGCATGGTAGTCTGGTGGTAGTCTTGTTTTGGTGCGCGCTGTATGTGTGTAACTACTAATGCCACCAAAGTTTACTACTTTTACTCAGTTGCATCTGGCACTTGCAGTTGGAGTGGAGGAGTGGCCTAGTGGTTAGAGTACCAGTCTTGCAATCCAGAGGTGGCCAGTTTAAATCCCACTGCTGCTCCTTGTGATCTTGGTCAAGTCACTTAACCCTCCATTGCCTCAGGTACAAACTTAGATTGTGAGCCCTCCTGGGACACAGAAATATCCAGAGTACCTGAATGTAACTCACCTTGAGCTACTACTGAAAAAGGTGTGAGCAAAATATAAATAAATAAATAATGTGCTTCTGTAAAAGAGCCCCTCAATTAGCTGGAATTTTGATTCTCCCTATCTTATACCGTATTTCCTTGATTCTAAGGTGTATATTTTTTCACATTTCAATGACAAATCAGGATGTGTCTTACAGTCGATGGTGTTTTGCATTCATTGTCAAAAGAGTTGCTAATCATCTGGAAAGGAAATTAGTGATGTCTACCAATAGTAGTGTTCCCACTAAGCTGTGCAGGAGTCCTTTGCACCTGTTCCTTCCAGTGGGGATGGTGTCTCAAACTTACAATATCAATTGTGAGGTATAGTCAGGTTTTGTGGGACTTTAAGGGGCAGTGCTTCTCAAACTGTGGGTTGGGATCCCAAATCGGGTCACAAAACCTGCTTTTGGGGTCATGACCTTGGTGGGCTCTCCATAGGTACATAATTATTCTACAACTCCAGAGGGTCGCACACATATTTGGCTGCAATCATAGGGTCACGGGCACAAAAATATTGGGAAGCACTTCTTTAGGGTCTTGTCTGCCCCTTGCAATTGCAAATAGAGGTTTGAGGAAATGCCCTCACCAGCAGGAACACGCACAGAGGAAAGCTACACCATCTAATGGGAACAATGCTACCAGTAGTAGTCATTGCATGCACATCAGTTACATTGGTTATAAATCATTGTCACTTCAGATTCCCTCATTTCATCTCCGTAGTTTGATAGTGGATTTTAAATGTATAGGTTTACAGAAATATGAATAAAAATGTGCATATTCTATAAATATATTACTAGTAACACCATTTTTTGAGTTATTGTTCATGATTCTAGTATTTAAATTTTGATTTACTCCTGTATTTTTAGTGCTATGTATAACAACCAATGGTCAAATTTTGCCACTGTATGAGGAGTTGATGGAACACTAACTAAAAGTAATCTGGAATAGGGGTCTAAGAGCTCTATGGAACGCGCCTAGTAATTGGTTCTTGCTGTGTTTCATGGACATTTATCTGAAAAGCTAAAAATTATCTTTGCTGAAAAGCATTGTGACTTGGTTATTAATCATTGTGGCATGACTAGCCAACTTCCCTCTCTTGATATTTCAGTCAATATGCCATTCAAGGATCTTTTTAGGAAGAAGGATGAGTCAGTGTTGTTATCTGAAAGTCTTCCTTTGACACCTTCTGGTAAGATTAAGGGAGCATCTACCTCAAAACTTGCAGAATGAGTATCAACCACTTGAAAGAAGATACCAGAAACAATAGAGGAGCACTCGTTTAAGAAATGCTGCTTCACGAATGCTCTTGATGGCACAGAGCATGATATTTTGTGGGAAAATGCTGATGTCAGCAGCTCTAATTCCAACAATGGTTCAGAAGAAACTGACTCTGTAATTCTGTGGATGAATGTATACGTTTGTGCTACCATTTTGGGTTAATAAAAAAATTCTTCCACACTTTCAATTTCACATCAGTGATGTATTTTACAATCAGTGGCATCTTACAATCAAGGAAATATGGTAGACACAAGTGGAAACACCATCACTCCATCTAGTGGATGTACTTCATATGGCACTTGACTTATTTAGGCCACTTTAACTATATTTCTGCACCTCAATGTCACAAAAAAAGTTTGCAAGCATCATGTGGGTCAGGAACAGCATCAGTTATCTTAATTTAATGTAATGAGTAGACTGCCCAAATCCCAGTTGCTAATTCGATATGCTAATAGTTACCATACCATATTATTGATTGTAGGCCACCTTATTCCACAAAGGATTCAACAGGGATCACAATAAGAAGATGTCTCAACAATTGACGGGATTACAGAACAAGCATACAGCAAAAGTTAAAAATTATTCCATACCATATTTAGTAAACAAAAGTGATTTAAAATTTTTACAAAACATAGAATAAGAGCTACATTTACTGAGGGGGAAAGGCAGGTTGTTCCATATTTTAATACTTTGATATCTAAAAGATGGCTTCAGTTTCAGCATCTGCCCTCAAAGTATCCGGATCCAGCCCTTATATTCAACAGTTTCCCCTCTGTCTTTGTCTTGCCTTGTCCTGCATTTCTCCCTTTGTCCCCATCCCCTCCTGTGATCAACATTACCCCTCTGTGTCCCTAATCCCCTCATCCAGTGTTGCTTCTCTGTGTCCCCGTCTCTTTCTTCTCTCTTCCCTTCTCCCCCCTCCCCTCCCACACAGTTCAATATGTCTTCCTCCTAGGTCTTCAGGGTCTTTCCCCCTTTCTTCCCCTACTCAGTCAGTCAGCCAGTAATTCTCTTGCTCCCTGCCTAGGGTTACCATATTTGCCCTGAGAAAAATAGGACACATGCCCTGCCCCCTGTTGCAACCTACTCCGCCCTTGTTGCACCCCACCCCGCACCCTGATGCACCCTGCCCCACCCCCTGCATCACTTTGACCCCCTAAAGAAAGCCATATTCCCTCTCCCCCATGTAGATCTCCTCCCCAATTTTCCAGCCTCCCTCCACTCACATGACTCCATTCACTACCCATCCCCTCCCCTCCCCTCCTTTACTTTAGTGTGGTGCCCTGGTGGTCTAGTTACCTCTTCAGAGCAGCAAAGAGCCCCCTCTTTCCTGCCCTTCGAATCTCCAGACTGTCTTCCTCCCAGCGCCAAAAGACTTCTGCAGAAGTCTCACGAGGCCGCTGAGTGAACTCTCGGCAGCCATTTTGAATTGACACAGGGAGAAAGACAGTCTGCAGATGCGCCGGGCAGGAAAGAGGGGGTCATTAGAACACCAGGGCACCACACTAAGGTAAAGGAGGAGAGGAGAGGATAGGACACTGGCCTGCCTGTTTGTCTGCAAATCCGGACAAATGGGCAGCCTGGCAAAACCTGCCCAGTTGCCTGGCCATGTCCTCAAAAAGAGGACATGTCCGAGTAAAACCGGATGTATGGCAACCCTATCCCTGTCCCCCTGGTCCAGCATCTATCCCTCTCCCTCTAGCATCTCTTCCTCCCGTTCCAACAGAACAGCACTTGTTCTCCCTCTCGCCTGAAAGTCCAGCATTTCTCCCCTATTATCACCCCCCATGGTTGCAGCGTCTCTCCCTCCCTCCTGCTCGCAGCGGTCTGATGGTGCTTGCCATTTGTCTTAATTGCTGCTGTCAGGGGCACCACAGTGATTGAAAGGCGCTACCTGGCTGCCTTTCCTGTGATGTGTTCTCCCTCCTCTGATGTAATTTCATGTTCTGCATGGGCAGGTTAGCAAGCACTGTTGGACTGCCAGGAGCAGGAGGGACGGAGGGAGAAAGGAAAGCTTCCGACAGTCTGGGAGACTAGGTAGAAGTTGTGATTGCTGTTGGGGACATAAGATCATAAGTGTTGCCATACTGGGACAGACGGAAGGTCCATCAAGCCCAGCATCCTGTTTCCAACAGTGGCCAATCCAGGTTACAAGTACCTGGCAAGATCTCAAAAAAGTACAGTATATTTTGCATGCTTATTCTAGAAATAAGCAGTGGATTTTCCCCAAATCCATCTTAATAATAGCTTATGGACCTTTCTTTCAGGAAGTTATCCAAACCCTTTTTAAACCCGCTAAGCAAACTGCTTTTATCTCATTCTCTGGCAATGAATTCCAGAGTTTAATTACACATTGAGTGAAGAAATATTTTCTCTGATTTATTTTAAATCTACTACTTTGTAGCTTCATTATGTGCCTCCTAATCCTAATATTTTTGGAAAGAGTAAACATGCGATTCACGTCCACCCGTTCCACTCCAGTTATTATTCTATAGACTTCTATCATATCTCGCCTCAGCCATCTTTTCTCCAAAATGAAGAGCCCTAGCTGCTTCAGCCTTTCCTCATAGGGAAGTCGTCTCATCCCCTTTATAATTTTTATCGCCCTTCTCTGTACCTTTTCTAACTCCTCTATATCTTTTTTTGAGATGCGGTGACCAGAATTGCACACAGAATTCGAGGTGCGGTCACACCATGGAGTGATACAAAGGCATTATAATGTCCTCATTTTTGTTTTCCATTCCTTCCTAACAATATCTATTTGCTTTCTTAGACGCCGCTACACACTGAGCAGAGGGTTTCACTGTATGATCAACAATGACAGATCAATTTCCTGGTCGGTGACTCCTAATGAAGAACCTTGCATCACTTGGCTATAGTTAGGGTTCTTCTTTCCCACATGCACTTGCTTTCATTAAACATCATCTGCTATTTAGACGCCCAGTCTCCCAGTCACTTAAGGTTCTCTTGTAATTTTTCACAATCTACTTGAGATTTAACAACTTTGAATAACTTTGTGTTGTCAGCAAATATAATTACCTCACTAGTTACTCCCATCTCTAGATCATTTATAAATATGTTAAAAAGCAGTGGTCCCAACACAGACCCTGGGGAACCCCACTATCTACCCTTCTCCATTGAGAATACTGACCATTTAACCCTACTCTCTTTTCTATCTTTTAACCAGTTTTTAATCCACAATAGAACACTACCTTCTATCCCATGACTCTCCAATTTCCTCTGGAGTCTTTCATGAGGTACTTTGTCAAACACCTGTTGAAAATCCAGATATACAATATCAACTGGCTCACCATTATGCACATGTTTGTTCACCCCTTCAAAGAACAGAGTAACATAGTAAATGACGGCAGAGAAAGACCTGTACGGTCCATCCAGTCTGCCCAACAAGATAAACTCATATGGTTCATTTTTCAATTCTATCAGTGCACTGGATTGACTACCATCTGGTCCAGGTGATTTGCTACTCTTCAGTTTGTCAAATTGCCCCATTACATCTTCCAGGTTTATAGAGATTTCATTCAGTTTCTCTGAATACCATTTCTGGCACCGGTATCTTTTCCAAATCTTCCTCGGTGAAGACCAAACAAAGACTTTATTTAATCTCTCTGGTATGGCTTTGTCTTCCCTGAGTGCCTCGTTTACCCCTCGGCCATCTAGAAGTCCAACTCATTCTTTAGCCAGCTTCTTGGTTCTAATAAACCTAAAAATGTTTTTACTATCAGGCTTATTTTTGAAAGAGAAGGAAGCCCATCTTTCGACACAAATCGGAAGATGGGTGTCCTTCTCACAGGGTCGCCCAAATCGGCATGATCAAAAGCTGATTTTGGGCATCCCCAACTGCTTTCCGTCGCGGGGACGACCAAAGTTCCCGGGAGTGTGTTGGAGGTGTAACGAAGGCGGGACTTGAGCGTGCCTAACACATGGGCGTCCTCGACCCATAATGGAAAAAAAAGGGCGTCCCTGATGAGCATTTGGACGACTTTACCTGGTCCTGTTTTACTTACGACCAAGCCACAAAAAGGTGCCTGAACTGACCAGATGACCACCGGAGAGAATCGGGGATCACCTCCCCTTACTCCCCCAGTGGTCACTAACCCCCTCCCACCCTCAAAAAACATCTTTAAAAATCTTTTGTGCCAGCCTCTATGCCAGCCTCAAATGTCATACTCAGGTCCATCACAGCAGTATGCAGGTCCCTGGAGCAGTTTTAGTGGGTGCAGTGGACTTCAGTCAGGCGGACCCAGGCCTATCCCCCCCTACCTGTTACACTTGTGGTGGTAAATGTGAGCCATCCAAAACCCACTGTACCCACATCTAGGTGCCCCCTTCACCTGTAAGGGCTATGGTAGTGGTGTACAGTGGTGGGTAGTGGGATTTGGGGGGTAAGGGAGCTTTGTTCCTGGGAGCAATTTCTGAAGTCCACTGCAGTGCCCCCTAGGGTGCCTGGTTGGTGTCCTGGCATGTCAGGGGGACCAGTGCACTACGAATGCTGGCTCCTCCCATGACCAAAGGGCTTGCATTTGGTCGTTTCTGAGATGGGCATCCTTAGTTTCCATTATCGCCGAAAATCAGAAACGACCAAGTCTAGGGACGACTATCTCTAAGGACGACCTAAATGTCAAGATTTGGGCGTCCCCAATCATATTATCGAAACGAAAGATGGACGTCCACCTTGTTTTGATAATATGGGTTTCCCCGCCCCTCCACCGGGACGTTTTGCAAGGACATCTTCAGCAAAACTTGGGCGTCCCCTTCGATTATGACCCTCAATGTGTTTTTGCCTCCAACCCAATCTTTTTTTCAAATTCTCTCTTTGCCTTCCTTATCAGCACTTTGCATTTGACTTGCTGTTCCTTGTGCTGTTTCTTATTATTTTCAGTTGGATCCTTCTTATATGGGGCACCTATGTCAATATATCTCATCTCTCATCCATGCATCTTTTTTGGCCTCCACATTCTCATCACATGCAATGGTACGTTCGGATAGTGTAATCCCCACAAATCCTACACTATTCTCTTCATTAGTTTGTCCAGTCTACTTAGTTGTGGCAGCTTTGACTGTTATCCACATCCAGGTTCTAGCTGGTTGTCCATGTGCTGTACCTTATAACCCATACTTTCATTATACTTTAAAGGTGATCAATAGAAATAAAATAAAATAAAATAAAACATAGAAAAGAAAATAAGATGATACCTTTTTTGTTGGACTAACAATACATTTTTTGATTAGCTTTTAAAGGCAGCCCTTCTTCATCAGATCAGAAATAAGCAAATGCTGATAAATAACAGTATATAAATGAGAAACATCAAAGCATTTCAGTGACAGTCTAACAGGATGAGGGTGGGGTGGATTAAATGAGAGACAGGGAGGGCCTGATGGATGAGGGACAGGGAGGTATGAATGGTGATAAGAGGGTGACAAAGCAATAGAATTTTATGGTTTATAATGGGCTAGGAAACCCAGATATTTGTTAAGTCCTGTCTGGTGGGTGTCAAAATATTTAATCATTCTGACTTCAAAGGTCTTATGTTCCTGGACTGTCTTAAAGTTTCCTTTTAGTATTCTCACCATAAAATCATTTAATTGAGTACTACTGCTAACAGCCAATTATTAGTTAATTGGCATTCATTGAAATTTGTGCACGCA
Organism: Microcaecilia unicolor; assembly: GCF_901765095.1. Classification (NCBI taxonomy): domain Eukaryota; kingdom Metazoa; phylum Chordata; class Amphibia; order Gymnophiona; family Siphonopidae; genus Microcaecilia; species Microcaecilia unicolor. The sequence continues at coordinate 313,294,572 of NC_044033.1, read as the reverse complement.
TCTGGCTGCATGCTGTTCTGTAAGGCATAGCGCCTATCTCTTCTAGTGTGTAACTCAAAAGGAGGCGTGGCCATAGGCATGTTGGGAGCATTCCAAAACATTATGTGCGTAGTTATGGAGTACTGCCTTGGCGTCTCACTTAGGAGGACTTTTGTGAGGCAGCCCAGCGGTAGTTCCCACCACCAGCGTGTGCCACTTTTATTTTCGTAGCACCAATGTTTACCCAGTGGTAATCGGGCAGTGCCGCACGCTGCCTGGTTACTGCTGGGTTAGCATGTGAGCCTGCCACCTCAATGGGTGGCAGTAAGTGCTCTCCCCCCTGAAATGGCTGCTTGGCAAGTGGTTTACTTGCTGCATGGCCATTTCTTAAAAAAAATATATAAAAGACAGCCTGCGGTAAAAGAGTGCGTTAAAAACGCGCTGGCAGGCCCCCTTTTACCACAGCTTGGAGCATTTACAGCGGATTTCGGCAGGTGTAAGTCTGGTGCCTGAAGTTAGGCACAGGAACCAGTGCTATACTCTGTTCTATAAAGGGTGCACACTGTATATAGAACATGCTTAGCATCGATATTTTCCCCAGCACCCATTTTTGAATGCCATTTATAGAATTCCCCCCCCCCCCATCTGCCTTCATTTTCTATGTTTCTGCGTCTAAGTATGTCTTTCCCTCCTCATCTCTCTCCCAACACCACTTGCCCCTCTCTCTTTGCCCTCACTCACTGCTCTCTCGCAATTTTGTTTACTCCTTGTGTACTAGGGGCGTAGCCAGACAGCAGATTTTGGGTGGGCCTAGGCAAGAAGTGGGTGGGCACCAAGTGTTCTCTCCCCAACACCAAAAAAATATCTCAGCTGGTGGAAAAATGTTTCTCTGCACCTTGGCAGTCTGCAGCAAGCACGTGCTGAAAACTATCGTGGAGAGAAGGGTTTTTGTTACCATCAGGGGGAAGTCTGACCAAGCTAAATGTGTGCTACTGTTGGATGGGCCTGAGCCCTAACTGGGTGGGCCTCAGCCCACCCAGGTCCACCTGTGGCTACGCCAATGAGCACACCATTCTTTCTATACCCTTTATTCCTCCATGCCCACTTCACCTCCTAAGACCTCCCTTATCTCTGCCCCATCTTCTTCTTTTCCCTCTCTCCACTTCCATGCCTCACCTCCACTCCTCTCTCCTTCTCGCTCCTCCTCTCTCAAGTGACTGGCTCATTTTACTCCAGAAAGAACCAATCAGACGCAGGAAGCAGCAGTTGGTGCCAGCTATTCTGCAGCACACAGCCAGTGCAGATGTGACAGAAGCAGCTGAGTGGGGTGGGGTTGGGGGGAAGTTCACTCTGCATTCCCTTTTCATCCCCATGCAGCGCCAATCCTTTTCCTCCTTTGGCCGTGCTCTATAGATCCTTGCAGGTCTAACAGTTGTAAGGCCCATCAGGCCACACGATATGATCCAGTTCTATTGGGTTAGAGCAGGAATCCTCAAATCCAGTCCTCGAGGTCCACAACCCAGCCTGGTTTTCGGGATTTCCACAATGGATATGTACGAGATCAGTTTACATTTACTGCTTCCATGGCATACAGATAGATCTCATACATATACATTGTGGAAATCCTGAAAATTAGGCTGAGTTGCGGACTTCGAGGATTGGATTTGAGGACCCCTACATTAGTGGCTAAAGACTGCTCTATGCATAGGCGTAGTTTGACTGTTTCATTTGGGGGGGCAAAGGATGGGGTGGAGCATATTAGCATATACATTTGCATATATATACATATGCAAATGATATGCTAATATGGAGGAAGGAATTGAAATTTACAGGCAAAATATCACAGATGCACATTTCAAAAAGCTGACATATTTCAATTAATAAATTCTGAATAAAATACTTTTTTCTACCTTTGTTGTCTGATCATTTAGTTTTTCTATTCGCTTTGGTCCCAGTGTCTTCTGTTTATGCAGTGTCTTCTTCCAGTAGGCTTCCCTCTGCTCCCAACCCTCCCAGTCCCATCCATCTCCTGCTCCTTCCCTCTGCTCCCCACCCCTCCCAGTCCCATCCATCTCCTGCTCCTTCCCTCTGCTCCCCACCCCTCCCAGTCCCATCCATCTCCTGCTCCTTCCCTCTGCTCCCCTCCTCTCCCAGTCCCATCCATCTCCTGCTCCTTCCCTCTGCTCCCCTCCTCTCCCAGTCCCATCCATCTCCTGCTCCTTCCCTCTGCTCCCCTCCTCTCCCTGTTCCATCCATCTCCTGCTCCTTCCCTCTGCTCACCTCCTCTCCCAGTCCAATCCATCTCCTGGTCCTTCCCTCTGCTCCCCACCCCTCCCAGTCCCATCCATCTCTTGCTCCTTCCTTCTGCTCCCCACCCCTCCCAGTCCCATCCATCTTCCTTTTGCTCCCCACCCCTCCCAGTTCCATCCATCTTCCCTCTGCTGCCCCCCCACGAGGTCCAGGATCGTGACTCCGTTTACCCCCCTCTCTTCCTCCCTCCGGCGCAGGCAGCAGTCTTCTTCAACCTTTCTGTGCTCCTGGCAGCGGTAGCGATGTATACATGCTGCCTTCGGTCTGCCCCGGAAGCCTTCTCTTCAAGTTCCTGTTCCCACCTATGCGGGAACAGGAACTTGAAGAGAAGGCTTCGGGGCAGAGCCGAAGGCAGCGTGTATGTCGCTACCACTGCCAGGAACACAGAAAAGCTGAAGAAGACTGCTGCCTGCGCCAGAGGGAGGGAGGAAGAGAGGGGGTAGACAGACACGCTCGTCTCCGTCTGCTTCGCTTCCCTGCCCTCTCTGTCTGCGTCCCGCCTTCCTCTGATGTCATTTCCTTTTGGGCGGGACGCAGACAGAGAGGACAGGGAAGCGAAGTGGACGGAGACGAGCGCGGGCCTGCTGGTTTTCTTTTTTTTTTACTACTAGCGCCAGTCGTCACGTCGTCGTTTGGGGGGGCATTGCCCCCCCTCGCCCCCCAGTCTATACCCACGGCTCTATGGTAATGTTCTAGGTCTGGCACATTATAGTGCAGTATTCCTATGGTAACACTGAATTTGGGCCCACTGGAAACAGCATTGTTATGGTAAGACTTTGGGTTTGGCACAATTAGTGTGATATTTCTGTAGTAATGCTCTTCTATCTTACCCACAATCAGAAACAAAGACGGAACATTTAAAAGCACAAATTATTATTATTCTTTCACATCAGAGGGCTCTGGATTGGTGTCTTTGCTTTCAGCTTAGCCAGGGCTTTACCCCAGCGATTGATGAGAAAGTCCTATTAGCCAAGAATACAAGGAAACAAATGTCATCCCACACTACGGCTAGTTGTTCCCTGGCAACCTCTGGCTCTCTCTCACAGGCCGAAAGCTTTGCTGGGGGCTGCCAGGATCCCCCATCGCCTTTAACTGTTCCCATACTGATAAAAGATATGAAGCGTTTGCATATTTTTCCCTGTGGGTGTACAGCAGGAGGCGGTTGTTTGTGAAAAGGTTGGGGAGTAAGTAAGAGGGGAACCAAAAGGTTGTTTTCCTGGCTGGAGTCCTGGAGGCACTGTCCATTGGATGTAGCTGGGAGAAGGCTGGATCTGGGGCATGTGTAATTTATGCTTTCTTTGTTCTCTGGGAAGAAATATGTCTCCTGATTGGCAGCAGCGCCAGCTATAAAATACCTGTGCTGAGAGCCAGGGTATGAGCTCATGGATCCCCCACATTCTGTCTCAGATGCAGAGAGGCAGAGAAACTGAGACATGGAGACAGAGTCAGAGAGAAAAATTTTTACTTTTATCTAGTTCTTTCCTCTATACCACATGAAATGTATGACTTTTGCAAAACATGTACGAATGACTACACAAATAAAGGGGTCCTTTTACTAAGGTGCGCTGAAAAATGGCTTGCGGTAGTGTAGGCGCAGGTTTTCGGTGCGCGCCGATCCATTTTTTAGAGCGCCTGTAAAAAAGACCTTTTTTTGCCAAAAACGGATGTGCGGCAAAATCAAAATTGCCGCACATCCATTTTGGGTCTGAGACCTTACCGCCAGCCATTGACCTAGTGGTAAAGAATCCAGGCGGTAATGACCTACGTGTGTCAGATGCCACTTGGCACATGTCTGTTATGTGTGCCTGAAAATAAAAAATATTTTTCAGACGCGCATATCGGACGCACGCCAAAAATGAAATTACCGCAAGAGTCACGCGGTAGTTGGGTGGTAACTCCATTTTTGCACATGTTAGGCACGCGTAAACGCTCATGTGGCTTAGTAAAAGGGCCCCAAAGTTTTTTGAACCTGAGAAATAGATGCACATGTACAGAAAAAGAGAAAGAATAATGGGCAGAGACAAACCATAGAGGGCAGAGAGAGAGAAACAGAGAGGAACACACAAAAAAGGGAGACATGGACAGGAGCAGAGATCAGAGGGGGCAGTAAAACCATTTTATTTTTATTACTATGTATTGTTTTCCTTTTAACTACTTTTTGTACTACTTTGGCAATACGCAGTGTGTTTCTTCTAGCAAAAAAGGTGCCGGTACTCAAATGTCAGGCCACCCTTCAGGGATGAGGTGATCACTGAGGGACTCACTCCACAATAGCCAGAACCCCTGCAACCAGTCACAGAATCTATGACAAGGCAGAATTGGTGTGTAGAGCCTGAGCTCTTTCATTAAAACTTGGGGACCATGGGCCAATTTCAGCACAGAATGGAAAAGGTGCCGGTACTCAGTACCCTCAAGTACCCCCTCAAAAAAAAGCCCTGGCAATACGTATGCAAGCCGTCAGGTGAATAAAGTTTCCTGAAACTGAATCTGAAAAAAAGAGAAATAGGCAGGGAAAGGAGAAATAGAGTCACCTAAAGACACACAGATTTGCCCTGAGAAATAAGGTTTTCTAATTCAACCCAAGGACTCAGGATTCTGATTGAACCTCAGGTAATCTGAAAATTCACTTTGAAGGCAGCTGTGAGGGGCTGTCAGTGAATTACAACGGAGTCACAGGGAGATAAAGTGATTCACCCAAGGTTATACACAGAGTCACTGACAGAACTGGGATTAGACCAGAGGCACAGAGAAATAAAGTGACTCACCCTAAGGTCACACAGAGAATTAGTGGAAGAGTTGGGATTAGAACGGAGACACACAAAGATAAAGTGGCTAGTCCAAGGCCACACAGAGAGGAAGTAACAGAGCTGGGATTTGAACTCATTACTTCTCCTGACTCTGCAGTGACCCCCTCAGCTCCTCCTCCCCCCCCCCCCCCCCCCCCCCCACCCGCACAGATGCAGGATTCATGATTCACTGAATATTTACATGCGGTTACAGTGCCTGCAAGTCACGCAATATCACCATAATGCTGAATTATGCATGCTGGTGTATGTGTAATTGGGGAGGAAGAACAGATGGTGAGGAGAAAACAGCGATGGAAGGAAGACATTCATTACAGAAAATGCTACCTGCTGTCTTACCCCTCTGCCCAATGTCCCCTACCCCCCTCCAGGAAGAAATATGCTCCAGGCTGTAGCTGCTGAGTTGTGATGCTTGGAACAGCTCGATTCCACATGCATTCCGAAATAAATCTGACATATTCCCACAAGAGTATACCTGTGACAGACAAATCACAGAAAATCTACATCATATGGTCCATTGTATATTTGAGGAGGTTACCCCTTCATTGAAAGGGTGACACCCCCATAAGAAGACACCTAATCAGCAGCCTTCAGCAGACTTCACCATGCAAGTTTCAACTTTATTTTGATCTTTTGATATACCACTCATGAGTGAACTTTCCAAGCGGTTTACAAGTCATTAGAATGCAAGTGTTAAAAGAGAGAAAAGAAACTCAAATTCTGACAGGAAAGAAACATAAACAAAGTAAGCAGGGACAATGGAATATCTTTTTGGTTGGGGGGGGGGGCAAACAAAACAGCCCCATCCTCATAATCTGTAGTTTGCTAATACTGTGTTAGGCAAAAGATTGGTTGGGCCATGCCCATGGCCCCTGTGGCCCACCCCATTACACTGCCTATGAAAGTAAGAATAAGGTAAAGTTATTAAAGTTAACATAAAAGCTCAATGAAGTGTTGAAAGTAATAAGAAAGAAAAATAACTCCAGCCCTGGTTCATGCCTTGATCTCCAGCAGGGGCGAAGACTAGGATATTAGGAAGACTCAAAGAAACTTTTTATTCCTGACAATTTGGATGTGTACTGGGCATGTATGTGTGAGGTCCAAAAAGCACCTATTTTAAACCTATTGGGCCCAATATTCAAAGGGATTAACCAGGGAAGAGAGGCTGAGCTGGCCAGCCGCCTATACTCCATGGCACTTACTTGGGTGAGTGCCACTGAGTATCAGTGCTAACTAGCCATTCCTTAACCACCTAGGTTAGGGGTGATCTGGACTGGAGGCAGAACATGGGTGGAGCCACAACTTATCTGGTGGGCAGCAATATTCAGCCCACTAACCAGCTAAGTAAGCGCATAAAGTTATGACAGGAAAAAGGCTACCCTAAGTTTATGCACTGACGGGGTCTTTTACAAAGGTACGGTAGCATCTTTAGTCCGCGCTACAGGAATATATGGGCATCTCTAGCGTCTAGCACATGATAGAAATGCTAGCATGCCTTTGTAAAATGACCCCTGAGTTAACCAGGCACCAGTCTGGATGTTGGCCAGTGCCCAGTAACTTCCAAGTCAATGCATATCCCCAGATATTCAGGGCCGAGAGCTGCACATGCCCCATCATTGAATATCTGTGGCTGGGAGCGGCCTACAGGCCATTTACTGCCCTGGGCTGAATATCGGTGCCGTTATTTAAAAGTAACATAAGCACCTATTTGCCTTTATCCTGGGGAACTGAGTTGATTCCCACTGCAGCTCCTTTGACTCTGGGCAAGTCACTTAACCCTCCATTGCCCCTGGTACAAAATAAGTACCTGAATATATGTAAACCGCTTGAATGTAGTTGCAAAACCTCAGAAAGGCGGTATATCAAGTCCCATTTCCCTTTCCTCCTTCCCCTTTATAAAATAGACTCCCAGCACCAGGACTAACAGAGCACAAGTGTGGATGCACAAATTTACACCTGCTCCAAAAAAAACTGTAAATGCGCTTGTATACTCTATCCCCCCTCATTCTGTAAACTTGCGCACCCAAGTTATAGAATAAGGTCAGTTATACGGATAACTTAATTGTATAATTAGAGGATAATTGACTTTATAACCGGTTATTGTTAATAATAGGTGTTAATTGGGACTAACTAGCATTATGTGCGTACCTGCCCTTAGTCGATATTCTACAAAATGTGCAAGAAATGTCCATATCTTGCAACTGCAAGGGGGCGTGGATCTGGGAGGGGCTTGGACAGGTTGGGCCGTGCCTGGTACTTATGTGCACATAGTATTCCATCATGACAATTACGTGTACAAGGGAAGCAGAGAATTTTGGATTTAGCTCATACGTTTTTCAGTTGTACCACAAAGGAAGTTACATTCAGTTCACAATCTAAGAGCCTGATATTCAACACAATTTCACTGGGTAGGAGAGGTTTATGCCTAGTAAAATCATGCTGGTTCAACCGCTAATGGACAGTAGCACTTTAGCATTGACTGTGGAGGGGGGAGTCTAGGGGCGGAGTCGAGGCAGACTCAGCAGTTATCTGGGCACTACAGCTATTCAGTGCTGGTGGTGACCAAATAGCTAACTAGGGCATGACCCTCTACACACCTCCAAGAACACTAAGATCCTCCCCAACTGGTATCCCTAACCACACCCTCTCCAAAAGATATTACACGATGTGATACCCACAAGCGAGCCTTCTCTGGAGTAGCCCTCACACTCTGGAATGCACTGCCTGAAAGGCTCCGCTTAACATAAGACTATCCTCTACTTCAGGAAGCAGGTGAAAGCTTGGCTCTTCAACCAGGCCTTTAATGGAAGAAGCAACTAACTTGTTAGTCTCACATACACAAGGAGTGACACGGGCTGCACATACTGCAGCAGGACATGTTTATTCCACTCCTACCTTAGCTGAGATAATATTTAATCATCTCTCTGACCTCATGTGCAAATTTCTTTAAATTAGTCCCCTTATTTCTAACTCCTCTTACTCTCTTACCTATCTATATGTTCCATCTTTGGCTTATATCCCATGCAGTCTATTAAATGTTCTATTACGTATTGTGTTGACATTGTAAGTAGTGTACTATGCCATACTTTGTATTGTTATTGAATATTTTTACTGCTATAATTGTCTATTGCTTATGTTTGATTTATTCTTACTGTACACAGCCTTGAGTAAATTCATTTCAAATAGGTGATAAATAAATCCCAAATAAATAATAAATAAATATGTATCCTCATCAAAAGACACTGTATGATGTGATACCTGCCAGCGAGCCTTCTCAGGAGTAGCCCCCATGCTGTGGAATTTACTCCCTGAGGGGCTACATCTAACTCGAGACTACCTCTACTTCGGGAAGAAGGTGAAAGCCAGGCTCTTCTTCCAAGCCTTTATTACATGTAGTGAATGACTATACATCACCGCACGTGAACTAGCTTACTACATACACTGTAACTTAGACCAGTTCTTTATATCTTGCTTAACTATACAAAGAACTTGCCTTGAATTTAGCTAACCATCAAATTATCCCAACTGACTCTGTACCACACATCTTGTTCCCATCATATATCTGCTATATGGTCACTCAGCTATATGGTAAGCCATATTGTAGAAAATCTTTAGCATCATATCTATGTTAGTTGAATGTTCTAATGTGTGCTTATTAGGAGTATCATTGGTATTATGGTAACATTGTATTATATATGATATTTGAATTTCAGTGCTGTTAATGTGGTATATTTTTGATACTGTTTCATGGTAGTTCTATTATTAGGTTTCAATTTACTGGTTTCAAGTTTACCTCATTTATTGCATTTATGTTTATTCTTGGTTATTTTACTATTGTTATGCTGTTAACAAAATTGTAAGTTTTATGTTAAGCTGTACCTGCAGTACACCGCCTTGTGTAATTCTCTTTCATAAAGGTGGTTAATAAATCCCAATAAACAAATATAATGCTGGCCTAACTATACTTAGTTATCTGTCCAGCTAGAGCACTGACTATCAGCAGTACCCACGTAACTTCTGCGAGCCACCAAAGTCCCAGATACTCAGTGGCAGTACCAGAATAGGTGTACACACTGAGGGCCAGATTCTATATTTGGCGCTCAAAATTGCGTGCGCAAATTTGGGCAATGCACAATTTACTTGATTAATGAACCAATTAGTGCTAATAATTGGGCACTAACTACCAATTACTGGTGGTAATTGGCAAGAATTTGGATTTACGTGTGCATCTTGCAAAAGCACTATTCTAAAAAGATGCATGCATAAATCCTATAGTGCACAACCAAAAAGGGGGTGTGGCTACAGGAGGGGAATGGGCGGGGGGCGTTTACTAGAGATGCATGCAATATAATGGAATTTGGGAGATTTTAGCTGGTGTAAAGGCTTGTATCTACAATTTGGGTGTGGATCCCAGAGGCATGTGCTATCCTTAAACGGCATCTAACTCAAAGCACTGTTTATAGAATAGCACAGAGAATGGTTTTTGTTTGGCGCTTGAATTTGGGCACCATTTATAGAATTCCCCCCTAAATGTCTGAGACTAATTCCAAAAGAGAAAGAAAGGGAAATTGGACTTGATATACTGCCTTTCTGAGGTTTTTGCAACTACATTCAAAGCGGTTTACATATATTGAGGTACCAGGGTCAATGGAGGGTTAAGTGACTTGCCCAGAGTCACAAGGAGCTACAGTGGGAATTGAACTCAGTTCCCCATGATCAAAGTCCACTGCACTAACCACTAGGCTACTCCTCCACTCTGAAAAACCAGTCCACTCCCAAAAATAAACCAACAAGAATACAAAGGGTGGGAATGACCACACAGAATGAACTAGGATGTAAACCAGAGCCTTTATTCAAAATGGTGGATATGCTGGACCCAACACAGGCCATGTTTCGGTGGTTAGGCCTTCCTCCCTCAGGAGTCCTCTGTAGTGCAATACAAACACAAAATGATGTCTTAGCAACACACTTTGGATTGAGACATCTGTATTGGACTCAGTGATCTTTGTGGCTTCTCCAGACCATTGATTATTGGACTAACACAGCATTTTGTGTTTATATTACACTCGAGAAGATCCCTGAGGAAGGCTAACCTGCTGAAACACAGCCTGTGTTGGGCCCAGCATATCCACCATTTTGATAAAGGTTCTGGTATACACCTGGTTCATTCGTTGTGGTCATTGTTCATCCTTTGTGTTGTCGCGAGAATTAAGTTTGGCCCATGGCAGTCAGTGCTATCAAAATACAGACCACTGTGGACTGATTATTGGCTAGTAAATTTGTATCCTGAGGTATTGGAGGGTTAAATGACTTGTCCAAGATGTCAAGGAGCCACTGCAGGAAAGGATTTGAACCTGGCTCCCTGGTTCTCAGCCCGCTGCTCTAACCATGAGGCAATATATGTGCCTGTGTGCCTTTACACAATTGCTTCTCCCAAACGTTCCCATACAAAGGTACATATGCTGCAAGAGGGGCATAACTTGTCCGCTTAAGTTGACACACGTACATACCCCCTCATTCTATAACATGAGCATTTAAATGTACATACCACTTGCACACTCAGATTATAGAACTCTACTAGTTACATGCATGAATGTTACAGATTCACGTGTAAGTGCTAGTTGGGAACTAAGAGGGAGACTCTATATATGACGCCTAAAAAATTGGCGCTGAAATCAGTGCCGACTAAACATATTTTATAATTGGTGTCTATATTTAGGCGTTGATTATAGAATATGCCTAGTTGATATTTCAGCACCTAAATCTACACGCACCATTTACACCAATGGTGTAAATCCCAGCGCGTAGATGTAGGCGCACTAGGCCATATTCTATAATTAGGCGTGTAAATTTTGGAATGCCTATGAAACTCCCATTTCCCTGCCCATAAACCACGCCCCTTTTTGCCTGCGCATGTTAGAAGTTCAAACACACATCATTACAGAATACGCTTAGTGGAGTTTATTTTATTTTTATTTGTTACATTTGTATCCCACATTTTCCCACCTATTTGTAGGCTCAATGTGGCTTACATAGTACCGGAGAGGTGTTTGCAGACTCCGGTGTAAACAAATACAAAGTGAATTGTGGTAAGATAAAGTTCATGTGGCACACCACATTAGGGGCATCGTCTAACGGAAGATTTGTGTTATGTCCATTACGTTCTTAGTTTGTTGCGTTGTAGAGATCAGGCATTTATGTTGGATTGGTAGGGTATGCCTTTTAAACAGGTTAGTTTTTAGTTTTTTTTCTGGAAATTTAGGTGGTTGTATGTAGTTTTCAAGGCTTTTGGTAATGCGTTCCCCTAAATTGTGTGCCCCTAAATTCTAATCAGTGCCAATTAGTGCTCATTATTGCTTGTTAATACTGTTATCAGTGCTCATTAGCTTGTTAAATTACACGCATTGTTATAGAATCTGTGCCGATTTCAGCATTGATCTCTACTATGTAGAATCTGAGGGTAAGCGATATTCTCTAATCTTAGCGCAACAAATACAAGGAGGGTGTTTATGAGGGTGGAGCATGGGCATCTCTCACAACTATTTACATGACAAAGTGCAGCATTTAGACGCACTGATTTATTCCTGCCATAGACATGGTGTACATGGGCGGGTTAGGAACTGGTTGAGTGGAAGGTGACAGAAGAAATTCGAAATCTCATGGGATAGGAGGTAATGTCCTATTGTGGGTTAAAAACTGGTTAAAAGAAAACAGAGAGAGTAGGATTCAAATCAATTCTTGTATACCGCTAATATCACTTTCCAGGATTCAGTACGGTTTACAATCAAGGTGAGACAAAAGCAGATAGCGTTAATGTGAGGTATGAGAAAATTAGATACCATTGAGTATGCGATCAAAATATTATAAGAAAGGATAGTGGGTGGTACTAGGAGGTAGAAGTCATAATGGATTATTATGAAGCAGTCTTTGGAAAGAGAAGGTTTTCTAGCCTCTTCCTGAAGCAAAGGTAGCTGTTTTCTGTTCTAATAACAATAGGTAGAGTGTTCCACATTTAACTCCAAGTACAGGGAATACAGAGCTGAAAATCTTCGATATCGAGTTGATTTTTGAAACGGTGATGCTAGCTTCAGTTGTTCTTTCAGTCTGTTAGACTGCACCAGATGTAGCAAAGCGGTCTTAGTCAGCAGTTCAGAGGTGAAACCCTGTAGGATTTGAAAAACTAAACAAGCAGCTTTGAACCTGAGTCTTTCTGCTATGGGGAGCCAGTGCAGTTTGTGTGAGTTGAAACACTGGTATATCGATTGAATCTGTATATTAGTCTAGCAGATGTATTCTGTATGATATGCAGTTTTTTCTGATTTGACACTTAATGCCAAGAAATAGACACAGTAATCCAAGTGAGGTAGAAGAAGAATGAATGAATGGAAAGAGTAGATAGTGGGGTCCTCCAGGGGTCTGTGCTGGGACTGTTGTTTTTTAAACATATTTATAAATTATCTAGAAATGGGATTAACTAATGAGGTAATTAAACTTGCTGATGGCATAAAGTTATTCAAATTTGTTAAATCACAAGAGGATTGTGAAAAATTGCAAGAGGACCTTACGAGATTGGGAGTGGGCATCCAAATGGCAGATGACGTTTAATGTGAGTAAAGTGCAAAGTGATGCATGTGGGGAAAAGGAAACCAAGTCATAGTTACGTAATGCAAGGTTCCATATTAGGAGTCACTGACCAGGAAAAGGATCTAAGTGTCATCACTGATGACATATTGAAACCCTCTGTTAATGTGCAACAGCAAAGGAAGCAAATAGAATGTTAGAGTTATTAATCTCTGGAATTTGTTTCCAGAAATGTGATAAAAGCAGTTAGTTTTACAGGGTTTAGGTTTGAATAATTTCCTAAAAGAAAAGTCCATAAGCCATTATTAGGATGGACTTGGGAAAATCCACTGCGTATTCTATTTTACTGTTCTGAGATCTTGCCAGGGACATGTGACCTGGATTGGCCATTGCTGGAAACAGGATACTGGGCTTGATGGACATTCGGGTCTGTCCCCGTATACAACACTTATGTTCTTATGCTAGGGTAGTGTAAATTAGCTCATTCTAAGAAAAGGGTTGTTACCAGTTGTGTGGTTACAGGGCTCGGTTCTTGAGCCGCTTCTTTTAATATTTTTGTAAGCAATATTGCCAAAGGGCTGTCTGGTAGGTTTGCCTCTTTGTGGATGATACCAAAACCTGCAGTAAGGGTAGACACCCTGATGGTATGGATACATGAGCTGCTGAGGCCCCCTTTTACTGCAGTGGGTAAAAGGCTGTCTTTTTTGCTCAACAAGAAATTGCCATGCGGTAAGTGAACCACTTACTGGTACACATTGAGTGGCAGTAAAGGCTCCTGCGTTAACCTGGCAGGTAACCCATTGCCCATTGCCGCACACCAGCCTTTTAGTAAAAGGGCCCCATAGTGCATAGTTTCACTGTGGCAGTGCAGAGGGCAGAGTTTGGGTACAATCCACACTTTCATGCCTAGATTATATAATTCCTTAATTTATGCATGTGCATGTTGGAAAGTAAGCACTAGCACAGAGGTGAAAAACAAGGCCGCCAAGAGACTAGGCCTGGCCTGGGGCAAGGCCGCCCCGCCTCCACCCCCATTGCTCCCCCGCCGCTGCTGCAGTCCGCGGTCTCACCTGCCTGCCTCCACAGCTCAGGGACCCCTGCATGCAAGGCGGCAGTCCGCAGATCACCTCTCTTCTTGGCCTTCCCTCCCTGTGTCCTGCCCTCGTCTGATGTAACTTCCGTTTCTGCGAGGGCGGGACACAGGGAGGGAAGGCCCGAAGGGAGGCGATCTGTGACTGCTGCTTCGAATGCAGGGGGCCCAGAGCCGAGGAGGCAGGCAGGTGAGACCGGGAACTGCAGTGCTGGCAGCCTGACCCTTGGAGGCCTGGGCCCCAGGGAAATTTGTACGGCCCTGGTGGGAAACCTCAGGTCCTCGAGGGCCACAACCCAGTCAGGTTTTCAGGATTTCCTGATGAATATGCATGAGATCTATTTGCATACAACTTTAGCCACTTACTGAACCATTAGGCCGTCTGAATATGGCTGCTAACTAGTGAAGTCTGGGATCCTCCCAGGCTTCACCTAAACTCTGCCCATAGACCACCCCCATACTAACTGGATAGTGCAGGGGGCAATGTTCACATACAAAGGTAGAAAAAACAAAGTAATTTTTCTGAATGTATTAATTGTATATGCATTCTTTATCTCCCCCCCCCCCCCCTAATCTGTACTACCTTGGGAGTGATGGTGTTGTAGGAGGGCCCATCTCAATTTTTCTGCCTGGGGCCCATTTAATCCTAGCTAACCACTCACCTCCCACTGACCATTCCTCCCCTATCCTCTCCATGTATGTCCAAATTTATGCATATCACCTGTGATAACAAAGACTTATGCAGTCAGTTGTAGGTCTTGTCAGATGAAGCTGACCAATTTCATTAACTGGGTGACTAGAGGTCTGATCAGGGGAGATGTGGAGCTTTTGACAGGCTTCTTCAGAGGTGGCATAAATAAATGAATGCCTTGTTTGAAGGGAAAGGAAGGTCTGGAACAAAGGGTCGTAGGATAATGGTAAAAAGGGGACTAGACACATGAGTTATCTAAGAAAATATTTCTTTATGAAGAGGGTAGTAGATGATTGAAGTAGCCTCCCACTGGAAATGGTGGAAGTAGACTATATTTGAATTCAGAAAGTGTGGGACAAGCAAAGGAAATCTCCAAAGGAGAGGAAGGATTGTAGAGTTTAGTACATGATATGACAAGCACAGGTTGGATAGGCTCAGGGCTTTCTCTGAGGGGGTACTTGGGGGTACTGAGTACCAGAGTGGTAGCCAGACACCCATTTTGGGTGGATCTGGGCCCAAGATGGGTGGGCAGAAGAACTCTGCCCTGCCCCACAAGTGATTTGGTCTCTCCCTCTCTCTCTCCTGCATGCCATATGGTCTCTCAAACATCCCCTCCCCCCATACCTTTTAAATAGCAGATTTTCACTGGCAGCAAGCAGCAAATAATACACACTGCTCATGTTGGCTCCACAGCCTTCGCTCTGATGCAACTTCATGTTTCCGCATAGGAAGAATACTCAGAGGGAAGGCTGGTATGCAGGAAGGACAGGAATTTTCGGCTGGTGGGGCTTGGGAATCCCTGCCAGACACTTCATAGGTATGCTACTACTGGGTGGGCCTGGGACCACCCAGGCCCACCTTGGCTACGCCACTGCTGAGTACCCGCACCTTTTCCATTGTCTGCTAAAATTGACCCATGGTCCCAAAGTTTTAATGAAAGAGCTCAGGCCCTACATACCAATTCTGCCTTGTCATAGATTCTGTGACTGGTTGCAGGGGGCCTGGCTATTGTGGGGTGGGTCCCTCAGTGATCACCCACCCCTGAAGGGTGGCCTGGCATTTGAGTACTGGCACCTTTTTCGCTAAGAAAAATGCACTGGATAGGCTATTTGGTCTTTATCTGCCACCATTTTCCTCTGTTTCAGTGTTTTATTTTTTTATGTTCAATCTCTGATATTGTCAACAACCAAAACAAACAGCATTGATATTATAATGCCCAAACACACTAACATTAAATTTTGACACATATACAGCAATTCCATAACCCCTACCCCGCCCCATCTTCCTCCTGAACCAACCAACAATATCAAAAAATAAATCTCTCAGTTGAAGCCATTGTTCCATTCTGTAGATAATTGTATCTCAAGAAACAGGAACTATTTCTTTTATGATATTTTCCATCGCATAAGAAAAAACAGGTTCAATTAAACAAATATATTAGGATAAAGCTTGTAATTCTCTTATTGTACTTGGGGTTCACAAACCTTTCTCAGAACTGTGACGGTAATTTCATAAAGAGACACTTAGAAGAAAAGCTTATAGTATTTTCTAATCCATTCATGTAATTGTGTGCCCCACCCTTGTTTTGAAATACTCAGTGAACATAAGAACATAAGAATAGCCATACTGGTTCAGACCATGGTCCATCTAGCCTAGTACCTGCTTCCAACCGTGGCCAATCCAGATCACAAGTACCTGGCAGAAACCCAAATAGTAGCAACATTCCATGCTACCAATCTCGAAAGCAGTGTCTTTCCCATGTCCATCTCAATAACAGAATATGGACTTTCCTCCAGGAACTTGTCAAAACCTTTTTTAAACCCAGATACACTAACCGCCGTTATCACATCAGCCAGCAACGGGTTCCAAAGCTTAACTATTCTTGAAGTGAAAAAATATTACCTCCTGTTTGTTTTAAAAGTATTTCCATGTATTTTCATTGAGTGCTCTCTGGCCTTTGTACTTTTGAAAGAGTGAAGAATAGATTCACTTTACCGTTTCTACACCACTCAAGATTTTATACATCTCATCATATCCCCCCTCAGCCGTATCTTTTCCAAGCTGAAGAGCCCTAACGTCTTTAGCCTTTCCTCATATGGAAAGAGTTCCATTCCCTTTATTATTTTGGTCGCTCTTCTTTGAAACTTTCTAATTCTGCTATATCATTTAAATAATGATTATTCAAGTAAGGGCAGGAGCAACTGGGGTTTGCACCTGCCCAGACTACTAAGGACCAGGTATTTTACAGAGCTATGCGCAGGAGACCTTCAGGAGTGAGGTGGGAACCTCAGCGTAGGTCAAGACTTGGAGGGGGTCTTTTGGTGGGTGAGGGGGAACCTCTGAGTAGAAAGTTTAGTAATTGGGGGTGGTTCTGGTTGTGGGAGGGCTATGAAGAGGGGCCTTGATTTGAAAATATGCAAAAAAAGGGCCTTTTTTGCAGGTGCGCTGAAAAATGGACCTGCGCACGTCCAATAAATGTGTCTACACCAGCGCAGGCCATTTTTCAGCGCTCCCTAGTAAAAGGACCCCTGTATGTCTAGCAGCACTGATTGGTGTTTTAATAGTAGTGTAGTTAGTAGTAATACAAATATAAGAAATGGTAGGATGAAAGAAAGAAGACTACAATAAAATCCAGACATGGTAACAGAGCTAAGGATATTTTGAGCAATCTAGCTAGACTTGCTGCTTGGACTATTGTGTCATGAAGGACTCATATGATCTTCTAATCTAAATCACTATTTTTTCTTCTCGTTTTTTTTTGTGCTCGCCCTCATCTTTTTCAGTTTGTCTTTCTCGTTTCCCTCATCTTTTCCATGATCTATCTATGTCATTGCTCAGGCTTTCCAGGTTGTCCGTTGTGCTCTTTTCATATTCTCCATCACTTCTTGCTCTCCTCACTATCCTTTCTTCCTTCTTGCTCTCTGTCTCAATTTCTCTTTCTTCGTCTCAGTCTGTTTCCCTCTCCGTCACTCATATTATTGCTTTCTTCCTCTATTTGTCTCCTCTTCTTTTTCACACTTTGCCTAATACTCTTTCTCTAGCTTGCCATCCCTCTCTGTCTGTCTGTCTGTCTTTCTGTTTTGCTGGCACACATAGCCAGTCTCTGTTTTGGTCTCACTCTCTCCTTCTCTCTGAGGAATGCTCATTACCAGTTCCTTTGAGTGCATGGCATTCCATTTGATTGATTAATGTGCCTATTTAATTTGCAGTCCATGGGGATAGTGCTGGAAAGTGAGATGTAATTTTCAATGATTGCACATTCTTGTTACATCTTTAAATCCGAATGTTCTTCTTTTCATTCCGTCGTTTTCTATCAAAGTCAAGTTTCCATCATTCTTGGCTTGTCTGACAATCCCTCTCATCTGCCCACCTCCTTTCCCATCTTCTACATATCCTTACCATCCTATTTCCACACTCCTTCCTTTTCTTTCTTTGTTTCTCTCTCTTTATTCCCTACCTTTCCTTTTCTGTGCTGCTCTCTCATTGTATCTCCCTGTCACACATTTTCCTTTGCTTCCCCCCACCCCACTCATTCCCCACTAGAAAACACTATACACAGATAAGGCAAGTTCCTTCTCCCGGCCTTCTGCAGGTGCACCACTCAGCTGAAATATATTCTGTTCACATTGCTCCTGGATGCTGTGCCAGGCCGGAAGAGCAAGTTTGTGCTGGTTTGCAGAAGCCTAATACTGCACCACACAGTGTTTCTGAGACATGCCAGGAGCCTTAAAGTAGGGACATCTCATACACACCCTCTCTGCCAATGGCATCTCCAATGAAATTTCTCACAACCTGTCGCAGGGAGCAGGCAGGATGCAAGAGACAGGACAATAACCTGCATCTGTCAATCCTACTCCCAATTCCCCTATCTCCCATCTTAAAATATAAACCCAAACATTTGTTCAGAGCCTCCCCTTCATCACTCGATTATAATCTACAGGATAATGAACCTTGAGAAAATTAGGGTGAGCAAATGAACATGGGGAACAAGAGCCAGTGCATTAAAAATAACACAAAATGCTTTGGCAAATCAGGCAGCAGGAGCATGTCAGTGCGGTGTCTGCCCAGAAGCAATTTGCTGAAATAAATACGGGGAAAATATCATGTGAGCATGCATTGCCTTGGAGGGGGATGGGGCTCAGCTGCATTTGGGAAGACTTATTGCAAGGTAAAGAGGAGGCTAACCCCTCTTATGCTGAATTCCAGATACAGATGATATATTGAACCATGTCTGCGTTGCCTGTTTCCTGCTGAAGAGTTTCAGTACAGCCAAAATAACTATTAATACTGGTTAGAAGGATATATGGAGCACACGATATGCCCCTGGAGCTTTGGAGTCAGAAGGCTGCTGGTTCAAATTCTGAAAATCCTCATTGTTGAACAAAAGACCCTACAATGAACAGAAGGCTGCATCCTGTCTTCTTCCAGCCTAAAACCCATGAGAGAAAACTTGTGAAGGCTGAAAACTTCCTTTTGTAGAGGGAAGAATCCCTGCTGGAGCAGGTGGCTCCAATGGCAGGCTTAAGTCTAATCCATAAAAATGCAGCCTCACTTGATCTTGAACAAAGGGAGAAGGCAGAATTCACAATTTTCTTCATAAATACAGATTCAACATATGAGGAGAATGGCCTTGGTGAGAACAAAGAGCTGGACTGGCAGGGGAAAAGTGAAGCCAAGCATGTGACTCACTGATGAGAACCAGAAAGGAAAGGGCAATGAGAGCCCTCAGTGAGGGCTGGAAGGAGAACAGAAAAAAACATGCATGGTGTTCCATGATGGCTGGATGGGAAAGAACACAGAATGAAGCCATGTGTAATGGTTCCCTGACGAGAGGCAGATGGGATGGAGTAAGGAGAGATGTTATGCAGCTAAAAATAGAAAACAACATTTGTGCCTGGAAGCTATTTATCCAGAACATGAAAGTGAATATTTGTGAATGGTTTGTAAATCTCAGTCTGTTTCTGTTACTAGTTACTGCAGTTATGGTGAAACCCATTCATCCTGCGGTGTTGCTTTGTACACTGTAGCTCCTTTATATAACATGGTAAGTGATGGCAAATAATTACCAGCTGCCCATCCAGTCTGCCCACTTGTCTATCCTATTTTCTGATTCTCTACCATGGTGGGTAGAGAAGCATAAAAAATCCTCCCTAGTGTCTTTCTCCCAGCTTCTCAACCCTATTCCTACCACCACCCTCTATATCCATCCCAAACCAAGCTTCCAAGTTTATTTCCATTTAATACCCCACCTAAGGGAAAGACATTATAGGCAGCTTACATCACCACATCTAAATAGTACAAAAGGAAGTTAGAAGAAAAATGTGAACCATTCCAATAGAGAAAATAAGAAGTGATAGTACTGGTTGCACAGACCCCACCCAGCTGACACCGGCACTCTCTGCACATGCTCAGTTCATGAACCAAGCATGTGCGGGGGTCTGGCATCAGCTGCTGGAAGCATGCCACTGAGTTCCCCACTGCTCAGATGACACGGGGCTTGGGCAAAGAATATCTTCAGCTGGTGGAGCTTGAGCATCCCTGCCAACAACACCAACCATGCGTGGCCACAACAAAACCCTTGGAGTGCAAATCCCTGAAAAAGATGGCCTGGGAGCTTTATTTACCTAGAAAAAAAAATTATTAAAATTGAGAAGGCCGTACTCAGGTGGAACAAGGATTCATGTTTTAAGAGCAGCCTCAATGAGGTGAGTTTTTAGGATGAATTTGAATCTGGTAAGAAGAGATCATGACTAGAGAATGACATGGGGATGGGGAACCGCAGTAACTGCAGGGATGGGGACGGGGACAGAGCTCACAGGGTGGGGATGGGGACAGAGCCCACAGGGACGGGGACAAACTTTGCCCCATGTCATTTCTAGTTGGAAGGGTAGAGGGTGGTGGTTGGGAAGGAGGGTTATTATAGCTGCTCATTGTTATTATTGTTTTCTATTTGTAATTTATACACAACAGTTACACAGCATATTGTTCCTTTTATACTTAATAAAAAGATTTAAATATAAAATCATAAGTGTTTATGTCTTCTGTAGATGAGGACAGAGCCCATGGGATGGGGCGGAGGACGGGGACAGAACCAGTGGGGACGTGGGCGGGAATGGAGACAAGGCCTGCGGGAATGGGGCGTGATGGAGACAGAACCTGCGGGGATGGGGTGGGGATGGAGACAGAACCCATGGGGACGGGACGGGGACAAACTTTGTCCCCGTATCACTCTCTAATCATGACTCAGCCGGAAGGCTATTTCAGGCATTCGGTGTAGCAAAATGGAAACCACCAAGTGAAGATCTGGGGTGGAAGAGAAGATCACTAAATGTACTAAAGTGAAATGTGTGATGCCAGCCTGCAAATGAGATTTAAGACAGAGTGGCTGCAGGAATTTAAGAAGCAAAGCATGAAAAGGAGCCAGAGTTGAGGTCTGGCATATGTTGCAACACAGAGAGGGCTGACGCAAGAGTGTCTAAGACAGAGGACCATTTGCTTTGAGTCTTCTCTCCTGTAATGTCAGATCATGATCTCTCGTCATTGAATTTCCTTTTCTATGGAAAAGGAAATCATTCTGTGCTTTACTAAACCGTGCTAAACAATTGAATTTTAAAATTATAAACCCCCTTTATGAGTGTTCTATAGTTCTCTGTGTAGGCTTTGAGTTACAGGCCTTCTATCATTTCTATAACCATTTCAGAACTGCTCCATTTCATGTCATTTATTATAGGTTATATGCTACAAATTGCTAATGCATCTATGTGTTACCAGAAAAACATTCATAAAATATCATGGCCACAAATAACAATCAACATAATATGCATGATAAAACAAGCAAAATATGATTGTACAGAAATGCCAACCTATTAAATCACTCTTAGGAGTCCTTTCACTAAGCTGCAGTAAAAAAGGCCTTAGCACATCCTTATGCGGATATTTCCCATGCACTACGGCCAATTTTACTGAAGCCAGAAAATGGCTGATTTTCTATTTTCCTATTAATGGCCATGTGCAAAGAAATAGACTCTATGATCTGCATGAATGGCTCCTGAGGAAGAGGTCGAAACAGGGCACTTCATTGAGCTGTTGCAACATCAGTCTACTATGAAGAATTGTTTAAGCTAAGCTAAGTGGATAGTGTTTTTTCACATTGTGATTTTTGCAATTCGTGGGCATATGACTTTTTAAATAGCATGTTGTAGACATTAATCCTCACCAGTGGTTCATATTTATGGTATATATTTGGTTCACATGTAGAAACTGAGGGATGTGTGAACAATGTCACCAATATAGCAAAAGAGGCTTGGGGGTAGAGAATTGCATGGGGACAGATATCTTACCAGTCCCTGACCATCCCCACTGGAATCTTACCCATCCCTGCAAGAATTTAACCTGTCCCCACCCGTAGTTGCAAGAATTTAATGGTATATTAAAAAAAATTCCAGTCGGCTGTCAGTCTCTCTTTGGGTTTGAGCTGCAGTGCTGCAGGCATGGAAGGAACAGAAGTTGGAACTTGGAGCACTCTGGTGCGCACATATAAGACTTATCTCTGATTCACTGGCACTGTGTAGTGAGAGGTCGCCACTTGCATGTGCCAGTAGGTCAGGTGACTTCTGATGCTTGTGCCTGTGTCAGAGCTGAGGTCTGCGCATCAGCCCGGGAGCAGAGAGGATTAATAGTAACATAGTAAGTGACAGCAGATAAAAACCTGAATGGTCCAGTCTGCCCAATACTCACGCTCATTATCAATTCAACAATGAACAATTCAACAATGAACGTGATATTATATACTTAATTATGTTTTTTCTTTGGCGTTTCTGGGACATAGAAGTCCGCCTGGCCCTATCCTTATGTTCCAACTGCTGGAGTTGTCGTCAAAGCCCACTAGGCCTATTTGTCTTCTCATTTGCGGGAAACAGACCGTAAAAGTCTGCCCAGAACTGTCCTCATGTTCCGGTCACTAAAGTTGCTGTCTAAGCCCTTACCAGCCCATCCTAAACCAGACTGCCATATATGAGACCAGACCATACAAGTTTGCCCGGTGTCAGCCCTAGTTCATCACATCTGGAGCCACCATCTAGGCATCACTCGACACATCCACACGCTTGCTGCCATTTAGCAATTTAGGTTTTTTATAACTTCCATTTTCTAATTAGAGATCCTCTGTGTTCATCCCATGTCTTTTCGAATTCCATCACCATTTGTGTCTCTACTACCTCTTTAATGGAGATTTTCTGCATCTGTGCTGTTAAAGCAAGTTAGAGCTACAAAACATCCTAATTCATGTTTAATGTGGGATAAAATGCCATACATAAGTAAATAAATATAAACTTTTAATGTTGAGCACCTGATTCTCAAAGTGGACATATTCCAAACACTATAAACCCAATGATTGTATTAAAAGTGGTAGAGGTGCCAAGTAGATTTTGAAGAGCCACTTCACAAGAAAGAGGGTGTGCAGTAGAGAGAGAGCCGTGCCAACGAAGTTTAAAAGATTGATTCATAAGATAAGACTCACATGGAGTTGCTCAACCAAGTCGGACAGTGGAAGAATTGGTGAGTTGCAAGCGCTTGTCTGATATTCCCCCATACTAGAGCTGTACAGAGTAGCATATTTTACTATTCGGCCAAATATTAATAATGGACATTGAGCTTTAACATAACTAATAAAGAAGCAACATGAAATCAGAGGTCAAGTGTTTTGGGGGGTTTTTTTCAGTAGGATTTAGCACACTAGAGCCCTAGATTATTCATGTTTGAATTTAAATCGCCATTCGGCTGAATATGAAGTTTTCAGGGCATTATTCGGGGCCGAATCAAATCATAAGAACCTACGAATATTTGATACAACATTCAGTTTTTCCATAACTGAGTAATTCTTTAAACACATCCTTTTCACCACTGCTTTTTGCTCCTAACCACTACTCAATTCACCTATCCTTGTTCCTTCTCACCCAGTACTTTCCTCACCCTTAATTGTCTTGTCTGTCTGTATTTTTAGATTGTAAGCTCTATCGAGCAGGGACTGCCTCTCTGTGTCAGGTGTTCAGCGCTGCGTGCGTCTGGTAGCGCTATACAAATGTTAATAATAATAATAATAATAATGAAAATAAAATGATCTTTTCTACCTTTGTTGTCTGGTGACTTTGTTTTTCTGATCATGCTGGCCCAGTATCCAATTCTGCTGCTATCTGTCCTCTTAACTCAGTTTCCAGGGCTTCCTTTCCATTTATTTGTTTACTTTCTGCCTTTCTTCTTCAATTCTTGTCCTACATCCGTAAGTAAAAGCTGGGTCCTCCGCAGACTTGACTGTCCAGTGGATCCAGCTTCTGCCTATTTTCTTCATCCATGTGCAGTTTTTCTACTCTCTTCCTTTTCCCTCATCTCATCTCCTTCATCACTCCTCCCTCTCCCTCCATCCATGTCCAGCATTTCTTCTTCTCTCTCCCTTCCCTCTCCTCCATCCATGTAATGCAACCCTCCTCTCCATCCGCCCACCCATGTCCAGCAACCCTTCTCTCCCCTGCCCTCCATCCACTCATCCACCCAGCCACTTACGCAGCAACCCTCCCCTCCCCTCCATCCACCCATGTCCAGCAACCCTCCTCTCACCTTGCCCTCCCCTCCATCCACCCACCCATGTCCAGCAACCGCTGCCCTCCCCTCCATCCACCCATGTCCAGCAACCCTCCTCTCCTCTCCCCTGCCCTCCCCTCCCCTCTATCCACCTATCCATGTCCAGCAACCCTCCTCTCCCCCTGCCCTCCCCTCCATCCACCCATGTCTAGCAACCCTGCTCTCCCCTCCTTCCTCCCATGTCCAGCAGCCCTCCTCTCCCCCCTGCCCTGAGCCCTCCCTGCCCACCAGCGACTCTTCTCTCCCCTGCCCCCCAGCTATCTGTAGTTTTCGCTCCCCACCCCGGGGTCCTGTCTTTTCAGTCCGCTCTCACCCATCCGCGTTCTCCCTTGCTCCGACACCGGCGATTCACATAGAAGCCAGCCTTAATCTGCCTGCGTTGGAGGCTCTCCCTCAGACACGTCCCACCTCTGCATAAGACAGGAAGTTGTATTACAGGAGTCGGGATGCGTTTGAGGGAGAGGCTTCAACGCAGGCAGATTAAGGCTGGTTTCTATGTGAATCGCGGCGTCGGAGCGAGGGAGAACGCGGATGGGTGAGAGCGATTGCAGCAGGGGCGGGGGAGGCACAGACCGGTCATCTGTTTGGGGGAGTGACCGCTCCCCTTGTGCCCCACCTTGGTCAGCAGACAAGGAAGTCCATGATTTGGCCTCCCCAAGCCTCTTTTACGGGGCGCCTATGAGCAGGAGCTGCAATGAAAGCCCTCTAGCAGTTGTAGAAATTGGTTTATGGTTTGTTTACCTTACTGCTGGGAAAGCAGGGGGGGGGGGGGGTGGCTGAAGGTGTCCTGGGTTGCCAGGGAGATATTTAACGAGGATGACCTCCTGACCTGCACTGAGGACAGATAGCAGCAGAACGGATACTGGGCCAGCATGATCAGAAAAAGTCACCAGACAACAAAGGTAGAAAAGATCATTTTATTTTCATTATAGTGTTTGGAATATGTCCACTTTGAGAATCAGGTGCTCAACATTAAAAGTTTATATTTATTTACTTATTATGGCATTTTATCCCACATTAAACATGAATTAGGGTGTTTTGTGGCTCTACATGAGAATTGTGATGATATGATCCCTTGTTTCATATTGTTGACAGTCTGCATTTTCCGTATGGGTGGTATATTGGCGTATTAGGTCTGCCCAGTGTAATATTTATGGTACAGTAAGGTTCTGAGTGTGTTTTTAGACAAAGTTGTGCATAGTGTTTTGGAGTTGAGCGATTGTGGTTAGAATATGCTTTGAGCAACCACTTTATTCTTTGACTTATGATACATATCTAATATCTAAATTTAATAAAAGGTATTAATTGTGACTTTTATTTTTATTTATTTATTTTTTCTGTGTGTTATCAGACAATTATGGATTTAAGCTCCACCCCTGACCCCGCCCCCTATAGCCTCCCCAAACAGTTGGGTCACCGACCGCCTATGCATATCTCCATGTCCTCATTTGACAGGTTCAGGCTTTAGACAACCTGGACCTGTCAAAAAAGTACGGGAGGATTGCGCTCAGGCACAATCCTCCTGCCTATATTTGCATGCAATTAACTCAGATCATATGGGCGGTACAGCCTTGCGCTGTTCCAGCACTATATTTAGAGCGCAATTTGGAACAGTGTGGGGCTTCACATCATCTGCTCACACGACTCATTCTAAATATTGATAAGATAATTACACTGTGATTTTTGGGGGAGGCTGTTATCCTGGTAATTGTCTCTGAAAAAAAAAATCATGGTTAAATACTAAATGCAGCACATTCTGAGCTTTGGAATCCTTTTACTAAGGAGTGCTAATGGATTTAGCTGCATTAATGATTAGTGCACGCTAAATGCCTTGCTGTCCATTGTAAACCTATGGACTGCATGGCACTGAACACACACTAATTCATTAGCACACACTAAATCCGTTAGTGCACCATAGTAAAAGGGCCCCTTTGTTTGCCAAAACCTCACATAGATTCATTAATAACCAAAACATAGTAAGATTATGATCCCAACCACGGAACCAAAGTAGTCAATAAGTTATCCATCCTGAGCCTGTTTCGACCATTTAAAGGTTTAAAAATTGAGAATGTGCCCTTTCTCATGAATGGCTTCTGTAATAAGTTGTTAGAAGCCTAATAGCATCATGTAATTAATAAAATCAGCAGCTGTGGAAGAACCATTAAGAGTATCACAAGCATGTTAAAAATTCCCCCAAATAATTAGTTTTGACAAATCTTAATTCAATGCTGATAATCACTCAACAAAAACTGTTACGGTGCTGAAAACTGGCCCAAAATCCTTTTTCTGCCTGGTTTCAGTCAAAAGGCTATGACTGTGGTTTTGGTTTCGGTGGAAGCCAAAATTTTGTGCTTTGACCTGTTTGTCTCCCTCCCTCCCCTCCAAACATGAGTTGCCTCTGCCCTCTCACCCATAAATGGCCCCCTTTGGGCCTATCTTACAATCTTTTGAGGTCTAGGTGTATGGTAAGGGCAGGAGTGATCCCCAGTTTCATTCATCCCTGGGCCTGCTTCCCTTGCCACTACCCTACCTCTGCTAGGCTGTCCTGCAATGTACATGGCTGGCGCAGGATCCTTGAGTACATTCAGGTGCATAAGGCTTGCCATGTGCCCCTGATACAGACTTCCTGTTGGAGGGGATGGTAATCTGCAGGCTTTGGACACGTAGAGTCACTCAGTGTGCCAGCAGTTTTGGCAGGCAGTAGGAAACATGCTAGCACTCTTTACTGGCATATACCACCTAAAAATAAAACCCCTGGTTTTAAAATAAATCAACATCCCTAATATATATATCAAATAATACAGACAGAAAGCACAACTTTCGTAAAGTTATATAGTTAGTAGAAAATGTATGTGGATGAGTTCTGGATAAGTTCCCTTCATTGGCTTGCTGAATAACAGCCTCTGTATTTATGGAACATAGCTGAACAAACAATCCGGAGTTTAGAATGCTCTCAGGGACTAAGATGAATATGTCAGAATGACCAGAGACATTCTGCTGCCATTCATTAACTAAAATACACTGACCGGGAGATTTATCTTGTTGGGCAGACTGGATGGACCGTGCAGGTCTTTTTCTGCCGTCATCTACTATGTTACTATCCAGCTTATAATCGAAAAAGAAAAACGCCTATATTTTGACCCAAATCGGGAGATGGGCTTTTTTCTCGCAAAGGCGCCCAAATCGGTATAATCGAAAGCCGATTTTGGGCGTTTCCAACTGCACTCCGTCGCGGAAACGAATAAAGTTGATGGGGGCATGTCAGAGGCGTGGTGGAGGTGGAACTGGGGCGTGGTTATCAGCCAAGGAGAGATGGGCGTCTTTAGCTGATAATCAAAAAAAAGGCGTTTTTACCGCGATTTTGGGTTACTTTTTTTTTACCCTTTTTTTTTCACGAACAAGTCCCAAAAAAGTGCTCCAACTGCCCAGATGACCACTGGAGGGAATCGGGGATTACCTCCCCGGACTCCCCCAGTGGTTACTAACCCCCTCCCACCAAAAAAAAAACCCCACTTTACAAACTTTTTTCCAGCCTCTATGCCAGCCTCAAATGCAGTACCCACCTCCATGACAGCAGAATGTGTTCGATCCTGTCACAGCCTTTCCCTGGGTCAGATGTGGCTCTCGGGTGCAGTATAGGGTCACATCAGCATTGCATTGTGGTGGGTGTAGGGTGTTGGGCGCCGTGAT
Source organism: Microcaecilia unicolor (assembly GCF_901765095.1). Classification (NCBI taxonomy): domain Eukaryota; kingdom Metazoa; phylum Chordata; class Amphibia; order Gymnophiona; family Siphonopidae; genus Microcaecilia; species Microcaecilia unicolor. The sequence goes on along the minus strand of NC_044033.1, from coordinate 313,266,791 downwards.
TTCATTAGCTTGTGTTACAGTCTCACGGTAGTTGGTAGGCTCTTCTCCCATGGTGCTTTTCCCCCTGCCTACTGGGTCAGAGTGTGCCCTGTTGTGTTTCCTGTTGTAGTCCATGCGGTAGTGGCCATTTTTGTAAGCCAGTTTTAGTTCCCTTTCCTGTGTTAGCCACGTTAGACAACTTAGTTCTTCCCTTGAATGTGGCTGAAAGAGGGCATTGTACAGCATTCTGCCAGCTCTGACCTACTGCTCATCTCAGTACCAGGGAGACTCGTTGCCAGTGGTGGGGCACAACCTCTGATCTGCAGTTAACTGTGAGTAAATGTGCTTATTCCAATAAAGGACGTTTTCGGAGAGATTAGTCTTCAGGTGTCAACTGGTGTGCTAATGTTATATAACAGCAACCAGTCCTAGAGGCCTGCGTGTATGCAGGTCCCTGGAGCACTTTTAGTGGGTACCGCAGTGCACTTCAGCCAGGTGGCCTCAGGCCCATCTCCCCCACCTGTAACACTTGTGCTGGCAAATGGGAGGCCTCCAAAACCCACTGTACCCACATGTAGGTGCCCCCTTCACCCCTAAGAGCTATGGTAGTGTTGTACATTTGTGGGTAGTGGGTTTTGGGGGAGGGGGGTTGGGAGCTCAGGACCCGTGGTAAGGGAGCTATGCATGTGGGAGCTTTTTCTGAAGTCCACCGCACTGACCTAGGGTGCCCAGTTGGTGTCCTGGCATATCAGGGGGGGGGGGCAGTGTACTACGAATCCTGGCCCCTCCCACGACCAAATAGCTTGGATTAGGACGTTTTTGAGCTGGGCGTTTTTAGTTTCCATTATCACTAAAAAAACAAACGCCCAGCTCAAAAACATCCATTTTTTCGAAAATTTGGTTTGGCCCGCCCCTTCACGGACCCGTTCTCGGAGATAAACGCCCATGGAGATAGGCGCTTCCTTTCGATTATGCCCCTCCACATAAGATACATTGTTTATGCTTTGTTGAAGGTTTCTGGCTTGTCAGTATACTTTTACCATGGCTGTTTCATCTTCTGCTTATGCCTTATTTTTCATTTAAAATTCCAGTTAACTCTTTCAGGTCTCTACATCAGGGTTCCTACCAACATCACCATGTTATTTAAAAAATGACTGGAACATGACGTGAGGGGAAGGGATTTCCACGACCCCAAATAACCCATTTTCATGCATACTATCACACTGGTTTCTACATCTAAATGGTTCATAATCTTTTCAAAATACTTTAGCTCTTGCAGCTCATAAATTTGGGGAAAATATGTTCCACAAACCACGATGGATCACTTTGAAATGAGAACATTGGAAATTTATGAACAGTAAAAACCAGGGAAAAAAGAGACCTTAGAAAAGAGCTCTTCAGTGGAAAAGTCATTCCACAAGCAGTCTTACAGATCAAACTTGGTATTATTTTTTCACAAACAATTTCTTCCTTGTAATAAGCTACAATTGATTAGAAAATCTACCTTTGTATGTTAACAGCTATTATGAATGTGTAAAGACTTTGAAAGGTTCTGCCAGGTAAATTCTTTTGACAGTACCTGAAGTGACAACAAGGGTAGGAAAAAAGTGTTTTTATTCTGAATTTATGAACTGGAATATATTAGTTTTTGGAAACGTACATCATGGATATCTTTATATTGTGCTCAATACAAGAGTAAATGAATTTGTTTTTATTTTTCCAGTGCTGAGTACTGAGTTTTGACTTCTTGGGGTTGCCAGTTCAATTTTTTTCATATTTCTATTTCTAATTTGTGATCTCTATTTGATGAGGGTTTGTCTGTCACTGTGTTTTGCCTGTGACTGAGGTGCGGTATGTTGTTTGCATGTAGTTTATGTAGATATCTATAGAAATCCCATTTCTTCTGTTTGACCAGTAGTAGGTGTATTGGTGTTCTATGGCCCAGTGTACTATTTGTAGTGTTGCCTATTCATAGTTAGGGTTACTGCTATTTGAATCTTAGGAATTAGTGCTACTGTTGTATGTCAGGTTTGCTACATGTATGGTGAGTTGGAATTTTTTCAGGTTTTGTATTTCATAGTGTGTCTGGTAGTGGAGAGTTTTGTGTTGCTGTTGCTCAAATGACAAGAGAATCAGAACTTTTTTGTTTGGCGACTTCTAAGGAGAAATGTCCTATCTGTTGATGGGAAAAATTTGGATTTTTGTGGATACAGAGCCATGTTTACATTTAACTCATAAAAACTACTATACTGTGCCAGACCAAAGGTCTTTGGAAATGTAAGCATTCCTCTTCCCCAACCCAGCTACTCTGCCTGGCAATGGCAAAAGGAAGCACTCTACCAAAACCCTCATCCACACCCTTGTCACCTCTCGTTTAGACTACTGCAATCTGCTTCTTGCTGGCCTCCCACTTAGTCACCTCTCCCCTCTCCAGTCGGTTCAAAACTCTGCTGCCCGTCTCATCTTCCGCCAGGGTCGCTTTACTCATAGTACCCCTCTCCTCAAGACCCTTCACTGGTTCCCTATCCGTTTTCGCATCCTGTTCAAACTTCTTCTACTAACCTATAAATGTACTCACTCTGCTGCTCCCCAGTATCTCTCCACACTCGTCCTTCCCTACACCCCTTCCCGTGCACTCCGCTCCATGGATAAATCCTTCTTATCTGTTCCCTTCTCCACTACTGCCAACTCCAGACTTCGCACCTTCTGTCTCGCTGCACCCTACGCCTGGAATAAACTTCCTGAGCCCCTACGTCTTGCCCCATCCTTGGCCACCTTTAAATCTAGACTGAAAGCCCACCTCTTTAACATTGCTTTTGACTCGTAACCACTTGTAACCACTCGCCTCCACCTACCCTCCTCTCTTCCTTCCCGTTCACATTAATTGATTTGATTTGCTTACTTTATTTATTTTTTGTCTATTAGATTGTAAGCTCTTTGAGCAGGGACTGTCTTTCTTCTATGTTTGTGCAGCACTGCGTATGCCTTGTAGCGCTATAGAAATGCTAAATAGTAGTAGTAGTAGTAGTAAAAATAGACACGTGCTTTCTTTTGCCATTGCAGGGCAGTACTCCTTCATGCTACCCAGCTGCCAAAACTTTCTGAGAACACTATGGTATCAAATGTGTAAATACTGAGAAAAACACTGATCAGTCCAAGATTTTGTTGATATAGTTGCAAAGTTGTGCCACTGTGAGTGATATTCCTTAGTAATATTTTTAAAATTAAATATATGTGTACTGTTCTAGGCAAAGTGTAGTGTAACTTAAACAGCCAGCTTAAACCATCTCCAAGTAGAAGCTTTACCAGCAGACTCTCAATTCTTAAGCAAATCTTCTTTATTGTAGTACTCAGAATAAACAAAGAAAATACACCTTACAGTTCAGTTGCGTAGAACAGAATTATTGCCTTGTGTACATAGAGTCTGTATCTAGCCATGCCAGAGGCAAGGAGATGGCCAGAACCTCAGCCCAGCTAAGAGGAAAAGCTGTAACACTCAAAGAGAGGGAGAAACTCAGGGAAAATAAATGGAGAATGACTTGGGGAAAATGGTGAAAAATCTTGATGGAATTACAGTAGAGGAGGGATCAACCCCCTAGAAGAGCTGCTGATCACCAAGGCATGCAAGGAAGACTGGGCTCTCTCACACAGCCCACAGGGGCAGACAGGGAGATCTGGCCCTAGTTCAGAGCTATCATCCAAAAGGGAAAGCTTACAAGGCGTCAATCACAGGATACTGCAAACTATAGGAAACAGTCCTAATACACAGTGCTATCACACAGACAATGCAGTTGAATACAGATATTAAATTTATATAACAATACACCCTGCCTTCATGGATATGGGAAATGAAAAAAAACAAAGGAAGTAACAAACCTGAGCAACAATGGTGAGAAGCATAAGGCTATATCACCAAAAAAGCCCAACAAAACGTAAAAAGGAAAACCAGGTAAGAGGCATCATAAGGCAAAATATGTGATCTCCTATAACGTAAAGCTATTACAGATCTGCAGCACTTCATATATTATAAATAAACCTCACAAACATTTGCCTCCTATACTGGATTGAATCCTTTAAATTGTTATTATTTAATTTTAACTGCTTTTGTATAAATTTGCTATAAAACTAAAGAACAGCAACCCCAATACTTAACTGACACCACAATGGTATAGTGCCGAGGACAAAGCAGAGCTCCTGACGCCCACTATGGAGAGAGCATGGTGTTTCGGGTCTAAAGAACCTGGATACAACCAAGAGTTAGACTCTATTCACCTTCTGATGGTCCTTTAAATAATATTACTGTTATAGTGACTCCAAGGGAACTTTTCTTTTGGAAAATAATTATTTATTCACTGAGCATCAGATTACTAAAAAAAGTACTCTTTAAAGGGCCTTTTACTAAGCTGCGTAAGCGTCTACATGCGCCCAACATGCACCAAAATGGAGTTACCACCCTGCTACTGCGTGGCTCTTGCGGTAATTTCAATTTTGGTACGCGTCTGATACACGCGTCCAAAAAATAATTTTTATTTTTGGGCACGTGCCAAGTGGCATTTGATGCACATAGGTCATTGCCGCATGAGACTTTACCGCTAGGTCAATGAGTGGCTTTAAGGTCTCAGGCTCAAAATGGACATGCGACAATTTTCATTTTGCCGCACGTCCATTTTTGGCAAAAATTTGTAAAAGGCCTTTATTTAGAGGTGCGCTGAAAAATGGACCTGTGTGTGCCCAAACCCCGCACCTGCACTACCACAGGCCATTTTTCAGCGCACCTTAGTAAAAGGACCCCTAAGATTGTTGGGTCAGAGCCAGGGCCAGGAGAGCTAGAAAGCTGGATGGTGCAGTAAATCCACGCACACTCCACACTTCTCTCACCCAATAATGTAATCTCTAGAGGCCAGTATTTGTAAACACCAACTAAATACATACTCAACTTGGATGATGCAAACTATCATCAAAACACTGTCTTCAGGAGCTATTTAGAGTCACATAGTCAATGTGTCAGTTATACCTTTAAGTTTTATTTTTAGCTTTACTCCCTTTGTTCTCGACCGCTATTCTTTCTTGTCATGAATTGTCCTTTTATTATAATTGTAAACCGCTTTGATTGGCTCTTGAAGGTGGTATATCAAGAGCATAATACACATAAACATAAAGCTTCTTTCCCAAGGTAGTATCAAAACAGTATTTGCCGCGTACAGTTACTTTAACAGGTGTTTGTTGATTCTCAGGTGTATTAGAGGTTTGCTGTAGAAAGTTCCAGAAAGGATTGCTCTGAGGTAGGTTGATATTTTCTCTCAGGAGGCTGAGCTCTTTGAGTCTGAAGAGGTGAACAGTCCTGGAAGAGGCTCACTTCCCTACTGGGAAACACACTATTAGTTTCTCTGCCCTGGTACTTCTCCTGGTTCTCCCTCTGCTTAATTTCTCCTGTGAAGGTAGTGTGTAGGTCTGGTCCCCCCCTCCAAGCTCTTCCTAGACCATGCTTGGCAACTTTATAGGTTCTAACACTGATTCCCACTTCCTTCCTTCCCCTGTGCATTGGCTGTGTTAGTCAGTCACAAACTCCCCCTTGCATTGTAGTGGTGCAGTGGTCCAGGGAGCAGAAAGCCAAAGACATGGCCCCTCCCTTGGCTAGATCAAGTTCAAGTTCATTTTATTTTTGATTGGCCACCTTTCAGGATTCCAGCTAAGTGGCTTACAATCACTAGGGTTTTATAGACCATGAGTTTTTCTCTAACTGATATCTCCTTCTACTTATATTACTGGGTTGAGGAGCTACTCTGATTCTTTCTGGAAACAGCAAAGGCCTTCCAAATTAAAAGGTCACACACCTTACTTTAGTCAAGGCACAGAAATTATTACCAAGCTATCTCTGATAAGCAGAATTTGTGTGCCCTCTATATACAGTTGCACTGTGAACCATGTTGGTATCTGAGGATCTCAAGGAGATGAAACAATATGACAAGACAGTGGCCAGTGCCAGAAGGATGCTAGACTGCATAGAGAAGGGTATAACCAGCAGAAGAATGGAGGTGTTGATGCCCCTGTACAAGTCGGTGAGGCCCAACTTGGAGTATTGTGCTCAGTTTTGGAGGCCGTATCTTGCTAAGGATATAAAAAGACTTGAAGCGGTTCAGAAAAAAGCAATGAAAATGGTATGGGATTTGTGTTGCAAGATGTATGAGGAGAGACTTGAGGTTCTGAAAATGTATACCCTGGAGGAAAGGAGAGACGGGGTGATATGATACAGACATTCAAATATTTGAAAGGTATAAATTTACAAACAAACCTTTTCCATAGACAAGGAAGGTGGTATATGTAGAGGACATGAATTGAGGTTGTAGGAGGTGGAGGGGGAGAATGACGACTCAGGAATAATATCAGGAAGTACTTTTTCACGGAAAGTGTAGTAGAAACCTGGAATGCATTCCCACGGGAGATAAAAACAGCAGCCAAATTCAAAAATGTATGGGATAAGCACATAGAAATCTTGTATAGAAGGCACGGAGCATAGCTAGGCAGGGCCTCAGGGACCTCCCACCCCCCCACCCCCCAAATTTCATCTGGGCCCCTAGTTTTGCTGGCAGGGGTCCCCAACCCCCACCAGCTGAAGCCTTGTCCAGCGCCGATCTCCGGCGCCGCTGCGTTCCCTGCCCTGCTCTCTCTTTCTCCTCACATCCTGCATGCTCCTTTCAGTAAAATTCAGCATGCTCAGTTTCACTTAAAGGAGTGTACAGGACGTGAGGAGGAAGAGAGAGTAGGGCAGGGAACACGGCAGCGCTGGAGACCGGCGTTGGAGAAGGCTTCAGCTGGCAGGGGTTGGGGACCCCCACCAGCCAAGGTATTTGCTGCCATGGGGTAGGCAGGGTGGTGAGGGGAGCGGCGAGGCAGTGGGGGGGGGGGGGCAGTGGCGGGGTGGCAGGCTAAAATGTGCCCCCCACCTCAGGCTCTGACCCCCTCCCACCGCGAGGTCTGTCTACGCCCCTGCATGGAGCCAAACAAACTTAGCAGTAATTAAATGGCAACATCAGTAATTGGGAAGCAAAGCCAGTGCTGGGCAGATTTGTACAGTCATGGCTGGACAGATTCATCTTCGGTAACTGGAGAATAAGGCCAGTGTCAGGCAGATTTATACTGCCTGTGCCCTGAAAATGGCAAGGACAAATCAAGATCAAGTATACGCATGTAGTATCACATCATACCTTATACTATGAGTTTATCTTGCTGGACAGTTTGGATGGACTACACAGGTCTTTATCTGCCATCATCTAATATGTTAAAAGTGATAGGTGTCCATAATCCGTTAGGATACACATACATCTCCAGGTGTGGCTCAGACGCACCTTCCAGTGGCCTGCAGACACAGAAATATGTGGACTAGGCTACCGTGACTGAGGGCAAATGATTGTATATAGGATAATTGAATGCTCTGTGAATGATATGTGATCCACAGACATCACATGTGACTCCCACACACTCTGAATATTGCTTGTTGGATGCTTGAGCAGTTTCTCTCACTGGAGCACCATTTAAGGAATGTGGAGGGCAAAGGATTTGAATGGGGGGGGGGGGGGGGGTATGGCATGGGGCAAAGCCACAGGCTTAGGGCCTTAGATCACATATAGGTGGCCTGCCTTTCCCTGCAGGCAAGGAGTAGGATCCAAAGAATATTGAATTTGAGTGTCAGAGTTATGCCCTAATGGCCAGACCAGTACTTGGTCTGTCTCCTTAGGGATGGCATGTGTCAAGAGCGTAGCCAGCAGTCCATTTTTTGGGAGGACCCATGGGTGAACTGGGGGAAGCCATGCATTTCCTCCCTCCACCCCTTGCTGTGTTGAAAATAATACCTATGCCTAAAAATGCTTGGGGGGTGCCGGTGGTGGCAACTGTAGACACACCGCAGACTATCTCATTCCTGAAGCAGCATAAGGAGGAGGAGGGGGCACCTCAGGCAGCAGATCTCTTCAGCTGGCAGGACTTTGGCATCCCTGCCAGCCATTGAATGAGCGCTGCAGTTTTGAAGGTGCCAGCTCTCAAAGTTGGGGGGAGGGCACTGGCATGTATATCCATAGAGATGTGGTGGTACATGTTTTTGTTTGTGGGTTACACCACTAAGGTCTGTTAGGGACTCACCGATATGGCATGTAATGGCCTCTGACATTTGTGCTGTGGCACTGAGAATACCTTATCACAGAGCATATGTGTAGTATGCAAAGGCATTTATCCCATGGGCTGTGAGGGAATATAATGCTACTCAGGGGTTGTTCATACACAATATACAGCAGACTGTCTCCAATTCATTTATGAGACTCAAATAATTTTGCAATTTCATTTCCATGGATGGGGGACAATGTGCTCACTGTTGAGTCTGTTCTCAGTAGCAATCCAATCCATTCTTTGCATGTTTGTATGTATGCAGCTATGTAATGTTTATTCATTCTGTGTTTCACAAATAAACATGTCATTTTTGGAACAGCAAAAATGTCCAATGTATCCATAGGTCTTCAGAGAAGAGAATAAGTTCAATAATGGTAAGTGTTGCATCAGATTTATATGGCCTATACATGGGCAATATGGGATATCAGGTGTTGAGGTGAGTTCTGGGATGACAATAGTGCAATGGTCAGGCCTTACAATGGGCTATCTAAAGCAGACTTACAGTAGTTCATTTCCCAGTGTCATTTGGTATGGCTGCTGCCTTTGACACAGTATAGTCCCACCCTGCACCTTGGGTAAATCTGCAATATGTCTTCTGTGGGAATTAGACAAAACATGATACACAAGTCTCTAAACCTGGCTGATGGGTATCAGCTGTGCACTACTGGCTGGATTCATAGAAACAGAGAAAATGATGGCAGATGAAGACCATATGGCCTAGCCAGTCTGCCCATCCATATCACCTACTATCTCTTCCTCCCCCTGAGAGATCCCACGCGTTCTTCAATTGAGATACTGTCCTTGTCTGTACCACCTCCACTGGGAGGCCGTTCCACACATTCACCACCCTTTCTCTAAAGAAGTAGAAGCACAGAAACAGAGAAACATGACAGCAGATGAGGGCCGTAAGGCCAATCTAGTCTGCCCATCTTCAGTAACCACTAATTCCTTTTCTAAAGAGATCCCACATGTCTGTCCCATGCCTTCTTAATCTCTGACACAGTCTTTGTCTCCACAACCTTCACCGGGAGGCCATTCCACGCATTCACCACCCTTTCCGTGAAAAAGTATTTCCTCAGATTCGTCCTAAGCTTATTTCCTCGTAACTTCATCTTATGCCCTCTTTTTCCAGAAGTATCCTTCATTTCAAAAAGGCTCACCTCCTGTACATTAACGCCACTGAGGGATTTAAACGTCTCTATCATATCCCCTCTCTCCAGCCTCTCTTCCAGCATATACATGTTGAGGTTCATGAGTCTGTCCCTATATGTTTTATGACTGAGACCGCTGACCAATTTTGTAGCCGCCCTCTGGACTGACTCCATCCTGTTTATATCGTTCCATAAGTGTGGTTTCCAGAATTGCACACAGTATCCTAAATAGGGCCTCACCAGAGACTTGTACAAGGGCACTATCACCTCTTTTTTCCTGCTGGTCATCCCTCTTCTTATGCGCCCGAGCATCCTTCTGGCTTTGAGCGTCGCCTTTTCTACCTGTTTGGCCACCTTAAGTTCATCAGACACTATCACCCCCAAGTTCCATTCTTCTTTCATACACAGAAGCTCTTCATCCCCTATACTGTACTGTTCCCTCGGTTTTTTGTGACTCAAGTGCATGACCCTGCATTTCTTAGCATTAAATCTTAGTTGGCAATTTTCGGACCATTCTTCAAGCTTCGCTAGATCCTTCTTCATGCTGCCCACACCCTCCGGGGTGTCCACCCTATTACAGAGTTTGGTATCATCCGCAAAGAGACAAACCATACCAGACAGACCTTCTGTAATATTGATCACAAAGATGTTAAAAAGAGCCGGCCCAAGGACCGACTCCTGCGGTACACCACTTGTAACATACTTTTCCTCAGAGCAAACTCCATTTACCACTACTCTCTGTCTCCATCCATTTAATCAATTTTAACCCAGTCAATCACTTTAGGTCCCATACCAAGGGCACTCAATTTATTTATCAGTCATCTATGTGGAACCGTGTCAAAAGCTTTGCTAAAATCTAAGTACACCACATCTAGCGCCTCTCCCATGTCCAACTGTTTAGTCACCCAGTCAAAGAAGTCAATCAGATTCATCTGACAAGATCTGCCTCTAGTGAAACCATTCTGCCTCAGGTCCTGCAGTCCATTCAGTTCGAGTAACCTCACAGTTCTCTGCTTTAGAAGCATTTCCATTAGTTTACTCACCATTGAGGTCAGACTGACCAGTCTGTAATTCGCAACCTCCTCTTTGCTTCCATTCTTGTGCAGAGGGACCACATCCGCCCTTCTTCAGTCCTCCGGGACCACTTCAGAGTCTAGGGAAGCACTGAACAGGACAGACAGTGGAGCCGCAAGAACTTCTCAAAGTTCCTTGAGTACCCTCGGATGTATCCCATCAGGCCCCATCGCTTTGTCTACTTTTAGTTTAGCCAGATCCTCATGAACACAGTCTTCTGAGAATCGGTCCTGGTCTACCATACATCCATCCTCATTAGCATTTGTCTTCTGCGGTCCTGCCCCTGGCCTTTGCTCTGTGAACACTGAACATAAATATTTGTTTAGCAGTTCAGCTTTACCTTTATCATTCTACGTATTCCTCCCCCTCAGCCTTGAGCCTCACAATGCTATTATGGCACTTCTTCCTGTCGCTTACATATCTAAAAAATGTCTTGTCCCCCAATTTTATTGTATCAGCTATCTTTTCCTCTGTTTGCCTCTTCACTTTCCTGACAGCTTTTCCAATTATCTGAGCTTTTCAAGGTATTTTTGCCTGTCTTCCTCTTTCTGAGTCATCTTGTAATGTATAAAGGCTAACCTTTTTTCCTTTATCTTTTCAGCTACTACCTTCGAGAACCAGAGTGGCCTTCTTTTCCTCTTATTTTTATTTACTTTTCTAACATAAAGGTTTGCCGCTTTTATAATAGCTCCTTTCAGTTTCATCCACTGCTGTTCTACTTCCTTCAGCTGTTCCCAGTGGTGTGCTGGAGCCGGCTCGCACCGGCTTGCAAGAGCCAGTTGTTAACTTTGCTCGGTTCTTGTGAGCCGGTTGTTGAATTGCGTGAGCCGGCTCTCTTCCTCCCTCCCAATCCGGTCCCTTACGTCAGCGACTTCACGAATTCTTCGAGATTGCTGCAAGCGCTGACTCTCCCACGCTGGCGCTGCAGGTTTGCATTTTAAAAATGGCCGCCGAGACTTCCGGAGGCGGCCTCGCGAGACTTCTGCCGAAGTCTTGGAGGCCGCCCTTGTAAGTCTCGGCGGCCATTTTGAATCACGAACCTGCAGCGCCAGCGGGGGAGAGTCAGCGCTTGCAGCGACCCCGAAGAATTCGTTAAGTCGCTGACGTAAGGGACTGGATCCGGAGGGAGGGAGTTGAATTCGCCGAACTCGGGAGGGGGTGGCAGGGGAGAGAAGGGTCGCTATAGGTGCATGCAGGGCAGGGGAGAGGAGGGTCACTGCTGGACATGGGTGCATGCAGGGCAGGGCAGGGGACAGGAGGGTCACTGGACATGGGTGGATGGAGGGCAGGGGAGAGGAGGGTCACTGCTGGACATGGGTGGATGGAGGGCAGGGCAGGGGACAGGAGGGTCACTGGACATGGGTGGATGGAGGGCAGGGGAGAGGAGGGTCACTGCTGGACATGGGTGCATGCAGGGCAGGGGACAGGAGGATTGCTGGGTATAGGTGCATGCAGGGCAGGGGACAGGAGGTTCACTGGACATGGGTGGATGGAGGGCAGGGGAGAGGAGGGGAGAGAGAAGAAATGCTGGACATGGATGGAGGGGAGAGAAGAGTGAGGAAGATGAGGGAAAAGGAAGAGAGGAGAAAAACTGCACATGGATGAAGAAAATAGGCAGAAGCTGAGGACCAGAAATGAAGAAGAAAGGAAGAAAGAAATAAATGGAAAGGAAGCCCTGGAAATGGAGTTAAGAGGACAGATAGCAGCAGAATCGGATACTGGGCCAGCATGATCAGAAAAACAGTCACCAGACAACAAAGGTAGAAAAAAAATCATTTTATTTTCATTATAGTGTTTGGAATATGTTCACTTTGAAAATCAGATGCTCAACATTAAAAGTTTATATTTATTTACTTATTTATGGCATTTTATCCCACATTAAACATGAATTAGATTGGAACCTGGGATCATTTAATTTTTTTTTCCTGGAGAGAGTAATGCATTGCCCCCCCCCCCCCCCCCCGGCTATAGCCAGCTCTGCAATTTTGGGGGGGGGTGCAGAGGTGGATGGGGGGGGGGGCGCCGAGGTGGACCGGGGAGAGAGCCTGTTGTTAAAAATTTACCAGCACACCACTGGCTGTTCCCATCCAGCTAACTCTTTTTTTGAGAAATTCCCCCATCTCAGCAAAATCAGTTCTTTTGAAATCTAGGACCTTCAATCTCAAATAAACCCTCTCCTCCTCTGTCTTAATATTGAACCACACCATCTGGTGGTCACTAGATGCCAAATGATCTCCCACTGTAACACAGAAACATTCACCCCCTTTTGTAAGCATGAGGTCTAGAATCGCTCCATCACGCGTCGGTTCTGTCACCCACTGCTGGAACAATTCTTCTTGTAGAGAATCTAAGATCCTTTTACTTCTAGACGACCCCACAGCAGAGACACCCCAATCGATGTCCGACATATTAAAGTCATCTATTAGTAGTACTTCCCCTTTCATAGCTATCTTGTGAAAGTCTTCAATTAAGTCATTGCCCATTTCTTCTGACTATGAGGGTGACCTGTATATTACACCATTGTAAATACATTTTCCTTTTCCTCTTACCAATTTAACCCAAAGTGCTTCTTCTTTACCCCATATGTCCTGCAATTCTGTCACTTTAATATTATTCTTAACATACAATGCTACTCCTCCACCCGTTTTTCCTACCCTGTTCTTCCTGAGTAGATCATAGCCAGGTATAACTATGTCCCAGTCATGGTTCTCCGTGAGCCACATCTCTGTGACCATCACTAATTCCAAGTCGGCTTCTATCATTGCAGCCTCTAGGCCTAGAAATTTGTTTCCCATACTACAGGCATTGGTAAACAAGGCTTTCCAGATGTTACCTTTTTTCTCCTTTTCTTTAATGGTATTTGATGTCTTACCTCCCTGGGGGTTATTAGTTACTTTGGGGCTTTTCTCACCCATCCCTAATAGATTTAGTTTAAAGCCCTCTTTAGTACTTTAGCCAGTCTGTTACTGAAGACACTTTGTCCCTTCCTTGATAGATGGACACCATTACTGCTCAGTAGCTCTTGGAAAATCATCCCATGGTCAAGGAAGCCGAAGCGCTCATGCTGGCATCATCCATGTAGCCACACATTCAGCTCCAGTTCCTTCAAAAGGAAGGATTGATGAGAACACCGCCTCTGCACCTAGGTGCTTCACCCTCTGACCCAGAGCCATGAAATCACACTTGATATGTTCAGTAGGATACCTAGCAGTATCTCCTTAGTCTATCCCCTTTTAACTGCATCTTGTGCCCTCTCATTCCAGAGCATTCTTTCAGTTGAATATCTCCTGTGCATTTATGCCATGGAGATATTTAAATGTCTTAGTCATATCTCCTATTTCTTCCAAAATGTAAATATTGAAGTCAGAGAAAAAAAATGTAGGCAGATAAAGACTATAATGGCCTATCCAGTCTGCCCATCCATGCCATCTACTCTCACTATCACTCCTTAGAAATCCAATGTACTTGTCCCAAGCTCTCTTGAATTCAGATACTGTTTTCATCTCCACACCTTCAACCAGGAGGCTATCCCACAAATTCACCATGAGGAAGTATTTCCATGAGGAAGTATTTCTTCAGGTTGCTTCTATCCCCTTTCACCTTCATCCTATGCCCTCTTGTTCCAGAGCTTCCTTTAAATTGAAAGACTCACCTCTCGTGCATTTATGCCACGTAGGTATTTAAATGTCTCTATCATATCTCCCCTTTCCCGCCTTTATTCCAAAGTACACATATTGAGATCTTTAAGTTTGTCCCCATAAGCTTTATGATGAAGATCACTGACCATTTTAGTAGATGCCCTCTAGACCAACTCTATCCTGTTTATATCTTTATGAAGGTGCGGTCTCCAGAATTATATACAATATTCTAAATGAGGTCTCACCAAAGTCTTATACAGGGGCATCATCACTTCTTTTTTCCTACTGGCCATTCCTCTCCCTATGCACCCAAGCATCCTTGTAGCTTTCGCCGTTGCCTATTCTACCTGTTGTGTCACCCTGAGATCATCATATATAATCACAACCAAGTCCCGCTCCTCTTTCATACACAAAAGTTCTTCACCCCCCCCCCCCCCCCCTAAATTGTACCATTCCCTTGGGCTTTTCCAGCCCAAATGCATGACCCTGCTCTTTTTAGTGTTAAATCATAACTGCCAAATTCCATACCATTCCACTAGTTTTGCTAAGTCCTTTCTCATGTTATCCACACCATCAGGGGTGTCTACTCTATTGCAGATTTTGGTATCATCCGCAAAGAGGCAAACCTTATCAGATAGCCCTTCAGCATTATCACTTACAAAAATGTTAAAAAGAATTGGCCCAAGAGCCAAACCTTGGGGCACACCACTGGTAACATTCTTTTCCTCAGAATGAGCTCCATTTACCACTACTCTCCATTGTCTTCCACTCAACCAACTCCTAACCCAGTCACTTTAGGGCCTTTACCGAGAGCACTCAGTTTATTTATTAGTCGTCTATGCAGAAACGTATCAAAGGCTTTGCTAAAATCTAAATACACCACATCTAGCTCTATCCCTTGATCCAACTCTCTGGTCATCCAGTCAAATAAATTAATCAGATTTATCTGACAAGACCTGTGAAACAATGTTGCCTTGGGTCCTGTAATCCACTGGATTCTAAAAACTTTACTATTCTCTGTTTTAAAAGCATTTCCATTAATTTACTTACCACAGAAGTCAGACTTAACGGCCTGTAGTTCCTAACCTCTTTCTTACTTTCGCTTTGTGGAGAGGGACCACATTTACTCTTCTTCAGTCATCAGGGACCACTCTGAATTTCTCTAAGTTCCTTCAGTACCCTTGGATGTATGCCATCTGGCCCCATTGATTTGTCCACTTTTAGTTTAGCAAGCTCCTACCACCCCTTTATTCCTATTAGTGTTTGTCTTCTGTGGTCCTGCTCCTGGCTCTTCAGCTGTGAACACGGAACAGAAATATTTGTTAATCAAGTCCACCTTTTCTTTATCAGCTTCTACACATTCCTCCCTTTCACCTTTGTCTTACAATGCCATTTTTGCACTTCCTCCTATCACTAACACATCTAAAAAATGTCCCGTCCCCCCATTTTACCCTATTGGATATTTTTTCCTCGATTTGTAACTTTATTTTCCTTACTACTCTACCAGCTTCTCTTAGCTTTTCCAGATATTGTCACCTGTCTTCCACTTTCTGTAATCTTTTGTAGTTTATAAAGGCCAACCTCTTTTTCCTTACCTTTTTAGCTGCTACTTAGAAGAACCAAAGTGGCCTCCCTTTCCTCTTACTTTTATTTACTTCACTTACAAAAAGGTTTGTTGCCCTTACAATAGCTCCTTTCAGGTTTGCCCACTGCTTTCCAGCTTCTTCCAGATGTTCCCATCCAGACAACAATTCCTTGAGGTAATCCCCCTTCTGAATAAAGTTAGTTTAAGTCTAGAACCTTCACTTTTGAATGAACCCTCTCCACACCTATCTTAATATTAAACCACTCCATCTGGTGATCACTGTTGAGTGATGCTTAGATGGCAACTCTGGCTGTAATGAACTAGGGCCGGTGCCAGGCAGACTTATATGGTCTGTGTTCCGTATCAAAGAATGTATCACTTTCAAAATCTGCATGACTGTTCATAAAATTATTTATGGCGAGGCACCGGGATACATGGCAGACCTCATCGACCTGCCAACCAGAAACACTACAAAATCTGCACGATCATACCTAAACCTCCACTACCCAAGCAGCAAAGGACTCAAATACAAATCCACCTATGCAACCAGCTTTTCCTACCTAAGCACACAACTATGGAACGCACTGCCAAAAGCAGTAAAAACTACGCTCGACCACCTAAATTTTCAGAAAGCAATAAAGACAGACCTGTTCAGAAGAGCATACCCCACCAACCCAACATAAAAATGACTATTCACATGCGACACAATGCAACCAAAGACCGTAACGAACATTACCTGACTCTTCTTCCCCCTTTTCCTCTCTAAGTTCCCCCAACTGTACCTACCTTACATGTACCTCATTCTACCACAATATCACTTTATATTCATTCATAGCATGTATTTGTTCAGACTGTAATTGGCTAATGCTATTAACGGTGATATGTAAGCCACATTGAGCCTGCAAAAGGTGGGAAAATGTGAGATACAAATGTAACAAATAATAATAATTATATGGCAATCCAGTTTAGGATGGGCTGGAAAGGACGTTGACAACAACTTCAGTGACTGAAATCTGAGGTCAGTGCCAGGCAGACGTTTACGGTCTGTGTCCCACAAATGACAAGACAGAGGCTGGAGTGGATTTCAACAGCAAATACAGAAGTTGGAACGAACGAAGGACAGGGTTGGGTGGACTTCTATGATCCATGTCCCAGAAACGCCAAAGAAAGACCATGATCAAGTGATTTAACCATGAAATGATAATGAGTGGGACAGCTGGGCAGACTGGATGGACCATTCAGGTCTTTATCTGTTGCCACTCAGTATGTTATTATATGTAACTATATTAGAAATCTGTTTTATATCTGATATGTGAAAAGTATTATGATCCCTTTGTCAGTGTAATTCAAAGATTAAATAATATACTAATTTGAGCCCCTAGAAATATAATTATTCTCTTTTCATAGATGATGTGAGTTATTGAATTCTATGATTATCCTTCCAACCAATACCAAACTCTTCTATTAGGCTAAAATGATGAGTAGGGCTGTATGGAGACTATAGAAAGAGTATAGTTTGTTTGCTTTCCCTGATGAAGTAAAGGGGAAAAAGGAACGCACTAGGGCAATCTAACAAGTAAACTCTAGAAGAGAAGACAGAAACTAAACTAATCGTCTTTTATTGAACATATATGAGGAGTGGCCTAGTGGTTAGGGTGGTGGACTTTGGTCCTGAGGAACTGAGTTCGATTCCCACTTCAGGCACAGGCAGCTCCTTGTGACTCTGGGCAAGTCACTTAACCCTCCATTGCCCCATGTAAACCACATTGAGCCTGCCATGAGTGGGAAAGTGTGGGGTACAAATGTAGCAAAAAAAAAAAATCTAACAATGAACCCAGGAGGAACACCAATTTTAGAAATAAAAATGAACTTCTGAATGAATGAATGTGGGCTTCGCTAGTATGGGAACTGTCCCATGACGCAGTATTCGAAACATGGTCATTTCAGGAGGTTGCCTGACAGCTGGTTTAAGATAAGTTGGTTTTACTTTTTTTTTTTTTTTTTTTACATATATTTGAAGCATGAAGAGTTCAAAAAGTAATGTTCATTTAAACAATTATAAAATGGAAAAATGTGGACCTATTCAGAACTATCGTGCTAAATGCCTTCAACGCGTCTAGCTAGATGCACTTTCAGAGGACCCGATAAAAAAAATAACAAGGAAAGGCACTGCATAGGGGTTTTGATTGGTTGTATGATTTAGAGATTTACCTCAACTGAAAGTGTGTCTCACATATATTGTTGCAATTACTAATGGACATCTTTGTCTTGCTAAACCCCACTGATATGCACAATTAACCATTGGGAACATCTGCTACATGTTTACAGTTTCAAAGAGGCAACGGTGGCAAGAATGAAAAGAAAAACACTTCCATGGCTCTAGCCTTTAACTGCTTTCCCTCTGCATGCTTCTCTCTTTCCTATTAGCTGTTACTCCATCTGCCTATTATTGCTCCCCTCTCTCTCCTCAGCCATTCCTGAATCTGTTCATTACCCCAAGTTTTTCCCACCTGCCTCTTTTTATCTCCTCAGCAGTTCATGTGTCACTGTTTATTGTCCTTTCCCATGATTCTACTATACCTTGCCAGTCCCTATGTATAAAATCCATCCTCCTTTTCTGTCCTTGGTATTAAGTAGGGGTGGGCAACGATTAAAAACTGTAATCGCGACCAACCACGCAATAAAAAAATTTTAATTGCACGATTGATCGAGCTTAATCATGCCATGCATTTTGGGCACATTCTTCTCAATTTTTTTTTTTAATGTTGACCCAAACATCCTTTTGAACAAATGTTCAGCGTGGCTTATTATCTTTCACAACATGCTATTCAATTAGGCGTGAGCAACAATTCAAAATTGTAATCATAATTAATCGTGGTATTAAAACTTTTAATCACATGAATAGTCACACCTCTGGGTTGAATGGCTTGGTACTGGTAAATTCCCACTGTATGGAAATTTTTTAAACCTGCTAAATTTAATGAAAAGTTGCATACACACACACTTCCTTTCCACAGCACATTGTTCCCCCTCCCCTCCATACAGGTACCTACCTTTCTCCTCTCCTGCTGCATCCTTCCCCTGTATACATACACCCAAGGGTCTCCCCTTCAGCTATTAAATCTGTTACCCCATATATACAGACACCCATTTCTCTCCTCTCCTGAACCCCCTCCCCCCCCCCCACACACTTTTCTTAATCTTTATCTGCCTCTTCATAGGATCTCCGGCAGCGATTCCCACATTGATGCCAATGCTTTCCCCTCTACTAGGTTATGCCAAGGTGAAATAGGATATGTAGGGGAGAGAAAGCAATACTGGGGCAACAGACAGGAGTTAAAAAATTTGATCATGATTAAAAAATGTAATCATAGTTACAATTAAAAAATATATATTAATCGCATTTATAGTGCACTAAATGCCCACCTCTAGTATTAAGTGGTTTTACTCTTAAAGTATTAACCAACATAGGAGGAACATCTTATGGAAACCCCTCACCTGGGAACTGCAAGAAATAAAGCAATTATAACATATCAGCCTTAATAGCAAAAAGGCTGCTTGGAAAAGTCACACAAGATCGATACAAGCATTAAGAAAGGAGACAGGAGGGACTCAGTCTGACTCTGAATGCTTCTCATGAGACTTTCTACTGCACCAATCTCCCCCACCACCTATGACCTCCCAAAACTATTAACAAGGTGCTCAGGCTGTACGTATTTACCCTCTCAGCCTGAAGGCTTCCCCTAACAATGTAATACGTATTTAAAATGGTAATGTCCATGTGTGTTGGATGCTAATGAGGGTCCCTCTGTGCGTAGAGGCAGCACGGCTAATTAATATGACGAGATGGGTGTCAGGGCGCTGATGGATGGGCCATCGCCTCTGAGCCAAACTAATGAGTCGTTTCCCCTAATTAATTGATGATGGCTTCTGCAGGCGACCAGGGAGGGGGACTCCGGAGTTCCCTGATCCTTTTCTGGCCCTGGGGGACCCAAAGGAGAGATTTGGGATGAGTGATGGAACTGATGCGGTTGAAGAGCACTAAGGCAGAAGATCATGTCCCAGATTTCACCATTTTCTTCTTCTTACATATAGTAACATAGTAGATGACGGCAGAAAAAGACCTGCACGGTCCATCCAGTCTGCCCAACAAGATAAACTCATATGTGCTACTTCTTGGTGCAGTGTGATTTCTTAATTGCTTTGGCTTCCTCTATTAATTCAGCTGCTTCTTATGCTTTGCACCCCTGCACTTCCTGTGTCTCAGTTTATTGTCCTTGCTTTCCTCTTGCCTGACTGCTTCTCCCCTCAGTAGTTCCTTTATTATTTATGTTCTCTCAGCCTGCCCTTTACTTTCCTCACAACACTTCCTACATTTCTTTCCCCAGTTTTCCACTTGTCCCTTTCTCTTTCTAGCAATAACTGTATTTGTTCATTGCCCATCTTTTCTCCCGCCTTTCCCTTCTCTCTATCAGTGTGCCTTACTTCTATCCTGCCCCCCTAGAAGTGGAGACTGGATTCCCCCCTCCCCCTATGCCATATTCATGTTTCCCTGGCAGGCTATTCTGCTTGTCAACTTTAAATAAAAGAGGTGAAGCATCTCTCTTAGTTTCTTATAGTACTTTCTTACAATACTATTTTTAAGACCTTGATCTAATATTTTTGGCTGCCGTCCACTTCTCGTCAGCAGCAGCAGTGAATAATTTTTTCCTAATCCTGCCATTTCATTTGGAAAGTGGTCATTTGTCAGCCTTCTCTGACAGAGCAGGGGAGGAAAGGTGAGAGGGTGAGGGAGGGAGAGGAGCAAAGAGGGGTAGGAAGCAAGGTTTTGCAGAGCCATCCTGTTAGCCAAGCGTACTGCAAAAGCACAATGGGGTTGATTATATAATGGGGCACTTATGTAAGAATTTCAAAAATGGTGTCTATTTTAAAAAGGCAACATAGGTAGAGCCCTTGATCAACCTGTCGTTTGAAGTGCAAAGATCAGTACTAGCGGCAAACGTATTTTGATCACTTTGGCAATTAAGTAGCTTAAGATCCTATTTCTCAAAATCTGCAATGCATATTGTGGGCCAAAGTTTAGTAATGTCTCAGGGATATTCTTTTTAAAAAATTATGACACAGAACAGTGCTGCACAGCTCGATATGATCATGCGATATTTTTAAGGTCTGTGCATTTGTTTCACAAATTCTTCATGGATTGTCTCCATGTTACATGCTGCCTTTGTTAGAGTTAGCCATACCTAATGCTCTTGAGCAGTCATGGGACTCTCTTATTCTGCATTTGCCAGGATGTAATGGACTGGTATATAAGTCAATGCACACTGCCGGTTTTCAATACCATATGTCTAAATGGTGGAATGCTTTACCTACAGACATAAGATAGGAGAGGATTTAAGGGAGGAGTAACCTAGTGGTTAGTACAGCAGACTTTGATCCTAGGGAACTGGGTTCGATTCCTGCTGCAGCTCCTTGTGACTCTGGGCAAGTCACTTAACCCTCCATTGCCCCAGGTACAAATAAGTACCTGTATATATGTAAACCACCTTGAATGTAGTTGCGAAAACCACAGAAAGGTGGTATATCAAGTCCCATTTCCCCTTTATGAGAGATTTAAAACTTTTCTGTTTCAAAAACATTTGTTATTGAATAGATGTTGAAATTATATCATGTCCTCATCTTTGGGTCAGTGATACAGCTATTTTATTAAAATGTTATGCTACTCTATTTTATTCTGATGATCTGCATTTACCCTGGATTCTATATAGTGCGACTTATGTTGCACGTGCAGGACATCAGACTCACGGAAACAGAACGATGTCTTGTGCCGGAAGAAGAGGACCTTGGTTCGCAGGGGTTGGGGTCCCCCGCTAGCAAAGGTAGGCAGCGGGGGAGGGTTGGCTGCGGGAGGGGGGTCGAGAGGGTCGTCGGCAGGGAGGTCCAGGGCCAAATCTACGGGGGCCCAGATCTCCATGGCCCCATGTAGCTACACCATTGGTGCACACCCTTTATAGAATCATGCTTCGTGCCGATTCCAGCACCCTAACTTTACCAGAATTATGCCTGCTGAAACTTGGTGTAAATGCTGGCGCCCAAGTTGGCTGTGGAGTCCCAGTATTCTGTAACAACTAGTAAAAAAGCCCCGTTTCTGATGCAAATGAAACGGGGGCTAGCAAGGTTTTCTTCTGTGTGCATGTGGGAGTGTGTGTGTCCCTGCCCTCTGCCCTCTCTCCCTTCCCCTGTGCTGTCTGTCCCCTCTGCTCTCTGTCCCCTCCCCCCTGGGAGTCGAGTCCTTCAGTGTTAAGTTTCCTGCTGTGCTGTGTTTGTGTTACAGAGATAGTGAGGGCTTCTGCCCTCTCTCCCCTCCCCCCTCTGAGTCCTTCACTGTTACAGAGAGAGCGATTTGATTTCGTGCTTTGCTGTGTTTTCCTTCACTGTTTGTGTTACAGAGAGAGCGAGGGCGGGGCAGACACTCATGGGGAAACCGGATATCTCTCCCCTTTCACACTTCCGGCTGGAGGCTTCATTTAGAACGTTGGTGGTGCCTTTTATTTAGAGAGATTTTTCAGATCGCCCTTGACACACCCATGCCTCTCCCCTGACATGCTCCCTATTGAGTTGCATGCAATGGAACTTGGGAGTCTCAAGTTATAGAATAGTGCACAGCCAGATGTGCACGCAAATCCTTTTTGGTGCCAATTAACATCAATAATTGGTTATTAGCAGCCAATTATTGCTCGCTATCAGCTCATTAGCCAATTAAGTTGTGCACTCATCTTGGGATCATGCCCAATCTGGGTGCCATACATAGAATCCAGGAGAGTCTGTGTAAAAGATGCACTATCCTTTGGGGCCTGTAGACCCCATGTGCAATTCTACAAGAATTCTTTTTGTTTGTGACAGGGCCAGCAAGAGACAAAGCTGGGCCTGGGGCAAACCATCTTCAGGGCCCCACTGCTACCCCCACCACGGTGCTCCTCCCCCATGGGTACCTCCCTCTGCTCCCCCCCCCCCCACCTCCACTGCCACCGCCACCACCCTCTTCCCGCAGCAGCAAGCAAGAGACAGTGCTCTGCAGGCAACAGGTCCTTTTTCCTGATGCATCCCACCTCCTGTGAAGTAACTTCCTGTTTCTGCATAGGCATGGAAGAAGAACCTGTGGCCGGCAAAGCAGTCTCTTTTGATCGCTGGCATCGGGCCCTCCTTGAAGGCCGGGCCCAGGGAATCTTGTTCCCCCTCTCAGCCGCCCTGGTTTGTGAAACAGGGTTCACTCATAGAAAAGCTTCCTAACATTATCCTTTACCATTTCTATTCTGCTTTTGATAATCTGAGGTCAGATGGACTCACAGGAACAATAAACTGTGCTCCCCCCCCCCCCCCCCCCAATCTCCCTGCCTGGTGCCTGTGCTTAACACAGATAAGAACTACAGATTCAGCAAGCAAAGAACCATTCTCCTTCTCAACAGATTTTTGCTGTCTTGTCCTACCTTCTTAACAGGACTGATTTTCCTCTTACCTATGTGTGCTGTGCCCAGAATGCCATGGACCGAGAGGTAGGAATGGGAAAGTTACCAGGGCTTTGAGCTTAGGTCAGAAAGGGATCAGACTATCGCAGTGGTAATGATGCATGCTGAAGTGCATAGGATTCAGTTTTCCAGTCAAGTCTTCTGCCTAGGCCAGCTGGGACTGGGGATGCTGATAACATACAGCCACTAGAAAGAAATGATGTCAGTTAGCAACTGCATAGAAAATATAGTTTAAATACAATCCTCAATTAGATTGAAATCTCCATTAGACATCTGCTAATATATTATAATAGTGGGTGGAAAAAGCCTCAAGGAGCTCCAGGGAAACCCCTTCAGAGCTAAAAACTCTTCATCACTGGCAAAAAACCCCACAAAACACTCCACGTATATGAGTGCAATGAAAATTTACAACTTTCTAAAACACAAAGTAATAAATTTTCATTGCATATGTAGACTGTTGCACGTATATATGTGGAATGTTTTTTTGCCAGTGATGAAGAGTTTGTAGCTCTGAAGGGGTTTCCTTGAAGCTTTTTCCACCCACTATTATTAATGTGTTAGCGGATGTCTAATGCAGATTTCAATGTAATTGAGGTTTGCATTTAAACTATATTTTATTTCATCCTCTTCATATACACTTTCTACAGCAACTGCATAGCACATCTATGACATACCTCAAAAGCCATCAAGATGGAACAGAGAGATTTTTGACTACACAGGTACCAATTCTATATTAAGCAACAGAGCCTGAGCGGCTTATTATTTCTGCATTACTTTCTGTTAGTGTAAGAATGTACTTATTTATTTCACAATATTTGATATACTGCTTTTCAAATAGCATCAAGGCGGTGTACAATAACAGGGCAAAAGCAAATACAAAACCGAAACACAATGAAGTAATAACATCAAGACAGGCGGCAGGAGGCTGGAAATGAACAGCACAACAGTTGTTTCCTAAGACTGAAGAAAAATAAACTGGAACACAAGAGGAAAGAATAGCTATCTGTCAAATGTCAAAGCATTCACATCAGTCTGTTATAGTAAAAGTCTGGTGAAAAGCAATGTCGTGAGGGCTTTTTTGAATTTTAAATATGAGTGTAACCTAAGCTCCAGGGGCAAAGAATTCCACAGGAATGGAGGAGTAGCCTAGTGGTTAGTGCAGGGGACTTTGATTCTGGGGAGTTGGGTTCAATTCCCACTGCAGTGCCTTGTGATGCTGGGCAAGTCACTTAACCCTCCATTGACCCAGGTACAAATAAGTACCTGTATATGCTATGTACTGTAAACTGCTTTGAATGTAGTTGCAAAAACCACAAAAAGGCAGTATATCTACTGGTTACAACACTATTCTTTCATGTATATGGCACAGACTAGTGCCTCTCTTTTAAAAACCAATATACAGAACCAACATCTCCAGTGTCACACCCCTGATCAATAAAGATATTTAAAAAAGAAAAGAAAGGCAGTATATCAAGTCCCATTCTCAAAGGGTAGGACCTAACCAGAAGAAGCCAGTCTTAGATGTGATATCCAGTTGCTGATTAATATATTGTTTCTTTTCTACTGATAGGTGCTAGAACTAGAGGACATGAACTGAGGTTGAAAGGGGGCAGACTCAAGCATGTCAGGAAGTATTTTTTTCACAGACAGGGTGGTAGGTACCTGGAATGCCCTTCCTCAGGAGGTGGTGGAGATGAAAACGGTAACAGAATTAAAAAATGCATGGGATAAACACAAAGCAATCCTGTTTAGAAGAAACGGATCCAAAGAAGCTTAGCAGAGATTAGGAAGCAACACCAGTAATTGGGAAGCAAAGCTAACACTGGGCAAGCTTTAAGGGTCTGTGCTCTGATCGTGGCTGGACAGATTCAGCTTTAGCTTCAGAAGTTGAAGAACAATGACACTGCTGGGCAGACTTCTACAGTCTATGCCCTGAAAATGGCAAGGACAAATCAAGAACAGGTACACATATGAAGTATCACATACAATATGTAATGTGTTTATCTTGTTGGGCAGACTGGATGGACCATACAGGTTTTTATCTGCCGACATCTACTATGTTATTATGTTACTATGATTATATGTTCATCAGACTTCTGTACCCCTGAGGCAGGCACACTTTACTAAAATATAGCTCGTTGGATCTTTGAACCATCTATACAGTGAAGAGAGATCATACAATTGTATTCTAAAAAAGCATCTTGTGAAACATCTGTGGTCTTGGTGCCATCCCTGGGTTCTCACCACTTTTTTCCTAGTTTTTCTATCTGTGGAGCCTTCTCCTCTTTTTTTCTTCATTTCAGCACATTGTTACCACAGATCCTCCTGCCTGGCCTCAGAGTTAGGTTTTTAAACCCTGAGTCATTTCTTAATGTGGCTGCCTTGCAGTCTCCTAATAAATTTATAATTTACTTATACTTTAAATCGAGATGCAGTTTTAGTTTATGCATGTGAATGGATAAGAGGACCTCTAGAGCAGTAGTTCATAACCCAGTCCTCGGGACACACCTAGCCAGTCAGAGTTTTGGGATGATCATTGTGGCTCTCCGGGTTGTACAGTGTCCAGATGAGTAAAATTGATGTTTCAGCCACTGTGCTGTGCTGAAGAAAGCTACTGCATGATGGCTAAAACATTGGTTCCGCTTACCTACACACAACATAACCAGAACAGCTGACATGATCATGACCAGGGGCGTAGCCAGACTTTGTGGTGGGAGGGGGCCAGAGCCCAAGGTGGGGGGGGGGGCCACATTTTGGTCTCTGCCCCGCCACCGCCCCTTCCTTCGACCACTGCCGTCGCAAATACCTTGGTTGGCGGGGGTCCCCAACCCCCGCCAGCTGAAGATTTCATCCAGGGTTGGTCCTCTAGCACCACCACATTGCCTGCCTTGCTCTCTCTTCCCCTCACGTCTGGCACACTCCTTTTAGTGAAACTAAGCATGTTCAATTTCACTAAAGGGAGTGTGCCCGACATGAGGGGAAGAGAGAGCAGGGCAGGCAATGCGGCAGCACCACCGCAGGCCAGCGCTGGATGAAGTCTTCAGCTGGTGGGGGTTGGGGCCCAGAGGAAATTTAGGGAGGCCCCTGTGGCCCCACCTAGCTACTCCACTGATCATGACACCAGCTATTGTATTCAAATCTATTTCATACATATTCATTGTGGCTGGCTGGCTGGGTGTGTTTTGAGGACTGGGTTCAGAATCCATGCTCTAGAGGAATGATGAGTTGTCTCTAGGCTGGAGAAGAATAAGACATGACATGTAGGATCTCTTAGTAAAGACCTGTAAAATTCTTTCTCAGGAGAAAAATGATTTAAGTAATCTAACTCTTTGCTGTAAGAGTAAGAAAGTCGTATTTTATCTGCAGGTGTTGGGAGGGTAAGCCCATTCTGTCTGTGAAAAATTGGGATGTTTCCCACTTAAATATGAGAATTCTGATAATCCAGCAGTTGTAGTCATTAAGCATCAAGACTGTGGCCCACAGGTACTGTGTGACAGTCCTGGTAACCACCTTATTGAATTAACTAATCAGAGCTGCCAAGTTACCCATTCCAGGAGGGGGGCCTTTTGGCCAGTCCTGGATTTCTGCCAACCTCATCCCGGTGCATTATTGGACCTGCAGCACTGATTGCAATGGATAGAATTATGGACTACAAATACTACACTGCTTTGGGATGTAAGTTTAAAACCAGGACCAACCAGTTTCCTTCTTAGAATGGGTAACTTGGCAGCTCTGACTAATATCTTGGAGAGAAGAAGAAACTGCTCAGGGCCAGCAGAAGACTTCCATATCTTGTTGAGTCTGCATAGCCCTCCAGTGTGAGACTGAGAATAACTGAGAATAACTCTAGTTCTATTCACTCTTAAACCTCTGTAAGAAGGTACTTGTTTTGGAGAGATTGTCTGAAGACTGAGATCAGAGTGGTCAAGGTGCCCAGTTCCAGGCTGGAGATTCAGAGACAATCCTGAATTTCTGACCACCCCCATCCTAGTGTATTATGGGTTTTGCAGCACTGATTTCAATTGGCTTGATCAGGTACTACAAATCCCATACTGCTTTGGGATGTAAGTTCAAAACCAGAACTGGCTAAAAAGCTTCCGTTCTGGAACTGAGTAACTTGGCATCTCTCTGTGACACTTTGACATCTGTGATCCTCTGCTTTAGTTTTGAATAACGAAATTGGGATTCTCAAGTTTGTATATGGACTGGTTTTACAGAGCAGAGTGACAACACAGCGTTCCCCACCAGCAGGTTCTTATAGCAAGTGTTTCCTTCCTCCTGTGGTAAAACTGTTCAAAACCATTTCACACCCTTGAAGAGCTGCATTCATGTTCAGGGAAATCTCCAAGTACCTTGTAACTAGTATGATATGTTGGAGAGCTTGTGACTGATTATATAGCAGTTTACCACAAGAGGGAGCTAAAGAGCATATATGAGAGTTTTGAAAGGACAAGAGCTTATAGCTCTACAGCTGGCTTGTCCGACCTTTTTCTATAAGGAGCCACATTTTATATTTTGTAACATGCATAGGCCCAAAACACGCACCATCAATCATTTTGCCACATGTTCTGTCAAATAGTGGCAAAATACGATGGTGTGTTGTCCCCTCCCCAGCCTTCACCCAGTCGCTTTTTCACTGATGTACTCTCCCCCCCCCCCTCCCAAGTCTTCACCCAATCTCTTTCCCCTCACATGGTTTCAGCTGCAGAAGAAACAGCAGGATTCCTGTTTCCCCACCATGGCACAGCTCTCTGCGAAACCTAGAACCGCAATACTAATCCAAACTTTCTTTCGGCACTGTGTAGCTCAAGTTGTAATGTGGAAGGAGAAATTTCACTGTGAGCACCACAAGAATTGCCAAGCTTCCAAGGGCCAGGAAAAAGCACTTGGTGGGCCAGATTCTGGCCATAGGTTGGACAAGCTTGCTCTAGAGAGTCCTGAACTGACAGGAAGTGAGATCATGTTGGATAGGGGCAGTCTGGGAGGTGCAGTGAGGCAGCAGTGAGGGTTCAGATGAATGTAGTTGAGCACTTGGAGCCAAATTGGAGAACTGCTGAAAATCCAGAATGCTTGTAGGAAAAAGATAGGCATCAGGACAGACCAGGTTTTAGTTTATTTTAAATTTTGAATGGGGGTGGGGGGGAGAGTACAATGCTTGGGTTTAGTTCTTAGACTCTGCTACAGATTTTATAATGGAATTAAGGAAGCTGAAATGAGGATAATGCATTTTATGGGAAAAGTCTTGATTAAAAGCCACTGGGAAGCATTCACCTAGTAGTTTAAAATGTCTGGGGTGGGAGTCTGTGCTGTTTCATCCTTAGGCTAGAGCAGGGCCTGATATGGTAATAAAATGTAGGGCTTTACTAAGGGCTCTGTTTACTAAACATTTCCCCCAGGAAATGTGATAAACTGCTTAGTACAAGGGTCACTTCATTGGACAGTAGTTGGATTGGCTAAGTTGGAAGTGCTTTCAGCATTAAAATGCCCTGAAAACTCATACCATAATATCCATTGGGTACTTCAGAAAATATCAAACTGTCAACAACTCTAGGACTGCAATAATACGTAATATACCTTGGGGGGGGGGGGGGGGGGTGTCCATCCTACCGAATTTGCTTTGTGTTGATTTCCAAAAGAGTTATCTAGAGACAAAACCTTGCTATAGACGATTTTTAAGACATGTGCTAATTTTCTAACTTCCATGTAATGCAGAGCTTCAACTGTTTGTTTAAAGTCTTTGTTCAGTGCCAGGCAGCTCACATAAGCTGGCAAAGAACCCTGAAGAACACCAGTCATTTTGAGAGTACATTTCTTCCCATCTCAGTCTCTGCCACCTGCTTTATTTGCTTATTACCATTGCAAAATAGTATATTATTCAGAAATAGCTCAGTGAAACAAACAATTAAGATATAGACGTGCCTACAAATGATCTGTATTTCTAGCAGCAAGGGACATAGAGAGATAGGATAGAAATAGCTATAGATGGTCTATATTCCCTGCAGTGTGCGATACAATGAGATAGAAGAGATAGAAATGACTGGGGATGGTCTTTATTTCCTGTAGTGTGTGATACAGGGAGATAGAATGGATAGATATGCCTGGGAGTGGTCTTTATTCCCTACAGTGTGTGATACAGTCAGATAGAAGGGATAGAAATGCCTAGAGATGGTCATTATTTCCTACAGTGTGTGATACAGTCAGATAGAAGGGATAGAAATGCCTAGAGATGGTCATTATTCCCTACAGTGTGTGATACAGTCAGATAGAAGGGATAGAAATGCCTAGAGATGGTCATTATTCCCTACAGTGTGTGATACAGTCAGAAGGGATAGAAATGCCTAGAGATGGTCATTATTTCCTACAGTGTGTGATACAGTGAAATAGAATGGATAGATTTGCCTAGAGATGGTCATTATTCCCTACAGTGTGTGATACAGTCAGAAGGGATAGAAATGCCTAGAGATGGTCATTATTTCCTACAGTGTGTGATACAGTGAGATAGAAGGGATAGAAATGCCTAGAGATGGTCATTATTTCCTACAGTGTGTGATACAGTGAAATAGAATGGATAGATTTGCCTAGAGATGGTCATTATTCCCTACAGTGTGTGATACAGTCAGAAGGGATAGAAATGCCTAGAGATGGTCATTATTTCCTACAGTGTGTGATACAGTGAGATAGAAGGGATAGAAATGCCTAGAGATGGTCATTATTCCCTACAGTGTGTGATACAGTCAGAAGGGATAGAAATGCCTAGAGATGGTCATTATTTCCTACAGTGTGTGATACAGTGAGATAGAAGGGATAGAAATGCCTAGAGATGGTCATTATTCCCTACAGTGTGTGATACAGTCAGAAGGGATAGAAATGCCTAGAAATGGTCATTATTTCCTACAGTGTGTGATACAGTGAGATAGAAGGGATAGAAATGCCTAGAGATGGTCATTATTTCCTACAGTGTGTGATACAGTGAAATAGAATGGATAGATTTGCCTGGGAATGGTCTTTATTCCCTGCAATGTGTAATACAGTGCGATAGGAGGAATAGAAATGCCTGGAGATGGTCATTATTTCCTACAGTGTGTGATACAGTCAGATACAAAGAATCAACATGCCTGGAGGTGGTCTTAATTCTCTAACGTGGGATACTGCAAGGCAATAAGATAGTAGAACATCATTTTTCTCTGCTGTTCCTGATCCTTTTGTTGTGAGGTCATGCTGTGGGACATGTGAAGTTTGCATGTAACAGCTCATTTATTTCCTTTCTACACAATAGAAACTTGTTAATTCAGATAAATGTTCCTTTTAGAATTACTAGAAAACTATAGGGACAAGATAGCAAACAGGGAAAAGTGATAGAAAATAGCTTACTGCATTGGAAAAGAAAACTGCTGGAAAGGCATTCATTTTAATAGATCTCTGTGCTTTAGCACTACTTAAGATGGATAATTAGCTGTTGAATGTATGGGAGAATGAGTAATGGGATGGCATTACATGTGTAATGCAAAGTTGACTGCTGTTATTGTATAAAAATGCACTTTGTTAAATGTTGTCTACAGATAGTACCAAATAACTAGCAGAAACCCGCAAAATGCTCGTGGCGTGATGACTGTGTTAGCCACTCCTCTCATAATCCCTTCACCCCATCACTCTCCCCAGGCCAACCCAAGTGCTGCCTCCTGAAACCAAACTCAGCATCCTTATGATTCCCCCAGCCCAATCCTAACACTCTTCCTCCCTCCTCTCTCCCCACCCCTAGTCAAGCACACTCTCCTCCTTACCTAACCACCATGTTCCTCACCCACCCCTTTCACTGCTTCACCCCTCTTTTGGCCCATGTGGGCTGATGCAGCTCCATTACTATTTTCCTTGTCTGCTGGCCTGTGCAGACCACTGGTTTCCATCGACATGCTGGAGAAGTTAATGGCTGGGAGAGGAAATGGTAGCATGGTGTGAGTAGGCCTGGGTGGTCAGGCAGATATTGAGAGTGGAAAGGGTTGAGGTTTCCAGTAGGGTTTGTAGGAATTCTTGTTGACACCAAAATGGCTACTTCACTGTGGGCACTCTCAGCAAATTGGCATCCTGTGACCATAGCACACACCTAGGGATCTATAGCACCAGGCAATCACTAAGATAGCCTGGTCCTAACCCATTTAGGGGGGAAGTTATCAATGTGAGCTACCATTAAGTGGTTATTTTATCACATGTTATGCAAAGGGTGTCACTGAATAAAATAAGACCCTGTGCTAAAATAGACCTAGTAAAATAACTCATCTTCATGATAGCCCATGTTGATAACTTTTCCCAGGGTTTTTTTTGAGGGGGTACTTGGGGGTACTGAGTACCGGCACCTTTTCCATTGTCTGCTAAAATTGACCCATGCGTCCCAAGTTTTAATGAACGATCTCAGGCTCTACACACCAATTCTGCTATGTCATAGATTCTGTGACTAGTTGCAGGGGCCTGGCTATTGTGGGGTGGATCTCTCAGTGATCATCCCACCCCTGAAGGGTGGCCTGGCATTTGAGTACCGATACCTTTTTCGCTAGAAAATACACACTGATTTTTCCCCTTAAAACCTTAACATCAGCATGACAACCTTGACGGCTATCCTTTGTGCTACTGGCAGTCAATGGATCACCTGTCACACTGAAAGAATGTGCTCCTGCAGACCACAGCTTGTAATCAGCCAGACTGTGACATTTTGAAGGAGCTGCAAGACACATAGGATGGCAAACTCAGATACAAATCATTGCAATAATCTAATCCATTTAGGACCAACAATTGCACAACAGTGTGAAAGTCCTAAGAGGAAACTAAATACTGCCATTTCTGAACCAGTAGAAGCTTATAAAAAAGTACTGCCTGGTACTACTCGCCTGTATTCTCATCTCCAATATAGAGTACAAAATCATGCCCAGATCACAAAGAGAAGGCTGCAAAGAAAGAATCTGGGCACCAACTCACATGCAGTTCCTTAGTTCAGTCTCACCCATAATTTCTCAGTTTAATTTACTTATTTATCTATCAGATTTTGTATAGTCATGTTCACTCAAAATGGTTTACAAGTATGAAAAAACAACAAAAGATAGAATATGATAAGAATCATAAGATCAAGAAAGAAAAGAAATTGTTATATCAATGAATCCTAAAATGAACCATTTGGTCGCCATTTTGGAAAGTGCCTGACTCCTGTTGCAGTTTGTTTCTCAGCTCTTTAATATGGGGGTTCCTGATGAAGGCTTCAAAACAGAGCTCTGTAGAGCCAGCGGTCAGAGAACTTTGCTACCTGCTACTGTTGAACTAATGCTCGGGTTTCAGATAAGTGTTTTTTTTTTTTTTTTTTTTAAAGACTGTGACTTTTTCAGCAAATTATATATATATTAGTAACAGAGTCTTTTGTTATTTTTGGTACACTAAGAGCCCTATTTACTAAGATGCACCACCATTTTTAGTGCGCGCTAACGCTAGAGACACCCATAGGAATATATGGGTGTTTCTAGCATTAGCACGCATTAAAAAGTTTAGCATGCCTATAGCATGGCTTAGTAAACAGAACCCATAATGAGATTGTTAGTAGTGGATGTATATACTTTTTGATTATTTAGTTTTTGCACAAATGCACTTTCACAAAAATGTTGGTGGGTATATTAGTATATTAAAAAAGGGATTAAAAAAATATATACATATATATATATATATATATATATATATATATATATTAACCTGGGCCCGGAGTCCAGTTCTGGCTCTGTGAGAGTCCCTGGTGGCCAGTGGGTTGATTGGTGACCAGCTGGTAAGTTGCCTGGGGGTCCAGAGGCATTTCATGACCCTCAAGGAGGAGATCGCGTCAGGCATGACCTTCCTCGGCGTTGCAAGCGGGAAATGAAGTTTCCCAGGTTGGCAGTGCTTAGGAAAATGGTTGGCTTTGGCCTAGGCACGTCTCTGGCACATGTATGTTCTTTTTGTGCATGTGTGATGGCGCCTGGGAATGCAACTAAGCCCGAAGTCGAGCCCTAGCCTCGATTTTTGCATGGCCTGGCCAGAGTTCCAGGGAATTCGTGGATCTTGTGGTTCTGAAGGGGGCTCTGAAATCACTGGAGGTCCATCAGGACCTGGTTTGATGGTGGTCTCCAGGTGAAGGGACCTCAGGGACCAAGGTAAGGAGTCTGGTGGCCCAAGGTTTTATTTAGTTGTTTTTTTTTAATTGTACTTTTTCGGTCCTATTTGGCTGGGGGTTAAGGGGTTAATTTTTGTTGTAATGTAAAGGTAGTTTTGGAGTCCTGAGAACCTCCTGAGGTGGGATGGTACTTTAAAAGTTTTGACAAAAATCATTTTGTGTGGAAAACAAGAAGTTTTAGGTATTTATGACTTTAAAATTTGGGGGGTTTGACAGAAGTCGTTTGGGGATGTATGTGGAATTTTATTGAATATTTTTGGAAAGGATGTCTGTAGTTCTTTGGAGTTTTGGGGGTAAATTTTGAGAAAAATGTGTTAACATCTGTATATGTGTAGTAAAATGTATAAAAGAAATATGGAATATAGCATTTGATGGGATCTTGGGAAACAGGTCCTTTTTATTTTATTTTTTTTTTATTTGTTACATTTGTATTCCACATTTTCCCACCTATTTGTAGGCTCAATGTGGCTTACATAGTACTGGAGAGGCCTTTGCAGGCTCCGGTGTGAACAAATACAGGGTGATGTTGTGGTAAGATCAAGTTTATGTGGCACAGCCACATTAGGGAATCGGAGAACGGAAGAGTTGTGTTATGTCCATTACGTGCTTTAGTTTGGTTGTGTTGCACAGATTAGGCATTTAGTAAATTTTGTGGAAATTGTTGTGTTAAATTTGACAAAAATGTATTTTTCCCATTGATTTCTATGGGAACAAAATGGAGACTTTGGACTTATGAGTTTAGTTCCATAACTTTAAAATTTTTGTGGAATGGGATTTGATTGGGATACATGTATGAGAGCTCTATGTCTGAAAGAATTTTGGATTAAAAGGCTATCAGATGATTTTAAATGTATTATTTCTGACATAGAGAATTTAAAAGAACACAGTATTCACTTTAGAATTAATTTTTTAGAAGAAAAATAATTTTATATTCTGACACTTTGGGAAATATTGTGTGTGTGTGTGAGAGAGAGTGATTGGAACTGAGCAGAAGTTACACTTTTAAAGTGAGAGTGAGATCACAATAAGAAATTATTTTCTGTCCAGAACAGTAATTTTCAGATGAGCCTATAAGGTCTGGCGTTCTGTCCTACAAGGCCTATGTGCTGGCTTACTGGCCTAATAGTATAACAGTGACAGGAATTCCAAATATTTTACAAAGTGTGAATGGAAGAGGACTGGGGTGTCATTTAAAAATAAAATAGTAGTGAAATCTTGGGAAGAAAGGATTTATTTTTAAAATTATTTCCTTCAGTTTAACCATCTGTAATTGGGTATAGGGCCTGGGCCTAAGGGCTTAAAGTTCATAGATATAGAAGCTGACCCCATAGTAAAAATACAAGAGTGTATGGCCAATTTGCTAGGTGAGTTGAAAAGTATTTTGGAACCACCTGTGCCCTTCCTAGTATAGGGACCACAGTATCAAGATAGGTGTTAAAAGTTAAGGATCTCAATTATTGTGTGTGTGTGTTTTTTTAAAATAATTAGGGGCTAAAGTGTACCCTTTCCTCTAGAAAGAGTAACTGATACTAGTTAGAAAGAGACTCTTTTTGAGTTGTTTAAAATTTAGAGTAGTAGGAGATCAAGGTTCCTGTTAGAAAAAGTGTGAATCAAAGTGCCCCACCATTAAAGCAAGGTGAAGAGGGAAGACTCAAGAAAGATCAAGGCTTCTACAGATAAGTGTATTCACACACCTGGAAAACAAGAAAGGACACTGATGTTGGGAAGTTCTGTAGAGATCTGAAAGATCAAAACACACAAAGAATCAATTCTTAGAAAAATACATTTTTATTTGGATTTAAAGTTAACAGAAAAAAAACTAAGATTAATTGAATAATAATACTTATTTGATATTGGGCATTCTGTTGTTAAAGAGAATAATTGTTCCTTTAAGAGAAAAAAGGGTTATAAAGTGCTAACTGTTAAAGTGAAAATGTTCAAAGATAAAAACTATTTGATTAATTCTGAAAAGATTCCCAGATCAATAATAAACATCAAGCATTGCTGTAACATCTGTCTGGTTATTGACTCAAAATCCTTTTAGTTTCTTTCCTTCCTTTGCTTTAGAAAGTGGGGGCCATTTTTCCTATGTGCCAGGCCCTTTTTACCACAGTGGGTAAAAAAGCCCCCAGCACACATGGCCATGCGGTAAGAGAACTCTTACCGCATTGAGGTGGCGATAAGGGCTCCCGCACTAACCCGGCAGGAACCGAGCAGCGGGTGGCGATGCTCAATTACTGCCAGGTTATCACCGCACAAGCCATTTCTGGAGTTTTTCTTTTTTCCCCAGATATGGCGCACACTCAGGGCAGGACTATCGCTGGCGGCCGCATTGGGCCAGCGGTAGTCCCAGAAGAGCGAGCAGTAAGCTCATGTTGGGCTTACCGTCGCTCTGTAAAAGGGCCCCTTACAGACTTAAATTCCTGTTAAAATGTTGTATCAAAAACATTTATTTGGAGCAATCTAGTGACCATATAAACTATTGTGCAAGATTATAACTGCATTGCTTGCAATCACAGTTCAAAAAAAAAATACAAAAGAGTAGGGCCACCCCCCCCCCCCCCCTTCGGACTACCTTGCAATCTCTGGTAGTCTAGTGGTGTAGTCAGGGCTGGAGTGATGACCTAGTCATCATAGCCATTTTGACAGCAGAGCTGGAATGTCCAGAAGTAACTGGGGATTGCTCCTGCCCCAGCTACATCCCTAGACCACCATGGATTATAAAATAGGCCCAGGGAGGCCTATAGGTGTGGGGGATGCACTCATGGGTGTCTGGGGGGAGGGGAAATTTCTGTTCATGAGGGGAGGGGAGGAGAGGAAGGGGAGACAAACAGGATAAAGCACAAAGTTTTGACTTCTACCAAAAACCAATGTTGTTCAAAGTACTAGGTAAAAGTACAGTGAAGAACATATTTAAAAAATGTACTTAAGTGAAAGTAAAAAAGCTATTGCCTAATATAATACTTTTTGAGTAAAAAGTAAAAGTACCACAACTACAATGAATGCTACTATTGTTAACATTTTTATCCCAATAACTTTCTTGCTTTACAATTCAATCCACTTTGATTTTAGTAAAACTACATTTTGAAAATGACTGTCACTCATGCGAGTGCGCTTGTGAGTCATTAATCAAGTACAGTTAAAACAGAGTTCAACAAATGCACAGACAAAATAAGTGGACTGTTCATTCTGATTAAAAGTTTCTTCAAATCAGGTCAGGCTGCAATATTACTGTTTTATTTTTTGTTACAATTGTACCCTGTGCTTTCCCACTCATGGCAGGCTCAATGCAGCTTACATGGGGCAATGGAGGGTTAAGTGACTTGCCCAGAGTCACAAGGAGCTGCCTGTGCCTGAAGTGGAAATTGAACTCAGTTTCTCAGTTCCCCAGGACCAAAGTCCACCACCCTAACCACTAGGCCACTCCTCCTGTTTGTGCAGGTGTTAATTAAGGGAATCTCTCTCTGAAACACTTGATTTTGGTATAACAAAGAATACTTTATCATCATCATTGTCATTATCATCTGCCTTAGAAATCGTACTGTCTAATTCATCACTTGCATCTTCATCTTCATCTTTGTTATTATTGTCATGCTGTCCAGTTACAAAGAAGGCTTTCACAAAATTGGAATCATTGTCTGTTGTTATCCTAACAATTTTTCATCTGATGGCAAACTCTGAATATTTTCAAGAATTGATGCAAGAACATCAAATGTGTAGCAACCCTTCAGTCTTAAGGCCAGACAAGCAGACTTTCTTTCTAAAAATTCTGTCAATCCAGTAGACAGCCATTCCGATGTAAAATTCTCCATCGGATGACCAGCAGTCTGTTGGGGTAAAGTTTGTTCACCAAGAATTGCATCCAGCTTCAGCTTCAGCTTTATCTCCGCTTTAAAGTGACCCAACTCATCACCATTCTGTTTGGTGTCTCCAGAGTATCCAGTTCAACAAACACAGGCAATATTCACTGAACAGCAAAATTTAAGATGAGATGATCTACTGATTGTATGACAAGGTTTGCAATAGCAAAATCCTGTTCCTGTTCCTTTGTGGCCCATAAGGATGTAGTTCTGTAGTGGTGTGTAACAAAGGAGGGTTGAAGCAGGAAGGATCCTATAATTTTATTAGGCATTAGTAACTCACAAGCAATAACAGTGGCTTCTCGTGGTCTTAGGTTTCCACAAAGCGCATAACTGTTCAATTCTTCTGTGATACTGAGCGTTGGCTTGATTCAGGGACTAATGCAAAAAACTTTGCAGTAGAGTCCACACTGTACCACAAAATTAGCACTAAAGAAACACCGTGTCATGCTATAATCAATGAGTATGCAAATTACTGCCACGTTAAAATCGCAGCAGGAATCCACAGCTCATTGATAAATGTCACCTTTCCTGTCAGTAACTGAGTGATGATCAGTTCAGCCACTGACAGGAAGAGTGACATTGAAGAAAATAACAAACTGTCAACACCCTAACCCTGCTTTCTTCAGGGCCCTTAGTGGCTTCGCTCCCTCCCTCTCCCCAACCTGACCTGATGTGACCCCCATCCCACAACAGTAAAAAAAATTATCTAGTGGTCTAGTGGGTTCTCCACCCATCTGATCTGCCTTCCTGCGCCCCACCCCAACAACACAAAAGTCCCTAGTAGTCTAGTGGACCCCTACCCACCAGATCTCCTGTCCACAACTTTTAAAAGAAAAAATCCCTAGTGTCTAGCAGCACCCCCCAACCCTTCCCCTGCCCCACCCCGAGACTCCAAGACCCATACTTCAAAAGAGGTAGGAGCAATGCCCACTCACATCTGCCTCTGGCATCACCATATTTAAAATAGCAGCACCATGCCCCGCATAGTTATCCTGGGATGCACCAGGCAGAGTCAGTTTCCATATAAGGGAGAAATTCCCTTATATGGTAGGCTGGCCTTGTCTGGTGCATCCCAGGATGCATCACGTGGAGCAGGGTGCCACTATTTTGAAGATGACAGTGCCGGAGTTAGGAGAAAATGGGCATCCCTCTTGCCACTTTTGAGATATGGGTCTAGGGGGCTCGGAGGGAACTCGGGGAAGGTTTTGAGATACCAGGGGGTCAGTATTCAAAGCAATTTAACCTGCCACAAACACTGAAAATATCTTGTTAGCATCTAACTCAAAACCAGCTATTTTGGGGGTGTTCTGGTGGTAAACAACACATAAAAAATTCAGTTCTATCTTTATGTGGTTCACCATAGCCAGTTAAATGCTCAATATCATACTTAACTAGCTATGGTTTTGCTGGCTCTGTAAATCCAGAAATTTGATGCCAGAGCCCAAACTTGGCCTGGCATTGAATTTCTGGGTATAATGCAGCGGTCAGCAAAATTTTGAGTACCAACAGCTGAATATCGACCCCCCCCCCCCCCCAGGAATCTTTTCTTTTAACAATTGGGAATAAGGGATCTGGGGGGGGGGGGAGTGGGGTTAGAGAGGGCGATGGGACATTAGACTACCAGGAATTTATGTGGATGTTGTGCTTAGGGTTGTTTGTGGTGGATCAGATCAGATGGTTGGGGAGGTATTTTATTTTTATTGTTGGGGATGGGGGGTCACATCAGGTCAGGTCGGGGAGAGAGAGAGTGAGGGAGGCCACTAAGACTTGGGGCAGGGTGGTCGTACTGGAGTGAGAGAGGGGGTGCTGCTAGACACCCACCCCTCTCAACCAACCCTTCTACACTACCATGGACATGGCACAAAGTTTTAAAAACTTGTTGTTTCCTGCATGGCAGTGCAATAGCTTATGACCGCATTAACGTGTACTTTAATGTGGTGGGAGGTAAAGGGTTTTGCGCAAGTTAACACCTGCAGTGAAACCCTTTCCACATTGCTATCCCATGGTAAATGATGTTACGCCCGAGTTAACCATGTGGAAAGTTTTCTGCATTGGCCCCTCAGAGACAATGGCTATTCCACAGCACATGGGTTCACATAAGCAGCGTTGACATACAATTGCTGGCAGGCAGGCCACATTCTTCAGCTCTTCTTTGGTACAGATAGCTCTCCTTGGTCCTGAACGTGGTTGGCCTTCCC
This sequence comes from Microcaecilia unicolor, assembly GCF_901765095.1. Lineage (NCBI taxonomy): Eukaryota > Metazoa > Chordata > Amphibia > Gymnophiona > Siphonopidae > Microcaecilia > Microcaecilia unicolor. The sequence goes on along the minus strand of NC_044033.1, from coordinate 313,227,437 downwards.
AGCAGGCGCTGAATAAACATTGGAACAATAGGGCAGTACCCAAGGGCCCTCAGCAGTGGAGACCCACTCTCCCCTAGCTTCCATTTAATTTAATCACTTTTGATAGGTTGTTAGGGGTCCGTGGGCCCAGAATACTGTCAGTTCACCCATATGTCCCAGCCTTTTTAGGAGGGTGTTCCCCCCCACCCTCAAGCATCGGCTTCTTTTCTAGAAAATCCAAGCTGTCCTGCTGCAGAGCCTTGAGCTCTCCTGCCTTTAACTAATAGTTCTTTATTGCCTCTAAATACACAATCAACTAAGGGTAAATATTCAGCCAGTGGCGGTCAATGTCTTTTGGCTGCCACCGACATTATGCCCAGGGCCCAGGGCGTTATACTCCATGCAGGGCCATGTCCAGACACTGGCATTAAATATCTGGGTTTGTGCAGCTTGCTAACCTTTATCTGGGTAAGTGCGACATTCATCACTTAACCGCCTAAGTGAAACCAGAGAAAAGATCAGGCTGTGTTTTATGTGGTCTGATTTGTCTGGTTAATTTAACTGCATAAACCAACTCTGTCTCTGGAGCATCCACAAATCCCGGCTATGGCTTCAGCAGTTCATGTTAATATTCAGCAGCACTAACTGGTTAAAAGCCATTGAATAGTGGATAGCCCTGCACAAGCGATTTAACCGGGCATGAGCCTCTCACTCCTGCCCAGTTAAATCACTTTGAATTTTGACCCTAACACTTTACTATTAACAGATCAGCACACCTTATATTACAGGTCTGCCAACTTTATTCCCTCTATCTTTGTGATGTCCTCCTGGAAATATCTATACCCCCTAAGCAGGTGCTCCTGTCCTTTGACTGGCTCTGCCTCCTCTCCTTTGCCTGCATCAAGGAGGCTTAATGAAGACAGGAAGCATGATGTCAAAAAGCTGAAGCCATCTTCCCCCGCAGCTGCCCTATTGGTGACACTAAAACAAACTATCCGCTGCTGCATGTTTTTTGTTAGCACTTTTATTTCATCTCAGTTACAGAAACATGCCGGCTTGTGTAGTGTACAGATATACCCAGAGGAACCATCAGAATGGAATAACCTTGCGTCGGTTAGAGTAGTAATTACTTCTATATCGTAATCAGTGTGTTATTTTGAAGGGCTGGTTATAGGGACACCATAGCACACGTTGTATTGGTGCTAAGATGTTTTCACCTAGTAAAGGGACACCAAAACAGAGATCATGTTATGAGACTCAGGCGCTCAACATTCAGAGTTTTATTTTAAACTACAAACTACTATTTTTAAACCTTAATTAGATTGAAACCTGGGAGCATTTGAAATCTTTTTATCCGGTGCCTAAATCACTCTTTTACTATGTAAGCCACATTGAACCTGCTTTGAGTGGGAATGTGCGGGGTACAAATGTAATAATAATAATAATAATAAGAGAAAGATGGTATATGGGCACATGCTTTTTGTTTAGTGGAATACAGTGATAGTAACATATAGTAACATAGTAAATGACGGCAGATAAAGACCTGAACGGTCCATCCAGTCTACCCAACAAGATAAACTCATTTTACATGGTATGTAATACTTTATATGTATACCCGAGTTTGATTTGTCCCTGCCTTTCTCAGGGCACAGACCATAAAAGTTTGCCCAGCACTGTTCCTGTACTAAAAGTTCTGAAGCTAACTTCGAAGCCCCTTAAAATTTACACTCCAGCCCATCCATATCTATTCAGTCATGATCAGGGCACAGACCATAGAAGCCTGCCCAGCACCGGTTTTCCTTCCCAATTACTGGCGTCACCACCCAATCCCCGCTAAGATTCCATAGATCCATTCCTTCTAAACAGGATTCCTTTGTGTTTATCCCACGCATGTTTGAATTCCATTACTGTTTTCATCTCCACCACCTCCCACGGGAGGGCATTCCACGTATCTACCAACCTTTCCATGAACAAATACTTCCTGACATTGCGCCTGAGATTGCCCCCATTCAACCTCAATTCATGTCCTCTAGTTCTACCAGCTTCCTGTCTATGGAAAAGGTTCATTTGCGGATTAATACCTTTCAAATATTTGAACGTCTGTATCATGTCACCCCTGTTTCTCCTTTCCTCCAAGTTATACATGATATATTGTAAAAATTCACTATCACTTTATACACTGCTTATCTTCTTCTGGTTTCTCAGCTCAGCCAGCAAAGAAAAGATGCAAAGTTATCATTGACTTATAACAGAGCTGTGTGGGATCTCAAGAGCAATCTAAATCTCAAAAGAAGAGCTTAAAAGGATATTTATACAATGATAAACTCGTATAAACTTCACAAAATATCCTTGCACTTTCCTGATGTTACTGGATAATTATTTAACGGAGGAAAAAAAGCCTCATATTCTAAGAGAACACTCCGTCATTGGTAAACCAATATTAGGGAGGTCTCCTAAATCATCATGGGCAAAAACCTCCTTATATTTTAATATTGTGTGTGAAAATATGGCTACTGCTCAAAATATTTTACACATAAAGCCGTCTAAATATTAAATCGACGGATCGAGCACTTATCTTTCTAAATCAACAGTCTGTTAGACACCCTCCACGGCCCGACTTTGGCCCAAGTTTCGAATCCTTCATCAGGGTCCGTGGTGTCAGACTTTCAAATTCTGTTGAAAAACAAAGAACATCAGCTATTTTTCATAACATAACTTCAAAAATTACAAACTTCTTCATCTAGAAAGATCTTACAGGGTGCTCCGCAAGCCTCTTCACTCCTACATAGTATTGCTTCAAACATGGCCGCGCTTTATCTAGGTTGACGTCAGACGCCATCAATTCAACTCCTCCCTCAGAGATGTCAATCACAGAGTGGTTGTGATCTGATTTGCGATCGCCTAACATATTCAAAAAAACTGGTTCCATTCAATTCTGGTATTGATGCCAAAAGGTTGTAGCGTATTTAATCTAAAAATCCAGCGCTGTTCTTGTCTTAATAATAAAAGTCTAAATCCTATATTAAGGACACTACAGATTTTTTAGTACATCTTAAAGAAATTGAAAATTTAGAAGAAGAACTGCTTCTAGTGACTATGGATGTAACTAGTCTTTATACTGTTATTCCCCAAGAGGAAGCGTTAAGTGTGTTAGAGGATGTACTTAATTGTAGAGTAGATAGTGAAATACCCACAGCATTCATATTAGAATTGGCGACGCTGGCATTAAAAAATAATTTTTTTCAATTTGAGGGTAGGCTCTTTAAGCAGATAACAGGAATTGCGATGGGAGTGACTATAGCACCTTCGGTTGCGAATCTGTTTGTAGCAGACTTTGAAGAGAAATATGTCTATGTGTCTTCAGGTTTTGTTAAAGTCAAGTTATGGCTTAGATTCATTGGCGATATTTTTTGTTTATGGACGGGAACAAGAGAAGAACTTGAAGATTTTGAAAGTTTTTTGAATCAATGTCATCCATCTTTAAAATTCACTATGCAATGTGATAAAAAGACTATTTCTTTTCTGGATGTCTTAGTCACCAGAATAGATAATGGATTTCAAACCACTATCTTTTGTAAAGAAACAGATAGGAACACCTTACTATATTATGACAGTTGCCATCCAAATAAATTAAAAGATAGCTTACCTTTTTCTCAATTTTTGCGCTACAGGCGCATATGTTCAGATCTTTCAGAGTATAAATGTAAAGCTAAAGATCTAAGCAATAGATTGAAAGATAGGGGCTATCCTAAAAAAGTGGTACAGCAAGCCTATAGAAGGGCAAAATACAACAATCGAGAGTATCTTCTGAGACCTAGACAGATCCAAAATGAAGATGAACAGGACACTTTAACTTGTGTCTTACGTTGGTCTACGAGAGCAAATCAAGTAGCTAAAGCCTTACGATCTAACTGGCATGTTATTCAAACATTACCTGGTTTCGAGAACAGCAAATTGAGATTGGCATTTAGTAGAGGCCGTAATTTGAAAGAAATTCTTGCACCTTCAGCTTTAAGACAAGTGTCTAATATACAAGAACAAAGCGAGAAGGGACACAGAAGATGCGGGCAGTGTGGGATGTGCAATATCATGTTAGATATACAAGTCTTTATTGATCCCCAATCTAAAAAGAGATATTTTTTGCAACAAAACACGTCGTGTTTATCAGATTGGGTTGTCTACTGTATAATATGCAGCTGCAATAAATTATATATAGGTCAGACATCTCGTAAACTTTCAACGAGATTAACAGAACATAAGAGTGATATTAATATCCATAAAACCACCGCACCTTTGGCAGCCCATTGTAATAAAGAAGGACATGTGTTTGAAAGCTTAAAATGCTTCATGCTTCAGCGTCCTACATGGCATACAGGAGGAGGCGATAGGAAACTTTTATTATTAAGACAAGAACAGCGCTGGATTTTTATATTAAATACGTTACAACCTTTTGGGATCAATACCAGAATTGAATGGAACCAGTTTTTTTGAATATGTTAGGCGATCGCAAATCAGATCACAACCACTCTGTGATTGACATCTCTGAGGAAGGAGTTGAATTGATGGCGTCTGACGTCAACCTAGATAAAGCGCGGCCATGTTTGAAGCAATACTATGTAGGAGTGAAGAGGCTTGCGGAGCACCCTGTAAGATCTTTCTAGATGAAGAAGTTTGTAATTTTTGAAGTTATGTTATGAAAACTAGCTGATGTTGTTTGTTTTTCAACAGAATTTGAAAGTCTGACACCACGGACCCTGATGAAGGATTCGAAACTTGGGCCGAAGTCGGGCCGTGGAGGGTGTCTAACAGACTGTTGATTTAAAAAGATAAGTGCTCGATCCGTCGATTTAATATTTAGACGGCTTTATGTGTAAAATATTTTGAGCAGTAGCCATATTTTCACACACAATATTAAAATATAAGGAGGTTTTTGCCCATGATGATTTAGGAGACCTTCCTAATATTGGTTTACCAATGACGGAGTGTTCTCTTAGAATATGAGGCTTTTTTTCCTCCGTTAAATAATTATCCAGTAACATCAGGAAAGTGCAAGGATATTTTGTGAAGTTTATATGGGATCTCAAGAGATCAGCTTGCCCAAGAGTTTAGGACGTACTCTGTAGAAGTTGTTGACTTTGGTGATCTGTGTATGGATGCCTGTTCTAGGATGTGCATGTGATAATATGTGTATGATTTCTGAATATGCAACTCGATAGTGTGGACACAATGAGCTCCTCTTATTATCGACCAGAAAGAAGAGATAAGAGTTTTCAGTTTTGGTACAGTAAAAGTCCGGGGGATATGGGGGGATTCTATATATAGTGTCTAAAAAATCAGTGCGGAAATCAATGCTGACTAAGTGTATTCTATTAACGGCGCTAGAAGTTAGGTGTATTGCGTTACAGAATGCTAATTAACTTATGCATATTGTTATAGAATCCACTAGAATCTCTAGGTTCGCTATACAGAATCCAGGGGATAGCGTCTAACCATCTATATCGTGTGATCTAACTGGTTAGCTGTGAATATTCAGCACATCACTGGCTACATTTAGCGGCCAAACAGGACCACCTAAATAGCAGTCCAATCTTTGGTCACTATAAACTTAACCAACCAGCGCTGAATATTAACTTGCCTTTGTATCTGTCCATGGTGCGACCGCACCTCAAATACTGTGTTCAATTCTGGTCACCGCATCTCAAAAAAGATATAGTGGAATTAGAAAAGGTACAGAGAAAGGCAATGAAAATGATAAAGGGGATGGGAAGACTTCCATATGATAGAGGTCTATAAAATAATGAGTGGAGTGGAACGGGTAGACATGAATCGTTTGTTTACTCTTTCCAAAAATACTAGGACTAGGGGACCTGCAACGAAGCTACAAAGTAGTAAATTTAATATGAATAAACTCTGGAATTTGTTGCCAGAGAATGTGGTTAAGGCAGTTAGCTTAGCGGGGTTTTAAAAAAGGTCTGTACGGCTTCCTAAAGGGAAAGTCCATTGATCATTATTAAATTGACTTGGGAAAAATCTACTGCTTATTTCTGGGATAAGCAGCATAAAATGTATTGAACTTTTTTGGGATCTTGCCAGGTATTTGTGACCTGGATTGACCACTGTTGGAAATCGGATGCTGGGTTTGATGAACCTTTGGTCTGTCCCAGTGTGGCAACACTTATGTACTTATGAATTTGAACCGGCCGGAAAAAAAACAGATATTCAATGCTGGTCACCGGAAACTTCCCGGCATTGAATATCCACGCTCAGCACCGATCATGGGACTTAGCCAGCCTGCCTACCGCGGACTGAATATCGGCCGGATTAAAAATATGTGCACAGCTGCAGTTTTCCCAGTACCAATCATATTTACAGACAGAATAGTATTCCAGGACGTGCACATAGGCATTTGGAAGCAACTCCGAGTGCAGACAGAATTTTTTATGTATTCAAAGTACAGCTGCTACTAATGCAGACTTGTGTACATTCATCCAGTGGCCTCTCCCATGTTAACAAACATTTTTTGCATGCAACATATTTGCATGCTGTTTGATTATTGCACTAGAGTGCAAATGTTTTCTTTACGTTTGCGTTAAGCAACCATTCACTGAGCTGTAGTGCACAGTTCTAAAGCAAGGTTATATCTACCCCTCAGGTACATTACATCTACTCCTCTGGCAGGGAACTAGAGCTGGTAGACATTTCTGCTCTCTAATCCACTGCTATAACAATAGCAGGTGCTGGATTGGGGGGGGGGGGGAGCAGGAGGAGGAAGTGTAGGGGGGAATCACAGGTTTACAGTATTCAGCAGTGGAACTTAATCGTTTAAGTTCACTATTAAACTTATCCAGATGATTGTAACCCTAACTACCCAACTAAATATTAGGCCCCTAAGAAATTTTGGAACTTATGCATCCATTTCCCTTTAGAAATGGAGAACTACAAGGACCAGCATGCACTTGCCATGGACATTTTTGAAAAGCATTCTGGCATTCAGCTGACACAGAAAAAGGAGTTGAGATAGCAAAAGTTTGAAACTTGTGAGCAGCAGCAGCAGCAATCATCAAGTTGTCAACCCAGATTCCTATTCATTTCCACATGAAGTCGGTCCCCCAAATACGGTGGGTCTGAGACTGACCCCTGGGATGGGCATACATTTTGATTTTTGATCTTTGTGGCTATACAATCAATCTCCTCCAAAATCCTCTCCACAAGCACACACAACAGGTATAAAGGGTCCCTGAGGGTTGGGTGTATAATCGATGTATTGCACCTGGCCAGGCGCACAGAACTTACAACTGCTTCTGGGTTCCAATCCTGTTTTCAGTTGGGTGTGGAACTGGCTGCAGCTTCTGTCTCCTTATGTCTACTTGAGCACGGGATGAGATCTCCCCGATGATGCTTCCTTTCTTCTCCTGGAGGCTCCTTGTGCCCTGGTGATCAGATGGTTTCAGGCTTATATCCCCTCTGCACTTTTTACTTATGAGAACATGCCCAATCTTGAACTTTCCCTTCTTACTGCTCCTCCTCAGCCACTTGGATAGAAGACTAAAGTCCTGATGGGTCCCAGGACAAGAGATCCACCACACTGCAAGCTACAATTTCCTCAATTTCCTCCTTACTGGCCGGGGTGTAGCTATGGGTGGGCCCTGGGAGGGCTGGGTAGGGCTGGGCCTGTCCACTTTCAGCTGAGGCCCTCTGAGCAGTAGTATGAACCACTGGTGTGGCTGGAGGGGATCCTCAAGCTCTGTCAGCTGAAGACATCTTCAGCCCTAACCTCCAGCCCATTAGAACATTGTGGCAGTCAGTGGCAGTGCTTCTAGCTGCCAGTGCTGACACTCCACAGATACTGGGGTGAGAACTGTGCATGTGTGGAGCTGGGAGTACTGCTGCTGACTATCATAGTGTTCTGACAGCCCTTGGGTTCTAGGTGAGGATGTCTTCAGCTGGCAGGGCTTGGAGATTCCTGACAGCCAATTTTTAAGTTTGGTGAGGGAGGTGGGGTAAGCAGGGGGGAGGGGGAAGGAATGAAGAGGAAATGCATCATTCCCATCTATTCTACACCCATTGGGCCACCCAAAAATTGCCTTTTGGCTACACCACTGCTTACTGGACTCCTCTGGGGAGGAAGACAAAGTCTTCTCCCAAGTCTTCTTTAAACTTCCCACCAATTCCTGAGGATATACTGCTTCCCCAGGCTAGACCACTTGTTCGTTAGATTTCTCTGGCTCTGCTCTGGAGCAGGGACCCAGAATGCTCCTCCTGTTATTTGTGGTGTCCTGCTATATGCATATTTCATATACATTTATAATTCATTCATCTTTATTAAAATATCTATCTCAAGCGGACAGTATATTTCAAATTTACCTGTCTCATGCTTGGATCAGAGCTGTCTTACCAGCATGCCAGCTGCAAAGTCTTAAGAAATTTCCTTTGAAAATGTAAATTTCAAGTTTAATATTTACTTGATATACCACCTATTGGCAAGTACCATCTGAGCGGTTAACAATAAATTAAAAAATACGAGTAGAAAGGAACTACAAATTCTAGACAGGACTGAAAGGAGGTTGCGCTATTGCATGCCTATGTATGCCTCCACCACCCCATCCAGCACAAGCATTAACTAGCAGGGTTTTTACTCAGGATAGCATTATTATATAAAAAAAGAAATTTCAAATCTTCTTTATTGGACTAACAATATATTTTTGATTAGCTTTTGAAGGTAGCCCTTCTTCTCTATGTTTTGCTTTATTTCTATTTGTTACCTTTAAAAGTGGACTAACATGGCTACCACGTCACTCTACTTAAATTGTCTTTAAGCTGGGAAAGAGATGGTTCTAGGCAAAGGCCTAGTAGGAGGTTGTTTTACAATGTTGGGGCAATTACAGAAAAAATAGAGGAGCATATATTTTTATAACAGATATGGCGGAATGACAGGACTACCAACAAGAGACAAAGAGGTTTATTGGTATATGTGGTGAGGGATGAAAGGCTGGAAATGATCCAAATACTAAACTCTGAAAGAGGGATGGTGGGGTTTGATCGCCATCTTGTGGCCACAAACCTATTACTTCAATCTAAACTGCAACATTTCTAAGAATTTATTAAACCAAACTTCCTTTTTTTTGTTGATTGTAAGGATCTCTCAGGGCCCTCACTAGCTCAATATGCTCCTGCATTCAGTACTATACCATGCCAGAGTACAGAGGAGCTATGTACTGTTTGTTATATCCGGCAATGGCTGCAATGGTACTATCTGCCCTTATATAAAAGGCTGAGACCCGTAGTGCATGTGGAGTGGATTTGTTAAAAGAAGCAGCCTTTGGGCCTCGCTATGTTTTATCTAACGCAGGAGTTCTCAACCCAGTCCTCGGCACATACCTAGCCAGTCAGGTTTTCAGAATACTCACAATGAATATGAATAAGATGAGTTTGCGTGTGCTACCTCCATTCTATGCAAATCTATGCATGGTTATGTGTGTTTTGAGGTCTAGGTTGAGAACCCCTGCTCAAATGACTTTTGGAGTTTGTGTCCATTGTGATGTGAATGTAAAAGGCAGAGGTTTTACCCACTCCTCTGCCTGCAGTTTAATTAAGGAGTGGAGCAGCAGTTTGATCATCACAAGGAAAAGTCTCACTGAGGTGTATGCAAGATTATTCATACTGGGAAGAATCTGTGTGGAAGTGGATCCCAGAAAGGAGAGACTCTGTGTTTCATTCAGAAGGGAACAGGTGTTTGCCCTAGTATATGGGAAGAACTAGTTATTATTGAAAGTGATCACAGGCACAGAAAAAGGAAGAGTGGAGTATTGCAACGTTTATTCAATGCTGTACAGCCTCAGGACAGAGAGATTACCTCAAAGCAGCAGTTGTTGTGTATACAAGTTCAGTAAAGAGATGTGAAGGACCCCATACCTGTATGAGTGATTATTTTTGGAGGCCTCTATGCCAGGGATTTGGCGGGGAAAGAGAACCTGCTCCCTTGGATAAGAATATGTATGCTCTGAGCAAAAGGGAAAGGATGGGGAAGAAGTAAATTATCTGTGGAGACCTTGGGTAGTAAATCCACTGTTGGACCACTCCATAACCAGGACACTCCCCATACATGCCTGAGGTTTTTTTTTAATCATTTATTTATAATTTTTCACTTTACAAGGGTCACTTGCAAACAGTAATACAGAAATGACTGTACATTAACAATCTCAAATAGATAAATGGATTATATACAATCTTTCTCTTTCTTAGACCACAAAATAAATAGGAAGAGTGAAACAAGACAAGGAGATCAATTAAACAACAGCAAACAAAGAAAACGTGGTATTAACCTAATTATCCCCAGTTATTATTCATCTGAATCATTATTTCACATTGATCGTCTGGTTGGCTTCTTCAAACCCAAAATGGTGTATAGTCAATTAATTTCGTTGGAAACATACTTATTGTCCAATATTAGTGGAAATAATACACCTGATTTCATTTTTTTTCTTTTAAAACCAGAAATTATTTAACAATACAAACACTTGAATCTCTAATCCAATTCCCACTGATTAAGGTAATCCCAGTTTCACAGGCTTCACTCCTTTTGAATTAATATACTAAGAGGAATCATTTCAGAGGAAAAATCTTTAGGAGTCATACCCGGAACTCTGGGAAAACAACAATCTCGATATTAATCATCTGTAATAATATTCATTTTGTTCAAATTTTTCTGGTCTATTAACATTTTCAAAATCTTAACCGTTTCCTACTCCTGTAGAACTTCATTTGCTGTATCAATTTTTCATTCTCAAAGGATTCGATTAGATTATCCATGTGGCTCACTAATAAGATTATATCTGAAGCAAAATTATTGAGCCTGCCATGAGTGGGAAAGTGCGGGGTACAAATGTAACAAAAATAAAAAAAAATACTAGCACTGTTAGGTCTTGGAGCGCCTTCCAGATGATATTCAATGTAACCTCCATGGGAGCCAAAAACTCCAAGCTGATAGCTCTTACGGGTTTAGGAGTGGCACCGCCGACACGGGTTCAGCTGTAAACAACTTCCATTTCAGCATACACTCCTAACTCACTTCTCCACACCTTTGGACATAGTGGTTAAATGATTTGGGAGCGATGAAGTTGTTTCCAGGTCCAAGAGCATCGACGCTCCTTTGCCGGCACTAATCAAAGGACTCATCAACCCAGTCATCTGTGGGCAGCTCGTCGCGCAGTGGTACCACGCTGGCCATCGGCGGTTGACCCCCCATTGTCCCCTTCCTCTCAGTTAAGGTAACTGCAAATGCAGAGAGGAAATTTCAAGTAAACAAAGACAGAACTTCAGAGGACAGCTGGGCCGTTGAGCGTACAAGCTTCAGGTCACCATCTTTCCACTCTCCCTAGTTTGAGACACTTTGTCTGGTTTCTCCTCAGAGGCCTGTCTGATATGGGTAACCCTTCAGCATAGCCCTCTGAGTCATTGAAACACGGAAGCCCCTCCACCACTACAAGGTGGTGTCCCTTCGGAGGATTTTTTTTTAATGCGAAGAGTTGAGTGGGCCCAGAATTTTCCTTCTGCTTCTATGAGCTTCCAGTACAGCTGGAACCAGGGCTGTGATCTGTTGTCAGGAGCTTTCATTCACAATTGCCTGGGGATTTTTTCAGCTATTTCATATCCCCTCACAGCTTAGCTAGACCAGTCATTGGAATGACGGTACTGGGCGGAGAGCCATACACCTGAATTTGGCTATCAGGTGTCACTGTTTACTTTGAAAATCATATATATTACAAATATTAGTAAAAGTTATCCAATGCAGTGTACTATAGACACTATAACAATATATCAGGGGCAGACTAAGTTGGTGGAACCTGTTGACTGTGTTGCAGGGCCACCAAGCGGGGGAGCAAGGGGGGGGGGGCAAAATTCCCTGGGCCCGGCCTCCAAGGGGAGCCTGGCGCCGGAGTCTGTCTTTCTCCTGCTCCTGTCGGGACCTGGATGATTGCATTAATGTGGTAACCCAGTCCCGGCACACAGTAGCAGGACAGAGACAGAACCCAGTGCCAGGCCCCCCCTTGGAGGCAGGGGAAGAGCAGATGCACTGACGTAGGATGGCAGGGGGCAGTGGCGGCCTGAGCGAGTAATGGGTAGCAGTGGCAGCTGCGTCCCGAGTGGGGAGTGGGGGCGGTGGCTGCATCTCGAGTGGGGGAACGGTGGCAGCTGCAGTGGCCCTGCCCTGGGCCTGACTGTCTTTCGGCAGCCCTTCTATGTTATTATTGATTTTATATTTCTCAACTACCTCCATTATGGCAAAACAAAAAGGTAGATCTAAAAACATCTCCTTCAATGTACTAGGGACAACAAAAGTGCCTGCAGTTGTAATACATGTAAACTGCTATGAATGTATCACAGAAAAGCAGTATATCAAATCCATAAGAATGTGTATGCTCTGAGCAGATAGGAAAGGATGGGGAAGAAGCACTGTGCAGTTAAAGGCACTTAAGTTCCTTTTTCTGAACATGCAGGGCAGAGTCCTCTAGTGACTCTATCAGGTTATGGGAGTGTTGACCTTTTGTCTTGGAATACTCTCACAGCCTCTGGAACAGGAAGTTGTTTCTCCTGCCTTTGATTGACAGTGGTAGGAGGAGGCATCCTTTGGAGAGAAACTGTTGGTGTAAATACCAAGGCTAGTGGAAGTAATCTTGTCTTTTGGCTCCAGCTCCTCCAGCCATTACACCTTTTACTTTAAGGCAGGGGTACTTAACCCACTCCTTAGGACACACCAAGCCAGTCTGGTTTTCAAGATATCTGCAATGAATATGCATGAGATAAATTTGTATGGACTGACTCCCTTGCATCATCCAAGTTTATGTAAACCTTTTGGTTCAGAACTGCAGCTGCTGGCCTGAAATGACTTATTGAATGAAAGGAGAGAGCTGAGCCAGTGAATTGTGTTTTTGGCTTCTCAGTCTCTTGCTGGTCCCAGCCCTGACCCTACAAACAAACTTTTAAATATAGTAAATATACCCTGATGCTCATTGGGTTAGCAAGGGCTATGGTAGTCTGATCTGTAGTACTCATAGCTCAGTTCAAGAAGGAACCATTAGATGGGTCATGAGGAAAGGAGAGTCATCACTCCATCCTGAGCTGGAAGAATTTTTAATGCCTAAGCAGAGGACTGGCTTGACTGATCCGGTTAAACTATTTTCACCGGAGACACCTTCATTGCTTTACAGGAGATGGTTCTCCTCTTGGTGTAAATAGAACACTGAAGACAGAGGCATCTGCAGAAGCAGAATTGTTAGGCTTTATAAGAACCTTAAGGCAGAAGAAGTTGGAATCTGTGGAAGTTGCAGTTGTGATCCTGGAATCCAAAACACTCATGGGGGTGGGTCAGTGTGAAGAGTCTTTGGCTTAATAATTCCAGAAATCAGTACAGCCAGCATTTTTTTCTATTTCTGCTACTGTGCACAATTGTGAAATGCCATTGCTGGGCTAGCAAAGACTTTGTTTCCCAGATGCATTATTATTATTATTTTTTATTTATTTAGATTTTGCTAGCACCTTTTTCAGTAGTAGCTCAAGGTGAGTTACATTCAGGTACTCTGGATATTTCTCTGTCCCAGGAGGGCTCACAATCTAAGTTTGTACCTGAGGCAATGGAGGGCTAAGTGACTTGCCCAAGATCACAAGGAGCAGTAGTGGGATTTAAACTGGCCACCTCTGGATTGCAAGACCAATGCTCTAACCACTAGGCCACTCCTCCAACCATTAGGCCACTCCTCCACTAACTTATTTACTCAGAGGCAAGGTTCAATAACTAGATTATTGCTACCTAACATCTATCCATCAAAAACAAAGAATCTGTCTCCACAGTCACACACACTCCTGGCTTCTAGAAGTTAATGGCTTGCTCGATCTGCTGCTGCATCTTTTAATAGTGACATTTTAAATAAGCCAGAAATAAACCTTGTTCTAGAGACGAGTGGATAATATGACTGAAATGTGAAAGTACTTCGAGGTTAAACCACTTTACCAGGTTAGGGTAAAAGCATTTAAATATTCCCCCTTCCTGTCTCGATCTAATCCTTACAACACAGGTCAAACAAAAAGAAAAAACAAATTCTCCCATAAATAGAGCAAACAAATAAAAGGAACGGAAGGAGCCAAACTCCACAAGTCAAGATGTCACAAAATGGCTCAATTTATTTAAAAAGAGTCAATATCCAATTGTATATACAATGTTCCAAAGAAATGCACAAAAAGTAGTGTACACTAGGTACTTCTAAATATAGATAACCCCACACTGCAGTGTTTCGAAGAGGAAATTGCCTTCTTTCAGGGATCCTAATGAGAAGTACTCAAGATGTATGTATTCTACTTAAGAATACACCAAATATATCATTTTGCATGAAAAGGAACTGATTATCCAGTATGGCGTCTCTCTCACCAATGGCATGAAAACTCCTTGTCAAATGAGATTGTGCTACATTTAAAGAACTTCATCAAATCATCTAATGATTATCACGTATCTTTCTTTCCTTTGGATTGTCCAATTTATTACCAGGGGATCCAATCCTAAAGGTTTCTCTTATTCGGGATACTGCTTATGAAGCCTTTGTTGACTTTCCTCCTGAGATTTTCAGAAGGCATTTAACAAAGTACCTCAAATGTCATCTGCCATTAGGATGCCCAGTCTCCCAGTCTCATAAGGTCCTCTTGCTAGGGAACTTCTCTATTGAGAATACTGACCTTTTACCCTACTCTCTGTTTTCTATCTTTTAACTAGTTTTTAATCCACAATGGAATTACCTCCTATCCCATGACTTTCTAATTTCCTCAGGTGTCTTTTATGAGGTACTTTGTCAAATGCCTTTTGAAAGTCTAGATACACAATATCAACCAGTTCACCTTTATCCACATGTTTATTCAGCCCTTCAAAGAAATGTAGTAGATTGGTGAGACAAGATTTCCCATGTTGACTCTAACCTCATTAATCCATGCTTATGTATATGCTGTGTAATTTTGTTCTTTATAATAGTCTTTACCATTTAGCCAGGCTTACCAGTCTGTAATTTCCTAGATCACCTCTGGAACCCTTATCAAAAACTGACGTTAAATTAGCTACCCTCCAATCTTCCAGTACCATGTTTGATTGTAAAGATAAATTATATGTTACTAACAATAGCTCTGCAAGTTCATTTTCTATCAGTACTCTGGGATGTATACCATCTAGTTCAGGCGATTTGCTACTCTTCAGTTTGACAAATTGCCCTATTACATCTTCCAGGTTTACAGAGATTTGTTTGTTTCTCTGACTCAGCATTGAATACCATTTCTGGCACTGGTATCTCTCCCACATCTTCCTCTGTGAAGACTGAAGCAAAGAATTCATTTAATCACTCCACTATGGCCTCATCTTCCCTGAGTGCCCCTTTTACCCCTCAGTCATCTAGCAGTCTAACTGATTTTATTTTTGTTACATTTGTACCCCGCGCTTTCCCACTCATGGCAGGCTCAATGTGGCTTACATGGGGCAATGGAGGGTTAAGTGACTTGCCCAGAGTCACAAGGAGCTGCCTGTGCCTGAAGTGGGAAGCGAACTCAGTTCCTCAGTTCCCCAGGACCAAAGTCCACCACCCTAACCACTAGGCCACTCCTCATTTAACGTCTTTTTGCTTCTAAACTAACTAAAAAAGTTTTTACTATATGTTTTTGCCTCCAACAACAATCTTCTTTTCAAAGTCTCTCTTTGCCTTCCTTACCAGTGTTTTGCATTTGACTTGCCATTCCTTATGCTGTTTCCTATTATTTTCAGTTGGATCCTTCTTCTATTTTCTGAAGGATTTTCTTTTAGCTCTACTAGCTTCCTTCAATTCACTTTTTAACCATGATGTCTGTCATTTGGCCTTTCTTTTTCTTTTTTTACTACATGGAATACATCTAATCTGGGCTTCCAGGATTGTATTTTTGAGTAGCATCCACACCTGATGTAAATTTTTTACCTTTGCAGCTGCTCCTAGGATGTTGATTTTTTTAAAAATCCATTCTCATTTTATCATAATCTCCTTTTTGAAAGTTAAATGCTAACGTATTGGATTTCCTATATGTACTTACTCCAGAGATTGCATCAAATCTGATCATGTTATGACCACTGTTATCAAGTGGCCCAAGCACCATTACCTCCTGCACCAGATCATGTGCTCCACTAAGGACTAGGTCTACAATTGTTCCCCACTTGTTGGTTCCTAAACCAGCTGCTCCATAAAGCAGTCCTTGATTTCATCAAGAAACTTTACCTCCCTGGTATGCCCTAATGTTACATTTACCCAGACAATATCAGGGTAATTGAAATCACTCATTATTATTGTGTTCCTCAGTTTGCTAGCCTCCCTAATTTCTGATAACATTTCTGCATCTGTCTCTTCAGCCTTGCCAGGTGGACGGTACTGCACTCCTATCACTATCCCTTTCCCCTTTACAAATGGACTTTCTATCTATAGGGATTCCAAAATGTGTTTTATGTCCCGCAAAATGTTTAGTCTATTCGATTCAAGACCCTTCTTAATGTGTAATGCTATTCCTCCACCAATTCGATCCACCCTATCACTACAATATAATTTGTACCCTGGTATGACAGTGTTCTGTTGGTTACCTTCCTTCCACTAGGTCTCAGAGATGTCTATTATATCTATCTTTTCATTTAGTGCAATATATTCTAACCCTCCCATCTTATTTCTTAGACTTCTGGCATTTGTATATAGACATTTCAAACAATGTTTGTTGTTCTTATTTGCAACTTTACTTAGCAGTTGACAGTGATAATTTGCAAACTTTAAAATCTGTCTGCTCTGGTCTACTATGGTCTGTATTGCAACCTCACTATTGGGATGCCTTCAGTGGCGTACCAAGGGCGGGGCGGTGGGGCGGTCCGCCCCGGGTGTCAACAGGTGGGGGGGTGCTCCGCTGGCGCCGTAGTCCCCACCTGCCTACCAGTTCTGTCAACAGACGACCCTCTTCTCCTGCCACCCAGCACCCAGCCTTTAAAAAAAAAATCTGTGAAGCGCCTTGCGTCCGCTCTGCATGTAAAAGAAACAAATCGCCTCATCGCATCGGCCCTTCCCTCACTGTGTCTCACCCTCTGATGTAATTTCCTATTTCCGTGAGGGCGGGACACAGTGAGGGAAGGGCCTACGTGCCAAGGCGATTTGCTTCTTTTACATGAAGAGCAGATGCGAGGCGCTGCACTGGGCCGCCGCTTCACAGATTTGTTTTAAAGGCTGGGTGCTGGGTGCGGGGGAGGGGGGCTCAGATGGGAGAAGAGGACTGGGTCTGGGGGGGCTCAGATGGGAGAAGGGGATTGGGGCCTGGGTCTGGGGGGGGGGCTCAGATGGGAGAAGGGGCCTGGAGCTGGAACTGGGGTCTGAGAAGGGGGCAGGAGGGAGAATGGGGCCATGCCTGGAGCAGGTGGGAGAATGGGTCTGGGGCTGAAAAGGCGGCCCTAATGCAAGGCATGTGGATGAAGGGGACTGGAACTGGGGGCTGAAAAGGAGGGTAGGTGGGATAAGGGGCTAGTACTGGAACTGGGGGCTGAAAAGGGGCAGGGGCTGAAACTGTGGGGACTGGGGGCTGAAAAGGGGACAGGGAGAAGTGGCTGGGGCTGAAGCTCGGTACTGGTGGGCAAAAAGGGCTGGGGTTGAAACTGGGGACTGGGGCTGAAAAGGGGACAGGGAGAAGTAGATGGGGGCTGAAGCTGGGGACTGGTGGGATAGTGGGGCTAAAACTGGGGGCTGAAATGGGGCAGGTGGGAGATGTGGGCTGGGGCTGGAACTAGGGGCAGGTGGGATAATGGGGCTGGAACTGGGGGCCGAAAAGAGGGGGCAGAGAGAGAGAGAGAGAGAGAGAGGGGAGAGATCCTGGATGGAAGGGGAAGCGAGAGGGAGGGCAGACCCTGGATGGATGGGAGAGGGAGGGCAAATGGTGGACTGAAGGGGCAGAGAGAAAGGGGCAGACAGTGGATGAAGGGATAGAAAGGGCAGACAGTGGATGGAAGGGGGAGAGAGAGAGGGCAGACGGGCAAATGGTGGATGGAAGGGGCAGAGATAGAAGGCAGATTTGGATGGGAGGGAGAGAGAGGGCAGACAGTGGATGGAAGGGGCAGGGGGAGAGGGCAGACATTGGATGGAGGGGACAGCAGAGAGAGCAGACACTGGATGGCAGAGAGAGAGAGAGTGAAAACAGATGCTGGATGGAAAGAAGACAGTGAAAAGAAGATGAGGAAACTAGAGACAACAAACTGTAAATAAAATATATATTTTTATTTTTTTGCTTTAGGATAAAGTAGTATTGTAGATGTGTTAATAAATGTTTATAAACAGAACATAGAAATAAAGTAATCTTTTTATTGGACTAATTTTAATACATTTTGACTAACTTTCTGAGAACAAAACCCCCTTCCTCAGGTCAGGATAGGTTACTGTAACAGCACTATACTGTATTGACCAGAGGAAGGAGGTTTTGGCCTCTGAAAGCTAAATGTATTAGTCCAATAAAATGGTATTATTTTATTTTCTATATTTGTTTTATTTCTATTTGTTAATTTGTAAAGTGGTGATTGGTATTTGTTAGTTTTTTTCAAATTTACATCTGCTGTCTTCATATTTTGCACAGTACTAGGGGACATTTTCTGTTTCTGTGGCATTGCATTGTATGGAGAGTCTGGCATCTTGGGGGTTCAGTTTAATTTTTGTCTAAATACAAAGTTTATGATTACTTATTCTATAGTGGAATAGGGTGTATCTGTGTTTGTGAAAAAGACATGGCTTTCAGTTGGCATTGACTGTGCAGGATCGAAGATCCATACTATTCTGTCTGGTTTCATTTTACAATAGGTGAATTGATGTTCTAGTGCTCACTGTAATGTTTAAGATGATTTCCTTTTCCTTGTGTGACTTGTAGAAATGACTGCTTATGGTATGGTAGAATTGCTCTATAGGTCCTGAGTGTTTTGTATTCTTGGTATGCCTAGTACTGGATTTTGGAGGGGGGTGTTAAAAAATTACCAGCCCCGGGTATCAACTACCCTAGGTACACCACTGGATGCCTTATCTTCCATGTTTTGGTGAAATCTTTTAAAGATACCTTGTTCCGAACCATGTGCACTTTTGAGCACCATTGACCTTTCCCTAGTTTCTTGTTTTAAAGATGCTCTATCTCATTTTTAAATGTTGATGCCAGCAGCTTCACTCCACCCTGGTTAAGGTGGAGCCCATCTTTCCAGAGTAGGCTCCCCCTTCCCCAGAATGTTGCCCGGTTCTTAACAAATCTAAAACCCTTCTCCTTGCACCATTGCCTCATCCATGCATTGAGACTCTGGAGCTATGACTGTCTCTTGGGTCCTGTGTGTGGAACAGGGAGCACTTCTGAAAAAGCTACCCTGGAGGTTCTGGATTTCAGCTTTCTACCTAAGAGCCTAAACTTGGCTTCTATTACCTCCATCCCACATTTTCCTATGTCATTGGCACCCACATGTACCAAGATAGCAGGATCCTCCCCAGCACTGTCTAAAATCTAATCTAAGTGCTGCGTGAGATCTGCCAGCTTTACACCAGGCAGGTAAGTGGCCAAGTGATCTTGACATCTACCAGCCACCCAGCTATCTACATGCCTTTCGATCGAATCTCCAACTACAACGGTTGTCCTAACCCTTTCCTTCTGAGCAGAAGCCTCTGGAGACACATCCTTGGTGTGAGAGGATTTACCATTTACCCTAACACCCTTTCTCTTCAATGGCAGCACAGAGGTTGCCTGACTGGAGGTGGGACTTCTCTACTATGTCCCTGTAGGCCTCCTCTATAAACCTCTTTGTCTGCCTCAGCTTCTCCAAGTCTGCTACTCTAGCCTAAAGTTAGGCACCAATTGTGCATAGGTTATAGAATACTAGCACTTATGCCTGTGATGGTTAGCAGTTACGCACGCGAGTGCTAGCTGAGCACTCAGGATATTCTGTAAAATATGTGTGTGTATGCAAGGGGTATATATATGGTCAGGGCTTAGGCAGGGCAGGTCCCACATTTATGTGTGTAACTTACAGAATACTGTAAATTACAAACAAGTGCTGCATTTATGCCTGCTATTGATATGGCATGAATGGGTGTGCCTAAATGTTGACATGTGAATGCCGACTTATACTAGTTGTCATGTCCCCTACCTCAATGCTGTGCAGGGTCCCGTCGACATGCACACTTGACTGGCACAGCCCTGAGCCATGTGTGTGTAGTTCTTCTCTGGCTGCAGGCTCCTTGATTGCTTTGCTTCCATGCACCTGGGTCTGCTCTCTCTCTCTCTGCCTCGCTTCCAGGCTCCTTGATTGCTTTGCTTCCACCCACCTGGGTCTGCTCTTCCTCTGCCTGGCTTCCCTTGCTTCTCTCCTATTGGTCTTCCGGTTCCTCCTTCCCCTGCTCTTGTCCTATGGCTGTGCTCCTTCTCCCTGCTGATGTCAGATGCCAGCACTTTATCAGCTGAGTTCTCCCTAAACTACTTGCTTCGGCTTCTACTTTGGTAGGTGTTACTTTCTCAGTAGTGTGCTTCTCCTCTACTTCGTTCTTCGTTGCTGACTCTGCCTGTACCTGGATTACTCTTGTGTCTGCTGCCTGCCTACTGACCTTGCCTGTACCTGGATTACTCTCGTACCTGCTGCCTGCCTACTGACTCTGCCTGTACCTGGATCACTCTCTTGCCTGCTACCTGTCTGGCCATCACGTTCATCAATCCGCTTCCTGCTCCATCTCGTAAGCCCTGCAGGCCGCCTGCACCTAGAAGCTCAACCTCTGGGGAACGGCGGTCAGCGCAGGTGAAACCCGGGGTTGTCCGGCCGCCAAGCAGAACCTGGTCCAAGTACCGGACTCAGCAGCGCTCTACTTGGTACAAGAACTCACAGGTCTGACACTAGTGTTCTAGAACAGTGCTCAGATCCCATTACATAATTAATGCCCATCATGCTGCATCTTGGTACCTAACATTTAGCACTCTTTATAGAATCAGCCCCTGGATGTTTTAAGTTTCTCTGGCGCATCTGAATAAAGTGCTTTCTTTATTTAATTCCAGTAAAATGTTGTAGAGCCACATGACTGGGTTATGTCTCATGTTTCACCTTTCCCTCCAAGGGCCTAAAGCAGGGTTTGCCAAATTGTGGGTTACAATCCTAAAAAATAGAGTTACAAAATCTGCGTTTCGGGTTGTGATCTATGCAAGCGAAAAAAAACTCCTCATCACAGAAGGTGAGGGTTCATGGTGGCATCAGCTGCGACAGACAGGAATAGCAGCATAGATGAAAGACAGACCTCCAGGGTCACATGCTTTCTGTCACTGTGATTATAAGGTTGCAGCTACAGGAAGTTTGATAAGCAACTGGTGTATAGAGCCTAAAATAGTGTAAACACCCTAATTCCAGTTACTTACCAGTGTATGAACCTCTAGATCAGGGGAATTAAAAAGCTGATCTAACATTTCCAGTGGAAAAAGCTCCTCATGTATCTTCTTATATGATCTCATGGTCCCCTTTATTGGTTTCTGACATCTCTGACTATATCCCACTGGAAACATTACTGCTAAATGGTGTCTGAAATGCGACTAACCTTTCTGACAGCCTATCTTTAGATTCACAGGAACGTGTAATTAGATCTAGTAGATGGCCTGCATTAAGGGAAGGAACTTTAACCTCTCTGCTCTAGTTCTAAAATGGATATGCCTGACTTTTTAAAAAATTACCTATCTAGGGAGCATCCAGCTTCTCAACATGCAAATTAACATTTTCCATTATCATCTGTGAGTGGAAACATATCTTAAATGCTGCAATAAGTTATTTAATGTCTGATAATCCATTCCTGGGGGTATGTAAATTACTAAAAATCATATCTTGCTACCTTTACCCTACACTCCAAATTAGCCCTATTCATAGGCAGCTACAGTCTTACAAATACATGAAATACCTCCCCACTCCTTTCCTATCCTAGCCTGGTGTATAGCAATATATCGTAGGAAATACATTTCCAATAATGCTACTCCACCATCTTCCATTAGACAAGATTCTATAACTGCTAGGATACCCAGTTTGTGTTCACTGTTAAGGTCCTGAATATAAAATCCTTTTTTTAATAACAGGTAACTCGTTTATAAGGCCTGTCACATTGTCAGATTCTTTTTGCTCCCAATTCCCCTTAGTCTCTTGCACTGCATATACTGCTACAGCAGTGGCGTAGCCAGACTGCCAATTTTGGGTGGGCCTAAACCCAAAGTGGGTGGGCACAAAATGTTCTCTCTACCCCCCTCCCCCAGCAAAATTTAGTCACACTAATCAGATGCATTTGTCACACAGGGGTAAAGTGCTGCTTTCCAGTGCATCAAGTTTCAGAAAATAATTTATTTAATAGCCTAACACCCTTTTCAATGAGCTTTCAGAGGCCAAAACCTCCTGCCTCAGGTCAGTATAATGCTATTATGGTAGCCTTTCCTGACCTAAGGAAGTATTGGTCTCTGAATCGTTATTAACACAGGTACCATATTACTTTATCCTAAATTAAAAATAAAATTATTTTCTTTACCTTTGTTGTATGGCCATTTACTTTTTCTCATTGTGTTGCTCCCAGTCTCTAGATTCTGCTTTCCTTCATTTTCACTTAACTCTTCTGCGCCATTTGTCATTTTTCTCTCTTTTTTCTTTGCTTTCGTCAATATTTTTCAGCCTCTCTCTCTGTCCAGATTTAATTCATTCTTACTATCCATTCTTTAATTTCCTTCTTTTTCCTTTGTCTACCTATGGCTTTTCATCTTTTTCTCACCCTTGTTCTCCCCATGCCCCTTCCTCTTATTCTCCAGTCTTTCTCTACTCCCCTTTTCCATCCAGCAGCTCTCCTCTTTCTCTCCCCATCCTTCCAATGTCTCCCCTCTTACTTTCTGCATCCTTCCATCTAGTGTCTCCTCTTTCTCCCTACCCTTCCATCCAACATCTTCCCTCTTTCTCTCCCCATCCTTCCACCCATCTACCCTCTCTCCTTATCCTTTCCTCTAATGTCTCTCTCTCCCTCCTTCTAACCAGTGTCTCTCTATCTCTCTTCTCTTTTCTGTTCAGTGTCCCTTCTCTCTCCACATCCTTCCAATCTCTCCCCTTTATCTCTGCATGCATTCATCCATCTCCCCCTTTCTCCCCCCATCCTTCCATCTGTTTTCCCTCTTTCTCTCCCCATCCTTCCATCCGTCTATCCCCCTCTCCCGATTCTTCCATCCAGTGTGTCTCTCTCTCTATCCCCTTCTTTCCATTCAGGCCCGCCTACCCAACACAGACCTGCCAAGTATCCCACGAAACACGCAGTGCCAGCTCCCATTTCCGGCCACTGCTGCTTCCCCTGTTGAGCAGCAGCAGCTGCTACAAAAACAAAAAGCTAATTAAACAACCAAAAATATTTTTAAAAAGCAACTGCGGTACCGCAGGCAGCCATCAGGCATTGGCTGTCGGCTCTGCAGCCGCTCCTCTTGCCTCTCACGTCACTGCCCCTGGAGCAGGACCCCACTTAATCCTCTACTGTTTCAGGTATAAAACTTACATGGTAAGACCTTTAAGGACATACCTAGGGTACCTGAATGTAATTCACCTGAGAAAATGAGAGCTAAATTAAAATTAATTAATTAGATTTAAAAAAACCTATGCATTCTTTACAACGATTCACATAAAGCAGGAATATAGATAGCTGAAGAGCTGATCTTCATTAAAGCCCCATGCAAATGTCTCAATGGCACATATAAAGCAGGAGTACAACAAGGACAGGCCAAGGGTGGACAATGAAATGGAGATTTTTAAATAAGATGAAAAATAAAATCCAGGAGGAGATATTAAAAAAAAAGGCAAAGCAGGATTAAGATTAGGAGAGCAAGAAGCAGGCATGGTGATGTTTTGCTTTGAAGACTGGAATTTACAAAGGCTGCTGATATGACTAATTTACATAGAGCTAATTTTCGAGAGGTGTAATAGCATTACCCAGTCTTTTGTTCTAGTCATTCCAATGTAATTGAGAAATAGAAACTGGGATGGAGTAAGAAAGGTAGGGGAAAGCTATTTATATATATCTTTAGGACATCTCATTGAAATGCTTTCTGATCAGATCATTCCTTCTGGCATGTTCTTACTTTTATTGGTGTATAATGGCTTGTGCAATATGTGAATTCTGCAGCTAGGATTTCCAGCAAGGCATAGTTACTTTGAGCAAACAGAAAAAGGCATTCAGGGCTTGATGTAATAAGTTGTGCTGTGTTTTATACTGGTGATTTACTTTCAATTTTCATGCACTAACCTTAATCCCAGTCAGGGGCTGATGCAATGTTTTGCTATCCCTTATACTAGTGATTTACTTTCAGTTTTCTTATGCTAACCTTACTCTTGATGTAACATGCTGCACTATTCTAAAAAGCGATAATTAACTTTTAATTTTCCCATGCTAACCATATACCCAATGTAGAAAAATCAGCAGCAAAACCCCTGTGCTAAATGGTAACACCATCAGTAAGTATATCATATGCAAACCTGCCAATTCAGGAATTTCTTCCAATGTGAAAAGCTGTACTAAATTTTTATTTATTTATTTATTTATTTATTTTTACAATTGGCTTTAGTGCAGAATCTTTACTTCAGCTCAGCCAAAGTAAAGATCCTACACTGGAGCATACTACTACTACTACTACTACTACTACTATTTAGCATTTCTATAGCGCTACAAGGCATACGCAGCGCTGCACAAACATAGAAGAAAGACAGTCCCTGCTCAAAGAGCTTACAATCTAATAGCATCAGAGTCATCTGAGGCGAAGTGCAGCACTATCAGAAGAATCAAGCCCAAGTTGGCCCAGTGGCTAGTCCACTCCCAACGTTATCAGGTCCAGGGCAACCCTGGCCTGGGTACTTTTGCTTGAGATTTTGATAAATAGTTATAATCACCCCAATGCTGCACCTCTCAGAAAAATCTTGTAAAATGCACAGGGTATATAAAGCAAGCAGGCTGATTCAATAGGATTTCACGATGAGCTTTGGGAGGGAAATATAAAGCTGTAAGTTAAGGAAGAACCCTTGCCTACATAAGTATTGCCATACTGGAACAGACCGAAGGTCCATCAGCATCCTGTTTCCAACAGTGGCCAATCCAGGTCACAAGTACCTGGCAAGATCCCAAAAAAGCACAATACATTTTATGCTACTTATCCTAGAAATAAGCAGTGGATGTTCCCAAATTCCATTTTAATAGTGGTCTATGGACGTTTCCTTTAGGAAGTCATGCAAACCTTTTTTTAAACCCCGCTAAGTTATTTGCTTTTACTACATTCTCTGGCAACAAATTCCAGAGTTTAATTACACATTGAGTGAAGAAAAATTTTCTCCGATTTGTTTTAAACTTACTACTTTGTAGCTTCATTGCATGCATTTTTGGAAACAGTAAACAAGCGATTCATGTCTACCCGTTCCATTCCACTCATTATTTTATAGACCTCTATCATACCTCCCCTCAGTTGTCTTCTCTCCAAGCTGGAGCCCTAGCCACTTCAGCCTTTCCTCATATGGAAGTCATTTTTTTGCCCTTCTCTGTACCTTTTCTAATTCCACTATATGTCGCTTAGTAAAAGATCCCCTGATTGCCCTTGATATGGGCCCTAAAGTGACTGGGTTAGGAACTGGTTGAGTGGAAGGAGACAGAGGGTAGTGATAAATGGAGCTCACTCTGAGGAAAGAGATGTTAATAGTGGTGTGCCACAAGGTTTGGTTCATGGGTCGGTTCTTTTTAACATTTTTATAAGCGATATTGCTGATGGGCTGACTAGTAAGGTTTGCCTCTCTGCAGATGATACCAAAATCTGCAACAGGATAGACACCTCTGATGGTGTGGATAACGTATGGAACGACCTAGCAAAACTTGAAGATTGGTCCAGAATTTGGCAGCTAAGATTTAATGCTAAAGAATGCAGGGTTATACATTTAGGCTGCAAATACCTGAGGGACAGGTATAGTTTAGAGAATGAAGAATTTTTGAGCACAATAGAGGGGTGGGACTTGGGTATGATCATATGTGATGATCTTAAGGTGGTCAAACAGGTAGAAAAGTCAATGGTGAAAGTTAGAAGGATGCTGGGTGCATAGGGAGAGGAATGGCCAGTAGGAAAAATGAGGTGATGATACCCTGTTTAAGACTCTGGTGAGACCTCATTTAGAATATTGTGTATAATTCTTGAGACCACACCTTCAAAAAGATATAGTTAGGATGCAATCAGTTCAGAGGCCAGCTACTAAAATGGTCAGTGGTATTTGTCACAAAGTGTATGAGGATAGACATAAAGATCTCAATATGTATATTTTAGTAGAAAGGCAGGAGAAGGGAGATATGATAGAGATGGTTAAATACTTATGTTGCATAAATGCACAGGAGGTAAGTCTCTTTCAATTGAAAAGAAGCTTTGGAATGAGGGGACATAGGATGAATGTGAACTGGGATAGACTCAGAAGTAACCTGAGGAAATACTTTTTCATGGAAAGGATAGAGAATTCATGAATGACCTCCTGTTGGAGTTGGTGGAGACGAAAACTGTATCTGAATTCAAGAAAGCTTTGGACAGATATATAGGATCTCTAAGGGAGAAAAAGGGAGAGTAGGTGGCATGGATGGGCAGACTGGATAGGCCTTCTGGTCTTTATCTGCCTTCATGTTTGTTTTTTATCTGTTTCTATGTAACTCATTCACAGCTACAGCTGCAGCCACTTCCTGTCTCTCACCTCATTTTGCCACCCCCAATTTATCACTGCCAGGATTCTGCAGTGCTTCTAGCACTGCTGGTGGTGGATTCCTCTATTTGCATCCATAGATGCTGCTGCTGCTCTTCACAAGCCCATTTCTGGGTTCAAGCTTGGGCCATTGCCATGGAAGAAGTGCTACTTCAGCACTCAGCTGCATTCGGATGTACCAGGGAGACTCAGATCAGCCCCTCTCTTCCATGAGAGAGGTAATTAATTGATTTTTTTTTTCTACTGTTTATAGTAGTGTCCCTTTTTCATAGGTAAGGTTTGAGTTCTGGCAGTGGTTCTATAGTATAATACATTTGTTATGGTCTCTGAGTGGTCTTTTGCAGGATTTTGTATTACTTTACCATACCTGGCATACCTTAGCACTTGAAGGAAGTTTTGTTGCTGTTACTGAGGAGACACCAGCATTTAATATTGAACTTTCAATGAATATTGTAAGAGTATGTTTTTGTAGATAATTCTTGGAAGGGTTAGGGTCATATTTATTGCTTTAATAAACAAAATCTTGGGTGGGGAATTCAAGAGCCTGGATTCTGATTATTTAGTACCTATTAATGCCTCTGCACACTGCTCTCCCACCTCTTTACTTCCCTCCTCAGACTCTGCTATCCTATTCCAGCTGACAGCAGGACAGTGGAGTTGTGGCATGGCTTCTCTAATCTTTTTTTTCCTGTTGCCAACATCTCTCCTGGACTGAGTGCAGTAGAAATCTGCAGAGCATCAGGTAAGTCGCCAACAGCTGAATCTGAGTATTGAACCACAAGGGCGGGAAAGGAACCAGCAACAGAAAGAAAAGGTTAGAAAAGCACTAATCTAATCTAATCTAATCCATATCTTATCTACCACTGTATCCCAGTAAGAGGTTCCAGGTGGTTTACATAAAAGAAGCTCAGTCAAAATGAGGAATTACATAATTAAAAATAAAAACAAAAGAATTAACCATCAGATTTATCAAACAAAAAAGATTTCAACCTCTTACACAAGTGCATATAGTTTTGATCTACTCAAAGTACACTTGGGGGGGGGGGGGGGGGATCATTTTTAAAAGAGAAAAATGTCCAAAAAGTGGCATAAATCTGCATTTGGATGTTTTTCTCACAAAAACGTCCAAATTGGTATTTTCAAAACCAATTTTTAGACATTTTTCTATGAAGTCCATCAGAAGAGCATTCAAATCACAAGGGGTTGTGTCATGGACATGTTAAGTGCCCTAAATGACCACTGGAGGAATCAGGGATGACTTCCCCTTACTCCCCCAGTGGCCACTAACCCATTTCTTCCCCCCCCCCCAAAAAAAAAATCCCAAATGTGATTAAAAACATTACTTACCAGCCTCTATGCCAGGCTGAGATGTTATACTCAGGTCCATTAGAGCAGCATGAGGTTCGTGGAGTAGTCTACTGGTGGTGGGTGCAGTGCACTGCAGACAGGTGGGCCCAGGCCCATACCTCTCCCTACCTTTTACACTTGTGGTGGAAACTGTGAGCCCTCCAAAACTCACCAGAAATCTACTGTATCCACATGTAAGTGCCCGCTTCACCCATAAGGGCTATTGTAGTGGTGTACAGTTGGGGGTAGAGAGATTTTTTTTTGGGGGGGGGGGGGGTTCAGCAGACAAGATAAGAGAGCAGTGGTGAGATGTGTACCTAGGGTGACCCATTGTTCTCCTGGGATATCTGTGTGGAGGGTCTACTAAGAATGTTGGTTCCTCCTACATCCCAATGGCTTGATTGTGTGCTTTTTTCACTTGGACATTTTTTTTAATGCACCAGAAAGATAAATGCATAGAGCATAAAAACATCTAGCAAATAGCCATTTTCAAAAAAAGATAGACGTTTTTCTTTTTTGAAAATGGCTATATTCCCCATTTGAATTTTGGGCGTTTTTAGCAAAACACCCAAAGTTGGACTTAAACATTATATCGAAAATGCCCCTCTTGATAACTTATTCCAAATAACAGCTGCTTGAAAAGAAAACATAGAATCCAGCTGATGCTTAAACCAAATATTTTTAAATATAGGACATTTCAATTGCAATCTATTATGGACTCTAGTTGACATATAATAGCAGTGAGAAAATAACTGAATAAATAATACAGAAGTATTACCATATAGTATCTGAAAAACTATACATGTGACTTTAAAAATAATCCATGTGCAAACACGAAGTCAGTGAAGTTCTTTAAAATAATCCGATACACGTTCCCACTTACTCAGCTGGAAAATCAACCTTACTGCTGTATTCTGCAGTAGTTGCAATTTATAAAGTAACTCGTGATTCAATCCAACATACAATGAATTGCAATAATCCAAACTGGACAAAGCCAACATTTGAACCAAAAGAGTAAAATGAGAACTACAAAAAAAAAGATCTAATTAGCCTCAATTGACGTAAGCAAAAGACAGACTTCTTCCAACGATTAACCCAAGCTTCAGAAGAAAATGAATGGTCCAAGATATCTCCTAAAACTCTGGATTCATTTTTTACATTCACAATAAATACCACTTGGTAATGTAAGATTTCGAGGGATATCCACCAGAAAATTACAGAACCATAGACCATTTGTTTTTGCCTGATTCAGCTGAAGCCTGCTACATGACAAGCTGTGCTCTCCTACTATCAGCTGGGATCTGACCACCTGGGGGGAGGGTAAACATTTGCTCCCAGGCACTGGAGGCCCACAATATGCCACTTAAGGGGGGGGGGGGGCAAAAGAGGTTAACATGGATGAGGCTTGTTGAGGAGAGAAAAGGATGACTCTGGGTAAAGATATGCAAAACAGAGCAGAACTGGAACAGAGGGATAGATAGTTCTCTCCTTCCCTTTCAATCCTGGTTCTCCCTTAAGCTGGATCCTCACCTGAAGATCTGGTGACTTCTTTATGTGCAGAAATGTAATAATAAAGGTATTAATTTATTGTGACTGCAAATGTTTTGTGGGTTTCAACTAGTCCACACTGGAGCAAATTTAAGATACACTTCACACAAAAAAAGGAACAAATAGGCTCAGATTCTCCTTTTATCTGAAGGAAGGGCATTAGACACAAGGGAACATTCTCAGCTCCTTGAATACTAAGTAGATTCATTCCTCATTCCCTCTAGACCAAGACAGCATTGCACCCCCTCCCTCTCCAATGCACTCAAAAGCCCAATAACACAGCCTAGGATTACCAATCTGCTCACTGGCATCTCCCTCCCAAACTGCAGCATTTACGGGAACAATTTAGGATAAATATTTATAAGGGGTGGCAGCAGCAGCAGCCAAGAAAAGGTGGGTGAGCAGCAAAAACTCAAGAGTGTAGGGAGGAGTGCTGTAAATCAGGACCGTCTTTCCCAGGGTCTGAGCTGCTGATCTCAGCAAAGAATATTGAAATAGCCCGAGCAGCACAGATGGCAGACATGATTTAGAGAAATGTTTGGAAATATATAGAATTTTTATGCATATCTAAAGCTTTTTGTTTCCCAAACACATTAAGGAGCTCAAAGAAAATTATAAAGGAACTTTTTTTCATTGTGCGTTGGAATACATTTTAGAAGAATATTTAGACTTTCTTAATGTTTGACTATATTTTAGGCCCCCTTTTATCAAGCCGCACTAGCAGCTGCCGGTTCAGTAACGCCAACATAGCCCAGTCACTTTGAATGGGCTGTGTTGGCATTGCTGCGTGGTTTGATAAAAGGGGTCCTTAGTTATATATAGGTAAATAGTACTTGTATGGGTATAAATGAGTGAGTAAATCATTTATGACCTAAATAGACTCCAAAGCTCATCTAAATAATAACTAGAGGACATAAACTGAAGTTGCAGGAAGGTAGACTTAGGAGTAACATCAGGAAATACACCCTTCCAGGAGAAGTGGTAGTCAAAAACAGTGAACAAATTCAAAAATACGTGCGATAGACACAGGGGATGCCCAAATAGAAAGAGGATGGAAACACAACATGGTTGTTGAGGTGCTACGTTAGGCAAGAGTCGTGGGAACTAAGGCCAAAGCTGGACAGAATTCTATGGTCTGTGTCCCACAAATGGCAGAAAACCAAAAGAAGGTTTGGCAACTCCAGCTTTGGGGGAACCGAGGCCAATGCTGGCCAGACTTCTATGGTCTGTGTCACACAAGTGGCAAAAGACTGAAGAAGGTTCATCAGCATTGGGGGAACCGAGGCCGATGCCAAACAGACTTCTTACTGTCTGTGTCTTGAAAATGGCAACTCCAGTGTTGTAGATCACTTAATTGTTATGTGCTGTGAGTGAAAGTGCTCTGCAGCACAGGGGGAAGGAGAAGACATCTTAACTGGTAAGTTGAATACTGTCAGCAATACTTGGGGATTTTCAGGTTCTAAAGTCTTTATTTATGCAGATGATATTACAGTCTGTAGTGGATACTGCTGTGGAAATTAAGAAATATCGTTTGAAATTAAATAAAGAAAAAACTAAATTTTTGCTTTTAAGGCAAACCTGATATTATCTGGAATGATAATATCCTGAAATCAGTTGATTCACTGTTTACATTTGAAAAGTACATAAGAGTCTTGGGAATATTATTAAATAGTTCTCTTAACCTTGAACCTCAGATTAATGCCTTAGTAAAGAAATTGTTTCTTCTATTTAAAAAGCTGAGGTGAATCTGCAGTCTATTACATTCTACAGGTGTTCCATCTAGTGGTGCGGAGTCTACTGTTAACTCAGTTTGATTGTAGTGATATCTCATATGCAGGAAGTCAAAAGAATTTGCTTAAGAAACATACAGCAGCCCATTTGATATTTGATATTCTCAGCTCATAAGTACGATAGAGTTACTCCATTGTTGGTGGAACTATATTGGTTACCCATAAAAGCTTGGATATATTTTAAGGTTTATATTTCAATTTTTTATATATTGTATGTACCTGCCTATATGATGGGCCTGATTCATACGCCAACAAGAGGCAAACTTTTACGTGATTCTCTGCAGGAGTATCTGTTTTAGTTCTACCTTTTCATCTGGGTTTATGTACTAGACTCTGGCACTATGGAATGCGCTTCCTGTTGGTTTTAGAAGAATAAGTAACTATAAAATGTTTAGAAAGGTTTTTAAAACATTTCTTTTTAAGAAATATTTACAGGTGTGATGTTTCCATTTGACTTATAATAGATTATACATTCCCAGGATTTTCTTGAATTGTTATCCGCTTAGAACCTCACAGTATTTGCGGAATACAAGAATATCTGTAATGTATGGTTAAAGCACAGCCCTGTACTGCCCCCCCCCCCCCCCCCCGGTGTGGTTTTCTTATCTTTTATTTGTGGTTTTTACCATGTGAGTCTAAGTGGGGTTGTCCTTTCCCCTTCAGTTTCTTTGTGCCTGTGTGTAGGGTCTTTTGACCCCTTGTTTGTGGCTCTGTTTAGTGCAGTGTGTGTGCACTGCTTAAGTAGTACTTGTTCAAGAGATTCTGTTCTGTTTCTTTTCCCTTCTCTTTGGTATGAGTGGGTTCCAGTTCGGCCTTGCGGCCCGTATGCTTGGACTCTGTTACGGGTGGGTTCCAGTTCGGCCTTGCGGCCCGTATGAGTGTCCTTCCTTTGTTCCTGGTTCCTGCTTTTGTTAAGTTCCGTTCCTGGTTTTCGCTTTAGCCAGGCTCTGGTTTCACCTTGTCTTGAGTGCAGGGGCGTAGCCACGGGTGGGCCCGGGTGGGCCTGGGCCCACCCAATTTGGGGTCAGGCCCGCCCAGCAGCACAGCGATTCCGGAGGCTCCGGTCCCCATCATCATCCATTCCCCCGTGGCGTGCCGCAACTTTCACCCCCATCTTCCCTCACCCTCGCAGGCCCGCCCAGCAGCGATTCCGATCGCAGGCAGCTCCTTCGGCTCGCACACGCTGCCTGCCGGCTGCCGCTCAAATCTCCTTGCAGCTACTAGCAGCGCTAACCCGGAAGCCTCTCCTCTGAGCTTCCGGGTTAGCGCTGCTAGTAGCTGCAAGGAGATTTGAGCGGCAGCCGGCAGGCAGCGTGTGCGAGCCGAAGGAGCTGCCTGCGATCGGAATCGCTGCTGGGCGGGCCTGCGAGGGTGAGGGAAGATGGGGGTGAAAGTTGTGGCACGCCACGGGGCAAGGGATGATGGGGAAAAGATGTTGGAATGGGGGAGGGAAGACGGGGACAGCAGCTGCACGGGGGGGGGGGAAGAAGATGGAAGAAAAGATGCTGCACAGGGAGGAGGGAAGATGGAATGATGAGGCATGGTGGGTGGGGGAGAAGCTGCATGGGGAAGAAGGGAGAGATCCACTAAAGGGGTGGAGGGGTCAGGAAGGGAGAAGTCTTGGCTGCATATGAGGTGGAGGAGAGGGAGACATGCTGCATAGAGAGGGGATAGGTGGCGAGAGGGGGAGATATGTTAAACATAGGGGTGGAGAGGAGGGCAAAATGGTGGGCATAGGGGTGGAGGGAAGGGAGAAATGTTAGACATGCTGGTAGAGGGGAGGAAGGTAGCTATGCTGTATGGGAAGGGGAGAGAGACGTTGGACAGTGGGAATGAGAGGGGGAGATAGACATGGGGGTGGATGAGAGGTACACAGTAGGTGGTGAGGGGGGAAATGCTGGGCCATGGGGGAGAGGGCTACTACTATTACTATTTAACAGGAATGAAGAGAGAAGGGGCAGGAAAATATAAGGCTACCATGGTGGGGTGGGGAGGGGATCAGATGCTGGTTAGAAGGGTGGAGGGAGAAGATGATGGGAATGGTGGAACCCTGTGGGAGAGAGC
Source organism: Microcaecilia unicolor (assembly GCF_901765095.1). Taxonomy (NCBI): domain Eukaryota; kingdom Metazoa; phylum Chordata; class Amphibia; order Gymnophiona; family Siphonopidae; genus Microcaecilia; species Microcaecilia unicolor. The sequence continues at coordinate 313,193,921 of NC_044033.1, read as the reverse complement.
AAGAGGGGGAGGAGGGGGTGGCAAGGAAATGAATGAGAGATAGTGATTACAGAGGGTAGAAATATGGTAATGGGAAGTAGATTAAAGATAAAAGAGAAAGTAGGGATGGGGAGGAGTAAGATGGGGAATGGGAGAGCTAGTGGGTGAAAGAAGAAGATGGAAATTTGATAGGTAGTTGAAAAGTAAAAAGGAGACAAAGAAGGGTGAGAGAGAGGCAGAAAAGAGCTACAAAGGAATGACCAACATATCAGAGGCAGGAATATTGAGGGAACAGACAGGAAAGAGGAGAAAAGACAAATGGACTACAGCCGCTTGAAGAAGAATTAGCAGACGGCAGAGAGGAAAGCAGAAAAGAGAAATTGGAACCAGCAAGATGGAAAAATAAAATGTCCAGACAACAAAGGTAGAAACAAAGCATTTTATTTCAAATGTTTTAAATGGAATATGTTAGCTTTTGGAAATGTGCATAGGAAATGTCTTTGTATTGTGTTCTGTAGAAAAGGAAATGCATGTTTTGTGTCTCCAGTGTTGCAGCAATGCTATGTTTAACTTCTTGGGGTTCCTTTTCAATTTTTGTCTAAATATTTTTATTTCTAATTTGTGATCCCTTGTTCTGTGTTTGGTGAGGTTCTGTTGGTGTGATAGTAATGGCAGGTGGAAAATTGGAAGGGAGGCAAAGAGGGGAGGGGAGGCCTCCTTTATTTTCTGACTTGGGCCAAGTAGGTCTTACAACAGTCCTAACCCTTGCTGTATAGCTGGTGAGGATTCCCAGGCATCCCCAGCTAAGGACCTCCTCCAAAGGCGGCCAGAACTCCCTTCTACCAAGCTCTGGCAACAGCATCCTTGAGCCATCGACAGCTAAGCATGTGTGGGGTGCTGGCATCAGTGGCTTAGGGTCATTGCTGCTGCCTGCCAAGCTTGGTAAAAGAGAGTTCTGGCCACCTTCAGAGAAAGTCTTCAGCTGACTGAGCTTGAGGATCCTCATTAGCTAAAGTATTTATATTTTGAGGTGGAGGTAGGGCGGAGCAGAGAAAATTTTGTGCCCACCCACTTTGGGCTCAGGCCCACCCAAAACTGGCTGTCTGGCTACGCCACTGCTTGAGTGTGCTCTGTCTATTTGCCATGTCTGGTATCTTGTTTGTATTCAGTGCCTGGTTTGCCTCCACTCTGCGCCTCCCCAGAGGACTTGTCTGCTGCAGCTTGGCTACAGCCCATGGGCTCACCATCCCGGGTTCCGTGACAGGCATTTTTTACAGGTACGCTGAAAAATGATTCTGCGCACGCCCAAATCACATGTCTATACTACCGCAGGCCATTTTTCAGCATGCCCCCAGCATATTCCCCCCTCCCCCATTTCTGGTACAGGGTCTGTTTCTCTTTCCAGTGAATGACAGTGGAAGGAGGAGACATCTCTTAGAGGGAAACTGGGATGATATATGACATACCAAGCCCAATGGTAGTTGCCTTGTCATGGTTTCCCAACCACTGCATCACTACTGCAAGGGGAGAGGCCAAGCCAGTGCTTTTTTGTGCCGGTACGCACTGGTACGGCGTACCGGCACCTTTTTTGCCTGTCCGGTGGTGTGCTGGAGCCGGCTCGCACCGGCTTGCAAGAGCCAATTGTTCTTCAGTGCGAGCCGGCTCTCCTCCCTCCCTCCCCCGAGCTAAAGGGTCCATACCTGAAGAAGGCAACGGATTCTTTGGGGCAGGCAGGTAAGATCCCCAGTCTTGCCTGCCCACTGCCGGCGCTGACCCTCCCCCGCTGCCGGATCGCTCTTTAAAAATGGCCGCCGAGACTTCCAGCGGAGGCCTTGCGAGACTTCTGCTGTATTCCAATTTCCTATGGTCTTTCTGTAATTTTTCACAGTCCACATGTGTTTTGACAACTTTGAATAGTTTTGTGTCATCTGCAAATTTAATCACCTTATTTGTTCCAATTTCCATATCATTTATAAATATGTTAAATAGCACTGGTCCCAGTACAGATCCCTAAGGCACTCCACTATTCACCCTCCTCAGTTGAAAGAATGGGCACGGATCTGCACTATTGGGAACTCCCCTGACTCTTTCATGGTCACGCCCCTTTGCAGATCTGCACTGAAACAGGCGCTATTCCATAACTGGGTACATAAGTATTTTTTGCATGGCTCTGCCATTTCTTCCCCATTTCGGGGCCTTGCATCCGTTAGAACGCTTTTCTGCGCTGAAGTAGCACCTAACTGTCAGCACTATACATAGAATTCCCCTGTCTATGTGCATAGCAAGACAAGTATTTTTACACTTTATACCCTAGTTTCTTGGTTTTTGATCAGTGATTTAAAGGTTATTTTGCATAAGTACCCAGGTAGAAAAGAGGACATCCAAGTCTGGGCATCCACAGTTTGCAGAGTATTTTACAAAAGGTTCGATAAACATGGAGCCTTTTGTAACATACCTAGCCTTTGCAGCACATCTAGTAGAAACAATAGGAACACATTCAAAAAGACAGTGGCATTTCTTGGGGATTTGAATGTGTACAGGCTGGTACCTACACCTGTAAGAGTGTAGGTACCAGGATATGTATGTGTTGGATAAAACCTGGATGTCCAAGGGAAGCCAATTAAGAAGCAAAGCTATAAAGCTATCAGTTTTGCAATTTTGAGTTGGTTTTCAATGCTAGAGGGAAAACACTCTCCAAACAAGTGCTTAACTCACACTTATCTTATGCATGCATTTGTTGGCTGCTGCCTGTGCTATACCTATTCTATGGTGGGATGGGAGGGGAGTGTCTCTGTGTGAGAGAGAGGAGCTTCCACTTCTACTGCCTGTGCTGTACATATTCTGTGGAGAGGCAGTGACTGTGTCTGAGGGAAACTTGTACTGCTGCTACCTGTGCTGTGCCTGTTCTACAGTTACAGTTAGTTTATTTATAGCCTGCCGTTTCCCATAAATATAGTTCACAGCGGATTACAGTAAGATTCTAGAGCACAATAATCTAGGAAGTTACATAATAGAAATACAAAAAAAAAGATACTTTAATCTTAAAGCACTATAACATTCTAATAATAATAATAAAGAAAAACAGAAAGCAACCATGAATCAGATTATTTCTTTGTCACATAGATCTGAAACAGTAATGTCTTCAGAACTTTCTTAAATATAATTTAATTGGTAACATTTCTAAGATTATCTGGTAAAAATTTCCAAAATTTTGCAACTTGAAAAGCAAGCAAATAATTAAAAAGCTTCTTTGAGGTGATACCTTTGGGACTTGGAAGATCAAATAATGACAAGTTCCGAAAATTATATGGCTGGTTCATTAATGTATAACGTACAAGATTAATCATATATAGTGGACCTTGTTCAAATGTAATTTTTCATAACAAACAACCTAGCTTAAACAATATCCCTGCCTCAACAGGTGACCAATGCATCTTAATAAGGAGTAATTCTATCTGTTTTACGTAAGGAGAATATTTGGTGTAAAGCTACATTTTGAACTGTAGCTTTACGCCTAATATTGAATTTTGAAATTCAAACTGTTTGAATTTTTCTTATTAAGTGTTTTGGTAGACCCAAGTAGATTATATTACATTAATCAAGTTTACTGAGAATCAGGGCCAGCACCTCTAACAAACAATTCTACTGTTAGATATTTCTGTTGTGGGGAAGTGCATGTGTGTGTGTGTTGGGGAACGGAGGGGGGAGATTGTACTGCTGCTGCCTGTACTGTACCTGCTCTGTGGTGGGGCAGTGTGTGTGTGTGTTTGGGGGGGGGGGGGGGGGAGGAGGTGGAACTTGCACTGCTACTGTATGCTTGGTTAGCTGATATTGTTGCTGCCAGTTTGGTTCTGTTCCTTTCCACTGGGTTGTACCACATAGCTCACGGCTGGATGTTTTAATGGGCAGAACGAATCTTGCTCTGACTTCTTTCATGTGATGAGGAGGGATTTCAAGGATTCTGCTGAATTCTGTCTCAGCAGTGATGGCTATGGGGCTCATTTTCGAAAGAGAAAAATGTCTAAAAATGGCATAATGCAGCATTTGGACATTTTTCTCACAAAAATGTCCAAATCAGTATTTTCAAAACCTAGTTTTCAGACGTTTTTCTATGCTGCTCGTCTGCAGTGTGTCTAGATCTCAAGGGGGCGTGTCAAGATGTGTCTGTGGCATATTAAGGGTGGGATTTGGGTGCTCCTTAGACCTTTTCCAGCCAGAGGTTTTAAGCTAGACCTGTTTTTATAATGAATAAGGCACAAAATGGTGCCCTAAATGGCCAGGTGACCACTGGAGGGAATCAGGGATGACCCCCAATACCCGCCTAGTGGTCACTGACCCCATTCCACCCCCCCAAAAAATGTGAATAAAAATATGACTTACCAGCCTCTATGACAGCCTCAGATGTTATAGCCAGTCTATTGGAGCAGCATACAGGCCCCTGGAGTAGTGCAGTGAGAAGTGGGGGACTCGGGTTCCCCTCTCTACCTGTCACACTTGTTGTGGAAACTGTGACCCCTCCCAAAGTCACTAAAACCCTAGTGTACCCACATATAGGTGCCTCCTTCACCCATAAGGGCTATTGTAGTTTTGGGTGGGTTTTGGAGGGCTGAAGGGACAAAATGAAGGAGCAATGGTGGGATGTGTACCTGGGAGCATTTTTATGAAGTGCATAGAAGTGCCCCCTAGGGTGCTTCATTGCTCTCCTGGGATGTCTGGGGAACCAGTCTGCTAAAAATGCTGTCTCCTCCTACATCCCAATGGCTTGATTTTCTACATTTTGCACTTATTTGGGTTTCTTTTTCAAAAATGGACCAAAAAACAAAACGTCCAAATCACGAAACCTTGTTCGAAACGGTATTTTCAAAAAAAAAAAAAAAAAAGATGTTTTTCTTTTTTGAAAATGACCTTCTTTCCTATTCAGATTGTGCAAAACATCCAAAGTTGGATTTAGACATCATATCAAAAATGCCCCTCTGTCTCACTGAGATGTGTCATTACTAGGGCTGTACTGAATATGTGTATTCTATTAATTCGGTCCCCGAATACATTATTCATATTCGGCCAAACAGTGATTTAAATTTGAATACAAATATCCAGAGCTCTAATGTGCTAAAATCTACTGAAATAAACACTTTATCTGTGATTTCACATTGCTTCTTTTATTATTTGTTATATTAAAGTTCAATGTGCATTATTCATATTCGGCCGAATAATATTTTTCACTATTTGTATTCGGCCAAATCATATTTTTCATTATTCGTATTCGGCCGAATCGTAAAATATGCTGTTCAGTACAGCTCTAGTCCTAACACAAGCCACTCATCATTAATTAATAAAGCTCTCAGCAGAGAAACATCTGGATGCAATTATCTGGGAAGATTTCAGACCTCAGGCTGGGACCCCCAGTGACATTCTTTAACCAGACAAGATTAGATTCACTTCTCCCTGCCCTCTCTTCACATAAATTCATATGTGGAGTATGCCAAGACAGGCTACTATAGGCAACAGACTCTCCAACAGCCTGATACCACTACAAAATACTATAATAAAGGAGTATTTATTCATTGCATGAGTCAATTTTATTGTGGAAGGCTTATTGCACTTACTTTACAGCAGGAACTCCCAGTAGCTGGTTATTGCAGGGTAAATGGATGTACAAAAAGATAAAGGGCTGAATTCAGTAAATAGCTCTCAGAATCCAGTGCTGGAAAAATCAGTGCTAAGCGCTATTCTGTAAAGGGCACATGCCCTTTATAAGACTCGCGTGTAATACCAATTCTGACACCTAACTTTAGGCGCCATACACCTGCTGAAACCTGGTGTAAATTCTGGCGGCCAAGTTAGACATGATGACCCAGTATTCTATAACTACACCCGCAACGTTTTGGAATGCCCCTGACACACCTGTGGCCACGCCCCTTTTTGAGTCACACGCTAGTAGTAGTGTTAGACGCCATGCCTTATAGAATAATGCGCAGTCAAATGCACATGCAAATTTTATTGAGTGCCAATTAATTTCAATAAATTGTTAGCATCCTATTATTGATAGCTAATGGGCTCGTTAATTTGTAGACACACATATTTGGGTGCAGAATTCTCTAGGCACCATAAAAAGAATCCGGGGGGAAAGTGCCTCCCCTTAGAAGGGCTGATGCAGAAAGCTGTGTGTTAGAACCATGCACTGACAGCGGAGCACACGAGTTCTTTTTTTTTTTTTCTAATGAGAATGTAAAGCAGAAGTATTTATGGAGTGGAGGAGTAGCCTAATGGTTAGTGCAGTGGACTGAGAACTTGGGGGAAAGGGTCAATTCCCACTGTGGCTTCTCGTGACCCTGGGCAAGTCACTTAACCCTCCGTGGCCCCAGGTAGAAAATGATACTGTGAGCCTACTAGGGACAGAGAAAGTACCTGCCTCTAATAAATGTAAACCACTTTGTTTGTACCACAGAAAGTTGGTATATCAAACCCATGACCACTCTGCTCACAGATGCAGAAAGCTAATCATATGCAAATTTTAAGTGCACAGAATTTGAGCACCAGTCAGGGCAAGATCACCAGACACATATGCACAAGGTTCTTTGCCAGGGGCAGCTAATACTGTGCACATGTTGTTGCAAAATTAAAGTGTCAGCGCCTATATGCTGGAATATTATACTGCAAATATTGGCATTCTAAAAAGTTTTACGATGCTGGTATTTATCCACAGAACAACATTCCAGCACACGCACAGATACCGTTTTTTTTTTCTGATTTAACTTGCGTGCAGAATCACCTCCCATCTGAAAAAGTTGCAAGTACTGTTATGCTTGCAGCAAAAAGAAGAAACTGGCACTAAATCCTCACAGACCCTACAAAGAATGAGTTAATACTTCTACACCTCCTCCAATCCAGCATTCAAGTTCATGCCTTGTGCTCACCTTAATGTCTTCTGTGTACTTTTCTGCACTGGGGCTGAAAGCTAATAGCCTCATTATCATTCATTTTGTATGCTGGTGTCTAATGCGAGATTTTATGCAGGGTTACCTTCTGCGCAAACACATTTTCTGTACCACGTGCCCAGAAAACTGAGTGCAGACAGCATGTGAACTGCTTGCTTCCATCTGCGCCAGCTTTCTGCATCAGCCACAGAGCCAGACCCAGAGGGGCTGAGATTAGAAACACCGTCAGAAATGTAGAGTAAAATATAGGAACTTTTTCCTCTCATCTTTTCTTTGTGGTTTGTGAAGCAAGTGTGACATCAGTAGTTTTGAATCATGTGTTATCTTTTTAAAACCCGGCAATTATTATTTTTAATGTTTAATTATTTTTCATTTGTATTCCACCTTTCTACAGCCAATTCATACAAACAACATGCAAAATCGAAGAACTGATTTAGAGTATAGTATCAATACACCAAAAAGTGAACTTGCATCACCTGTAAGCAAGTGAGAGATGCAAATAATACACGGCAGGCTTCCAGTCGGCTACCCTACAGAGAAATAAGCAATAAACTCATATGCAGTGAAGTATGAGGTAAAAATAAAAGATTACATAGCTTAATTTAATATGTATATATCTCAATCAGGGGAACCCCACAATGTAAGCAATGATCACAGGCTCCTGGCACTACTTGGTGATGTCGAAGGTGAGGCTCTGCAAGCACTCCTGGGTGGATGGGGGGGTAGGGGAGTGCTCTCTCTCTATCTCCATGGTGTTTTTAGTCACGTATCACTTCTGAAATAGAAACATAGAAACATGACAGCAGATAAAGGCAATATGACCCATTCAGTCTGCCCATCCTCTGTAACCCCTAATTCTTCCTGTTCCTAAACGATCCCACCTCCACTGGGAGGCCATTCCACGCCTCCACCACCCTTTCTGTGAAATACTTACTTAGGTTACTCCTAAGCCTATTCCCTCTTAACTTTGTCATATGCCCCCTCATTCCAGAGCTCTCCTTCATTTGAAAAAGGCTCTCTTCCTGTACATAAATGCCCTTGAGACATTTAAACGTTTCTATAATGTCTCCTCTCTCCCTCCTCTCTTTCAGCGTATGCATGTTGAGGGTCATAAGCCTGTCCCCATAATTTTTGCATTCAAGACTGCTTACTAATTTCGTAGCTGCCCTGGACCGACTCCATCCTGTTTATATCTTTCCGTAGGTGCGGTCTCCAGAACTGCAAGCAGTACTCCAAATGAGGCCTCACCAGAGACTTATACGGCACTATCACCTCCTTTTTGCTGCTGGTCATGCTTCTCTTTATGCACCCAAGCATCCTTTTGGCTTTGGCCGTCGCTTTTTCTACCTGTTTGAAAGCTTTAAGGTCGTCAGACACAATCATCCCCAAGTCCCGCTCTTCCTTCGCACACTGAAGCACTTCACCCCCTATACTGTACCGTTCCCTCGGATGTTTGCGACCCAAGTGCATGACCCATAAATAACTAAAGATAGCTCTGTGAATCACTATCTGATCCTTTATGCAAATGTTTCCCTCTCCCTACACCACCAGATCCACTTTAATATAAAACTACCTAAATTCATTGCAGATAAATAAATTAGGGGCTTATTTTAAAAAAACTGGAAAAATCCAAAAATTAGCACAAAGTAGCAGATGGACTTTTTTTTTAACAAAAAGGTAGGGATTTGGGTGTTTGGATACAAAGCATTCTAAATCACAAGGGGGTGTGATGGGGCAGGATTTGGGCGCTTCCAAAACTTGGATGTTTTCCTGCCATAGTGAAATAAAATAAAAATGTCCAGGGCTAAAAGTTAGATGCTTTGGTCTAGACCTGTTTCAATCACAACTAAGTCACAAAAAGATGCTCTAAATGACCTCTGGAGGGAATAAGGCATGACCCCCCCCCCCCCCTCCTTGCTTCCCCAGTGGTTTCTTATTCCCTCCCACTTCCCAAAGATACCAGCCTCTATGATAGCTTCAAATGTTATAGCCAGTCCTATTAGAGCAGCAAGCAGTTCCCTGGAGTTGCCTAGTGGTCGGTGCAGTGCACTGTAGACAGGGCCACCGAGAGACTAAGCTGGGCCCGGAGCAAGGCAGCCCCCCCCCCCCCCCCCCCCGCCCACTGCAGTCCCTGGTCTCACCTGCCTGCCTGCCTGCCCTCGGCTCCATCAGCCACCGGGCCCCCTGCATTAAAATCGGCAGCGCCTCAGCTCCGTTTAGAAAGACAGATCACCTCCCTTCGGGCCTTCCCTCACTGTGTCCCGCTCTCGTCTGATGTAAATTCTGGTTTCCGCGAGGGCGGGACACAGGGAGGGCCTGAAGGGAGGTGCTGCCGATTTTGACGCAGGGGGCCCGGTAGCGGATGGAGACGAGGGCAGGCAGGTGAGACTGGGGACTGCCCCGCATGGGCTTCATTCCCATTGCAGCTCCTTAGGACCTTGGGCAAGTCACTTAACCCTTCATTGCCCTAGGTACAAAAAACTTAGATTGTGAGCCCCCTAGGGACAAAGTACCTTTATACAATGTGTACAGCCTTACATACATCTAGTAGCACTATAGAAATGTTAAGTAGTAGTACTTATTATTAATATTGTTTCTACTGTTTTGTTATATTCTTTTTTATGCTTTAAAATCCAGTAAAGATACTTGGACAAAAAGAAATTACCCCTGAATAGACATACCTCTTGAGTTGTTCCTTAAGACAGAAGGAGCCCTAGAGGGGCATAATTGAAAGGGACACCCAAGTTTTGTTGAGTATGTCCTCGCAAGACGTCCCAATGGAGGGGCGGGGAAACCTGTATTATTGAAACAAGATGGACGTCCATCTTTCGTTTCGATAATACAGTTGGGGACGCCCAAATCTTGAAATTTTGGTCATCCTTAGAGATGGTCATCTCTAGACTTGATGAGGATACCAACGATTATATGTTTATTCACTTAAAAAGTAAAAAATTAAAAGATAACTTTTACTTTTTAAGTGAATAAACATATAATCGTTGGTATCCTCATTCACTCTCCTCACTTTTTTTTTTATATCCCACGGTTTCATGAGGGTTTTTACCTCCTTTTTTGTTTTTGCATCTCTAGACTTGGTCATTTCTGATTTTTGGCGATAATGGAAACCAAGGACGCTCATCTCAGAAACGACCAAATGCAAGCCCTTTGGTTGTGGGAGGATCCACCAACCAGGCACCCTAGGGGGCACTGCGGTGGACTTCATAAAATGCTCCCAGGAACATAGCTCCCTTACCTTGTCTGCTGAGCCCCCCAACCCCCCCCTAAAATCCACTACCCACAACTGTACACCACTACCATAGTCCTTACGGGTGAAGGGGGGCACCTAGATGTGGGTACAGTGGGTTTATGATGGGTTTTAGAGGGCTCACTGTTTCCTCTACAAACGTAACAGGTAGGGAGGGGGAAGGGCCTGGGTCTGCCTGCCTGAAGTGCATTGCACCCACTAAAACTGCTCCAGGTACCTGCATACTGCTGTGATGGACCTGAGTATGACATCTGAGGCTAGCATACAGGCTGGCAAAAAATATTTTGAAAGATGTTTTTTGAGGGGGTTAGTGACCACTGGGGGAGTAAGGGGAGGTTATCCCCAATTCTCTCCAGTGCTCATCTGGTCATTTCGGCCACCTTTTTGTGCCTTGGTCGTAAGAAAAACAGGACCAAGTAAAGTCGCCCAAGTGCTTGTCAGGGACGCCCTTTTTTCCATTATGGGACGAGGACGTCCATGTGTTATACACGCCCAAGTCCCGCCATCACTACACCTCTGATATGCCCTCTTGAACTTTGACCATCTCTGTGATGGAAAGCAGTTGGGGACGTCTAAAATTGGCTTTCGATTATACCGATTTGGACAACCCTGGGAGAAGGACGCCCATTTTCCGATTTGTGTCGAAAGATGGGCGTCCTTCTTTTTCAAAAATGAGCCTGCTAGTCATTCAAAGCTTTTGAACCCTAATAAGTCACATGAGTTAGGCCCTAAAACATTCAGGGAGTCAGTGGAGGACTCTATGCACGGAGGTTATAGGAGGATCCCTCCATCTAGACTCAGAGGAGAGATGATAGATTTTGTATCTACTGAAGTTTATATATGTTTCTGTTTGGGAGACTCAAGAGTAAAGAACAACAATAGTTAATCCTCATGATTATAAAAATGTAGATTAATGTGGCAAGATCTGTTTTCAACAGCAAATGCCATAACTGCCTTAGATATGGCATTGATAAAGTCAGTAGTGGTATTATTTTCATGTCAATATCTGGATCTGTATATAAAGCACATGCATCCAACGGATAGTAAGAAATCAACTGAGACCTCTAGTGTAAGTACATGACTTTTAAGAGACATAAGTACATAAGTATTTCCATACTGGGAAAGACCAAAGGTCTATCAAGCCCTGCATCCTGTTTCCAACAGTGGCCAATCCAGGTCACAAATACCTGGCAAGATCCAAAAAAAGTACAAAATATTTTATATTATTTATTTTATTTATTTATTTATTTATTTATTGCATTTGTACCCCACATTATCCCACCTTTTTGCAGGCTCAATGTGGCTTACAGGGTGTAATTTGGTATTATCGTTACATAGAGTTGGATACAGTCGGTAATGAATTGGAGTAAGAGAGGAATTATACTACTTATCCCAGAAATAGTGGATTTTCCCCAAGTCCATTTAATAGTGGTCTATGGACTTTTCCTTTAGGAAGCCGCCCAAACCTTTTTAAAACTCCGCTAACCGCCTTTACCACATTCTATGGCAACGAATTCCAGAGTTTAATTACACGTTGAGTGAAGAAAAATTTTTTCCGATTCGTTTTAAATTTACTACATTGTAGCTTCATCAAAAGAACTCCACCCAACATTCGCTGCAGACCCAGCAGTTTCCTACTCCAAAATGCTTCAGTTATATTGTGATTTACTTTGAACTTACTCAGGACAAGCTACTTCTTCATCTTGGCTAGTAGAGACTCTGTCTCTCTACAGACTCATGGTGGTCGGGAGAAAGAACAGTTTGTATCCTAGTCTGTGTAAATAAAAAAATGTAAAGTCCAGGCTACACAATAGATCTCCTAAAGACTTCAGATATTAAATAAAATAAGAGACAAGGCAACCTGGGGCACACTATAGCTAAGATGATGTGGAGGGGCATTTTTGATATGACGTCTAAATCCAACTTTGGATGTTTTTCTGAAAACGTCCAAAAATCAAGTAATGAAAATGACCATTTTCAAACCAGAAAAATGTCTTATCTTTTTTCTTTGAAAATGTTCATTCTAGATGTTGTTGTGCTTAGTATGTCTATCTTTTTGGACCATTTTCAAAAAAAAAAAAAAAAAGCCCAAGTAAATAATACTCAAAATCAAGCCATTGGTATGTAGAAGGAGCTAGCTTTCCTAGGAGGCTGGACACACATCCCAACAGAGCAGTGGGGCACCCTAGGGGGCACTGCAGTGGACTTCACATAAAAGGTCCTAGGTACACATCTCACCATAACCCCCTTTTATTATATGGTGAGCCTTTTAAACCCCATAAAAAACCTACTGTACCAACTCTACACTACTACAATAGCCCTTATGGCTGCAGGTGTCACCTATATATAGGTACAGTAGATTTTGTGGGGCTGACACTTTCTACCACAAGTGTAACAGAATGGATTATGGGCCTGTGTCACCTTCTCTACAAGTACACTGCACCCACCAGTAGGCTATTCCAGGAACCTGCTTGCTACCCTAAAAGGACTGGTCATAACGTCTGAATCTGAAATAGAAGCTGGTATGTACTATTACATTTACATCTTTGTGGGGTGGAAGGGGGTCAATGAGCACTGAAGGTGTAAGGTGGTATCATTCCTTTATTCCTGCAGTGGTCATCTGATCATTTAGGGCACTTTTTTGTGGCTTATTCATTAATATAGGTCTAGACCAAAATGTCCAACTTATAGCCTTGGATATTTTTGTTTTGTTTCATTTATGGTAGAAAAACATCCAAGTGTTAGGAATATCCAGATCCCACCCCTGACATACCCCTTGTAATTTGAACATACTTTTAAGGTCTAAAAGTTGGTTTTGAAAATACAAATTTGGTCATGTGAGAAAGTCATCCAAATGCAGATTTATGCCACTTTTTGAATGTTTTTCTCTTTTGAAAATGAGCCCCATAGTAATATACTGTCACCTATCATTACCTTCTGAGACCTGCTTATCAAGAAAAGTCTGACCTTTGAAAAAAAAAAAAAAAAGAGTGAGAGAGAGTACATGCAGTCCCCATTTCCAAAATTATGACCACATAATAGCTCATAAATCAACCATAGCAAAGGTTACAGGAAAGTCTACTAGAACTAAAAAGAACTTGTTTCCCTTGTCCACCTCTCTTCTTACGTCATTCAGAATAGGTAGCAAAAACACTTTGGGTCTTTCTGAAATCCCTAGCGACAAGGGTCAAGCAAGGCATTATTGGTTAAATATTTTTTAAATGGTGGGTTTCGGATGACTTGATAATCTCAGCTGAAAAAGGGAGATTCAATATTGACCTTAAATTACTCATTTTTTTGATCCAAAGAAGGTTATGTTTTTAAATTAAAGGATAAACCACTTGCCAACTCTATAACGAGATGCCTGTATTTAGGCCTCTAGAAGTCATCTAGTTTGAGACTATTTCTGTACAATAAAGTAGGCACCTACTTTCCTTGATAGAATACAGGCACGTATGTACTTAGCAGCAGCCGTAGAGCTAATGCAAATGCTCATGCCTACATTCACTTATAGTATTCTATATTTTATTATTATTTTTTTTAATTTATTGGGATTTATTAATCATCTTTATAAAGAGATTCATCCAAGACGTTATAGAGTAGATAAAATTTAACATCAAACTTACAATTCTGTTAACAGCATAACAATAGTGGAATGTACAAGTATAAACATAAATACAACGAAAGAGGAAAACTTGAAAACAGCAAATTGAAACCTAATAAGACTACCGTGAAACATGATCAAAAATATGCACATTTAACAGCACTGAAATTCCAAATAATAGAGATCTAATATGATGCAAGCATAATGGTGATGGAATATCTAACACACACATTGAGCCTACTGCTATGTGGGAAAATGTGGGATACAAATGTAATAAATAAATAAAAAACATTCAAATAATATTGCTATGATACTAATGCTTTTTTATAAATATATATATCATATATATTTACATTTACAGGCATGTAAATGTGTGCCCCACCCATGTTCTACTCAGACTCCACCCATGTGCAACCTTGAAACCCACCTGCAAAGTAAGTGTACTTACAGAATAGCACACAGCAAGATTATTGTCCCATGCACATATAAACAACTAGAATACTGGCATTTATGTGTGTGCATGTTCTCTAACTGTAGGTGGCAATACCTCCTCCTTCAAGGAGGTATTTACAATTATTTTTAAGGCCTCACCAAAACGGTGGTACAATTATTTTACAAGCTGTGATGGGTACAAGTCAAAGATAAATGCTACTTATTTCCCTGACCTACACCATGCAGGTTTCACACTGAGAGCAAACAAGATGCAACGTCTGAACAAAACTAATAAAATCCACATCGGGTATATATGGCAGAAGAAAATGTAACAATCTATTCTATAATGCAGTGGTTTTACTTTAATAGAACATTATATATTCATGTATAATGAGTAGGTGAATATATGAATAAAGGGGATAATTGCTTGTCATGATTTCATGGCAGTGGTCCCAGAACATGGTTCATTACACAAGATATTCTGTTCTCTTTAGTTGATAATAATTGTAAGCAGGTAAATGGCTTGCATGTAGCTCTTTGTCTCCAGCGATGCCTGAAGCTGTCATGAGAGACTGCCATAGCTGCTAATCTATGACCTGTGTAATGTTGCCTTTATTTTCTGCTCTCTTCTGCTCTTCCACAAGTGTCCTGGGGAATGGCCCTTTTTACATTGTCCATCTGCTGTCCTGTGTAGGTCATTTCTGAGCAGTGCCTCAGGTGATATTTTGCACATGCCCAAGGCATCTCCATCTGCTCCTTTTATATTTGTCTTCTGCTACAGCTCCTGGTTTGAGCTTCTTCTCAGCCAAGATATTCCAGGATCTTCCTCAGGTACTCGATTTGGAAGGTCTCTAGCTGAGCCTCCAGTTTGTGTTTGCTCAGTGTTAAATTCTGAGAGAAGAGTACAGATATTCTGTGTGTAGCCCCCTGGTGGGCACTCCCTTTCTGGGTTTGGGGGATAGGGGTTCACACTTTCAGGTTCTAGTCCCCTCCTTGTAAAAACCTGGCATTGATTTTGATCAGGGTGGGGTAAGAGATAACTTGTTCAAGAGGCCAGGCATGTTCACGCTTCACAAAAACTCTCAGAGACCCACAGATGGTATCTTAAACAGTGACATACATTTATTCTAGGACCTATTCTAGGACTTTGATTTACTTCATATACAGTTTATGTCCCTTCCACAACAGTTCACAATCAGCCTCAACACTGGGAGTCACATTTCTGAACAACTCTGTGCCTGTGGGCCCCCCCACATACTTCCTGACCCTTCCATTCAAAAGGATATGCCTCTTTGCCTTGCAGTCTAGAAGCAAAGACTCCTATTTAGATTAGATTCCAGTTCCCTGCACTCCTAAATGTCCCTCTACCTTTATGTACTCACTGTTCTCTCCTACATCCTACTCCTTGTTCCTTCTATACACTTTGATATCAGAATCCAAACTTCTCCATGTAATTTTTAAGAAGATACTGAGATTATTTACTCTGGCATTTTTTGTGCCTTCTTCATTTTGCAGTACATTGAACTTATGAAGCACTCTAAGCAGATAGTTTTGCTGTTATTTTTAGTTTTTACTGTCCTTGAAGTTGTTCCTGTTTATATTTTAATTTTTTTGTATATCCACCTTGGATAAAGGCGATATATAAATAAAAATTCTAATTCTAATTCTAAATGAGCTTCCTAGAAGGCTATTTGCCCCCTGTCTGGAAGTATGCTCTGATCAACCCCCTGCTCAAGAAACCTCACCTTCGCCCTTCCATGCCTACTAATTTCCATCCCATACCTAGTCTCCCATTTTTTGCTAAACTTCTTGAGAAGCTCATTTCCTCCCTGCTCCACTCCTTCCTTGGAAAATCTCTCATTCTTCATCTCCTTCAAGCTGGGTTCAGGAAGGGGCCACAGCATAAAATGCTCTTGACAGCTTTTCACAATACTATCAGAACTTCTCTTGACCAATATTCTTCCATTGTTGTGCTATCCCTTGATGTTTCTTCCTCATTGTTGATCACTTCTTACTCATACACTATCTGCATTCCATTGGCCTCTCTGGTACTGTGCTTGCCTGGTTTTGTTGCTATCTTTCTGATCACACTTTTCAACTATCTCATTCTCAATTCCTTTCCAGTGAACTTTAATGTGCCCCAGAGCTCAGTACTTGCCCCCACCTTATTCAATACCTTTCTATCTCCTCTGTTTACTATTATCCAATCCCAGGGCTGCACTTCTATGTAGATGACATATAAATCCTTTACCATGTCACTAGTGCTGATTCCTTCTTATCTACACTTAATACTTGTCTTTAGTTTGTTTCCAAATGGTTATAGGAAAACCTTCTCTTCTTGAAGAACTCGAAATGGAAGTCCATTCACTTCCCCAATCCCTAAACTCTGATCCCTTCCTTGCCCTCCATTGATGCCCAAACCTTTACTTTCAACAATTCAAGATCCTTGGCATCAATTTTGATTCTACACTCACATTCAATCCCCACATTGACTTGGTCTTGTGCTCTTCCTTCTTTGCCCTTCACCAAATTTGAGCCATACATCACCACCTTCCCTTGCCACCCATTCACTCTCTCATCCTATTCCTGATTATTCCTCACCTCAGTTATTGCAACTCTTTCTTTGTTGGGCTGCCTCTTTGTTCATTAAGTGTCTTCAACTAATTCAATCTACAGCTGTCAAATTGTTCTACAACAAACATCATTTTGACCATGTCACCCCTTTGTTCCAACTTGAACATTGGCTCATAGTTTCAACCCATATTAAATTCAAGATTTTGCTACTGGTTTTCAAAGGCCACTATCCATTTCCACCAACCTATATTAATAATCTCCTTATCCCCTACATCTCAAATTGCACTCTTTGCTTCTTTCACATTGGTCTTCTACACTGCCCCTCTCCCTCAGCCCTACATCTTCAGATTTCCCATGAAGCTGCCTTTAATTACTTTGGTCCAAAGCTATGGAATTCCCTTCTGCAACCTCTCAGACATGAACCTCCATAGGTCAAATTTAAGTCCCATCTTAAGACTCACCTTTTTCAAGAAGTCTTTGGCTTAAACTTATACATTTGCACTGTTGCTTCTCTTTCACTAATCCCACCCCACCTTTCTGCTTCCCCTCACTTTATGTCACTTTGTATATCATGTAAAAGTCATCGTATGTGGTATATTAAGAATTGGTAAATAAATAAATAATTATCATCATCATTATCAAAATGTAAAGGGGTAAACCTTATTTTGGGGCCATCCACCTGGCAGCTCCCACCTCAAGGCCCTCCAAATGGTATTACTTTTTCTTCCAGTCCTCTCCCCTTCTTCACTCAGCACACACACACACACACTTCTCCAAGGAAACAGGCTCCCTCTGGTGGGAAGAGATTTTCCTTCAACACCCAGGTGTAGATATTCCTCTTCACTACAAACCCTCAAAGACTGATATGGGATCATCTAATCAACTTTACTGAAGACTTGTAGAAAACAAATACTGCTTTGAGGTAGTTTTTCTCTCCAAAGGTTGTACAGCATTAAATTCACACATTACTCACTTCTTTTATTTATGTTTTTGGCCCCATTCAATGATTTCTCCATCTGTTTTGGGGTCTTTAAATGGTCAAACCTATTCCATTCTGATCGAATTTCACAGTCCCTGCTCTCTTCCACATATTTATTTATTTAGATTTTTGCTCACACCTTTTTCAGTAGTAGCTCAAGGTGAGCTACATTCAGGTACTCTGGATATTTTTCTGTCCCAGGAGGGCTCACAATCTAAGTTTGTTCCTGAGGCAATGGAGGGTTAAGTGACTTGCCCAAGATCACAAGGAGCAGCAGTGGGATTTGAACTGGCCACCTCTGGATTGCAAGACCAGTGCTCTAACCACTAGGCCACTCCTCCACATAGACTCTCTTCACATGCAAATCTTTCCCTACAATACCTTCTCCAGTAGTGACACTCCAGGTTGGCACTCCTCTCCCTGGTTGTTCAAGCCCTCAGATTCACTCCTTTCTTCTGCGATCAGGCAGAGGGGTGGGCAAAAACTCTGACTTTCACATGCACTTCATACTCAGACACTTAAAACTTGAATGAGGCTTCCCTCTGGACACAAACTTAACTAAGCTAAAAGGCTGAGCCCTAATCACAAGCACTGCTTCTTGCAGCAACAACCACAAATCCAACCACAAATCCACCACATATACGCTCAGCTCTCATGCTTATACAAGGTCAGGCAAAACCATTGCAGTCATCTCAGCAGGGGACACTATAGCAGAATGATATACATATCCACATCACATTTAAATGTGAGGCCAGGAGCATACTGGGCTAGTGAGGGCCCTGAAAGGATCCTTACAAAATAATCCACAGAGGATAAAAGTCCCAAAAGCTTGCTTGAGACACGTGTTTATGCAGCCATAAACTTTGCCTTGATGTTTTTTGTTCAGTTAAACTAATACACCCAGTAGTATATAACTAATACACACTTCTTCACACACCCACAAAAACTGTATACACTCACTTTCACCCCTATACACTCACTTACATGTACCCCTTACGCAGGACCCACCTACTCAAACAAAATCATCCTCCAGCATTCCTCCACAACATCCCCAGACAGACAACCTCCAACACACCCGTTCTCCTCACTCGGTTACTCTGCTACCTAAGCTGCACATTTTACTCTGTAATTCTTGATGAGTTTGTTCATTGGTTAATAAATAATCATACAGGTAGGTTCTGTGGGACGTACTCTTCCCAATGCCTTTTCTCTGGAGTTCAGCACCCTGGACAGAGCTCCAACACCCAGTGCTGACCATCCCTTTGCCTCTTCTGTTACAGGGATGTAGTGATGATGTTAAAAGTGAGTTTGTAAATGGAATTCTGCTCTCTGTTGAGATGCAAGTGGGGGAAATGCATAGGGGCTGGTTTAATAAGCTATGCACTAAGAATGTGTGCTGAAAATCAGTACCGTTTCTTAATACGCACTTAAGCCATTTTACTCCTGATGCAGTAAACTAAAGGAACAATATTCAAAGGACATATGCTCTTATTTGACAGTAATGCTCATAAATTGGCTCTTTGAAAGTATACTAGGGCTGAGTGCCTTTAAAATGTCACTAGAGGGGGTAATATTCAGTCCACAGTGGTAAGTGGCTTGTAAGCCGCACACAGTCGTGGGCTGAACAAACCCTAGATATTCAATGCCAGGGCATAACTTAGAAGCATACATTTAGGAGCCTAAATTCAGGAGTAGGAGCTTAAATTAAGGGGGTCTTTTACTAAAGCTTAGTTCGAGTTATCTGCAGCAGAGCCCATAGGAATAAAATGGGCCCTGCTGCAGATAACTCAAGCTACGCTTTAGAAAAAGACTCCCTTAGGCTTTTACATTTAGGAGTTTAGTGAAATTATGAGTATAAATGTAGGCACTCAGCCCAATAAATCTTTCAATGGGGAACGTAAATTTAGGAGCTTTGTCCACTTTTGCTGGTGGACATTTCTTTTTCCTGTCCTATAATGCCGCATACTAAATGTAAAGGAATTATTCAGCCGATACCCTCGCTGGCCAGGGAATCCTCACCTCTCCAGCAAAGGTTAGATCGGTTTGCCATCAGAGCCCCAGCATAAGGACCTGAAGTGGCTTGCCCTGCTGTAGCATCGGATAACGGAGCATCTGATTCCTTTGGGGCTTGAAATATCACTCTCCCATCCAGCAACCTGTCCTCCCAGGGCCACTGAGAAGGGGGGAAATGGGGGACAAAATTCCGCGGGGCCCAGCGTCAGGGTCTCTCTCTCTCTCTGTCTTTTTCCTTCCGGAACACCTTAGAGCTTTTCTAGACTTGAAAAAGATACTAAAGGACTCGCAAGATGTTAGGTATTTGCTTGGGACTGCATCATGTGAAGCCTACTCTTATTATGTTATTTTGCTTGTTTCTTTTATTATCTCCTTATCTTTTAGTCCCACTTCCCCTCTTCCTGGATTTGTGGTCTGAGGAAGAGAAAATTTTTCAGTTTTCTTTATTATTCCTATAACAATGTATTCCTGTCTCTGAGCTGCATTAAGAAAGTGCATTGTCTATTTTGTTACTAAACTTGATAAATAAATAAATACAAAAATTTAGGAGCAAAATTTGGGAGCTCAGCATTTTCTGAATATTACACCCTTAGTGAAATCTTGAATAAAAATGTATGCAGTCAGCCCTAGTAAATTTTCAAAAGATGCCAATATATAAGCATAACTGTCAAAGTGGCCCTTTTACTAAGGTGTGCTGAAAAATGGCCTGCACCAGTGTCGGCACGTGTATTGGATGCTCGCAGGTTCATTTTTCAGCATGTCTGGAAAAGAGGCCTTTTTTTTTTTGGCTGAAAATGGACGTGTGGCACAATTAAAACCAGCACACATCCATTTTCGGCCTGAGACCTTACCACCACCCACTGACTTAGTGGTAAGGTCTCACGCATTAACTGGGCAGTAATCGTCATCGCGCGTACACTGCCGATTACCGCCGGGTAAGTGCCATGTAGTAGAAAATAGAAAATATTTTCTACCGTGTGTTTTGGACGCATGTCAAAAATTGAACTAGCACCCAGACCATGTGGTACCCAGGCGGTAATTCCAATTTGACATGCGTTGCACGCGCATAGGTGCCTACAGGCCTTAGCAAAAGGGCCCCAAAGTTAGAAGCATAAATCTACTGAATATTGGGCCTATGTCCTGAAATTTATGTCTGCCATTTAGGATTTAGGGGCCTAACATAGATACCTAGTGCTGAAAAGCAGTGCTTAACTTTTCCCCTGCCCCCAAATTTGCCCTTTTTGCCATCCACTTTTTTAGGCTTCTACATTTAGGAGTTTAGTGAAATTATGAGTATAAATTTAGACACTCAGCCCAATAAATTTTCCAACAGGTCAATATTCAAAGCGATTTAACCATCTAGAAATGGGTCCAGTCACCTGTTTGAGACTAACCGCTAATTTTCATCAGCACTTACCCAGGGTGACACCTGATCTATATGTGAACTGGATACAGCTGCAAGTGGAGAAGGAAAGGACGGGGAGAATTCAGACTAGTTGCAGGATTCACCCAGCCCCTGCAACCCACAGAAAAAATATTGCTGCAGAAACGGGCAGGGTACATAGGGACTCTAGCCAGCAGGAGGAATTGCCACACGCTAACTGATTAGTGCAGGGTTAGTGTATGAGTCTCTACCGCCTACAAAATAGGTAGCAATAGGGGCTAATGCGCTAATAGCACACAGGAAAGACCCGCATAAGAGCATGCTAAGGCCACTTTGTCACAGCTTAGTAAAAGGGCCCTTTAGACTGTAAACCCTCTGGGGACAGGAAAATACCCACAGTACCTGAATGTAATCACCTTGAACTGCTGAAAAGGTGCTGAGCTAAATCCAAATGTCACTGAAATGTAAACACTAAATGCTGCTTTTTTTTGGGGGGGGGGGGGAATTCTCATTTTAATCATCTATTTAGCATCCACTTCAGGGACCATCTAATTCTTCAAATAATTGCTGTGTTAATACAATGTAACACATGTTAAATAACACACATGGGACCTATTTACTAGTTATGCATATAACTCAAATTAACATTCATTAATATGCATTAACATGTGCTAACATATTAACACAATGTAGGGAATGTTTGGTCTGAATGTAGAGTGCCATTACTGGGGTTAGAACTTTCTTATGCTGGATCAAAGCTTGGAGACAGCAATGGACAGACACTAATATTTCCAAACAAAACAAAACAATGATGAGCTAGAGAATGGAAATGCAGCACCTTTACAGACCCAAGTGGCAAACAAATTCATGACTTAAGTAAATCAGCTTGTGATCATTTTGGGAGTATTTAAGCAGAAATCCAGGGGTTGTATCTAAGAAAAAGTAAACCCTTAAAAATAAGAGTAGTTACAGAAAGACTATAAAGTAATTAGATGGCTAGGGTATTTTTATTAGGCTAATCAGTGTTTTATTTAGAGCTTTTCACAATAACAAAATTTATGAAAATTACTACGAAGAGCAGGTACAGTGACAGTCTCCTAACACAATGATCTGTGTACCTTTATTTGCCTAACACAGACACTGGGTAATGAGAAAGGCAGATGCTGCCCTCTAGTGGTTATAAATTAGTATCAGATTTCAGCAACCTAGACATCAATCACCTCCGGTGATTTTAACACTTCTCCTCCTTAATAGCAAAATAAGGGGTCCTTTTACTAAAGGTTTAGTGCATGCCAACAGGCTACCACAAAATGCATTAAAGTGTTTTGCAGTACTGTGAATGTTAGCCCATGCATTACTTATTTTTTAAAAAAATAGGGTATTATTTATGTACTATGAGGGGACATGTCATGGACAGACAGTAGTTAGGATTAGCATACTCTAATTAGTACATAAGTACATAAGTATTGCAATACTGGGAAAGACCAAAGGGCCATCAAGCCCAGCATCCTGTTTCCAACAGTGGCCAATCCAGGTCACAAATGGCTGGCAAGATCCCAAAAAAAGTACAAAACATTTTATACTGCTTATCACAGAAATAGTGGATTTTCCACAAGTCCATTTAATAATTGTCTGTGGACTTTTCCTTTAGGAAGCCATCCAAACCTTTTTTAAACTCCGCTAAGCTAACCGCCTTTACCACAGTCTCTGGCAACGAATTCCAGAATTTAATTACACATTGAGTGAAGAAAGATTTTCTCCAATTCGTTTTAAATTTACTACATTGTAGCTTCATCGCATGCCCCCTAGTCCTAGTATTTTTGGAAAGCGTAAACAGACACTTCACATCTACCCATTCAACTCCACTCATTATTTTATAGACCTCTATCATATCTCCCCTCAGCCGCCTTTTCACCAAGCTGAAGAGCCCTAGCCGCTTTAGCCTTTCCTCATAGGGAAGTCGTCCCATCCCCTTTATCATTTTTGTCTCCCTTCTCTGCAACTTTTCTAATTCCATTATATCTTTTTTGAGATGTGGCAACCAGAATTGAACACAATATTCGAGGTGCATTCGCACCATGGACCGATACAAAGGCATTATAATGTCCTCATTTTTATTTTCCATTCCTTTCCTAATAATACCTAACATTCTATTTACTTTCTTAGCCGCAGCAGCACACTGAGCAGAAGGTTTCAATGTATCATCAACACCTAGATCCCTTTCTTGGTCCGTGACTCCTAACGTGGAACCTTGCATGACGTAGCTATAATTCGGGTTCCTCTTTCTCACATGCATCACTTTGCACTTGCTCACATTAAACGTCATCTGCCATTTAGATGCCCAGTCTCCCAGTCTCATAAGGTCCGCTTGTAATTTTTCACAATCCTCCTGCGATTTAACGACTTTGAATAACTTTCTGTCATCAGCAAATTTAATTACCTCGCTAGTTACTCCCATCTCTAGGTCATTTATAAATATGTTAAAAAGCAGCGGTCCCAGCACAGACCCCTGGGGAACCCACTAACTACCCTTCTCCATTGAGAATACTGACCATTTAACCCTACTCTCTGTTTTCTATCTTTTAACCAGTTTTTAATCCACAATAGAACACTACCTCCTATCCCATGACTCTCCAATTTCCTCTGGAGTCTTTCATGAGGTACTTTGTCAATCGCCGTCTGAAAATCCAGATACACAATATCAACCGGCTCACCTTTATCCACATGTTTGTTCACCCCTTCAAAGAAATGTAGTAGATTGGTGAGGCAAGATTTCCCTTCACTAAATCCATGTTGACTTCACTTCTCATTAATCCATGCTTTTGAATATGCTTTGTAATTTTGTTCTTAATAATAGTCTCTACCATTTTGCCCGGCACCGAGGTGAGACTCACCGGTCTATAATTTCCCGGATCTCCTCTGGAACCTTTTTTAAAAATCTGCGTTACATTGGCCACTCTCCAATC
The DNA here is from genome assembly GCF_901765095.1 of Microcaecilia unicolor. Lineage (NCBI taxonomy): Eukaryota > Metazoa > Chordata > Amphibia > Gymnophiona > Siphonopidae > Microcaecilia > Microcaecilia unicolor. Next base: position 313,169,790 of record NC_044033.1, on the reverse strand, counting down.
TTCCAGTACCACGCTCGATTTTAAGGATAAATTACATATTACTAACAATAGCTCCACAAGTTCATTTTTCAGTTGTATCAGTACTCTGGGATGAATAACATCCGGTCCAGGAGATTTGATACTCTTCAGTTTGTAGAACTGCCCCATTATATCCTCCAGGTTTATAGAGAATTCATTCAGTTTCTCCGACTCGTCAGCTTCGAATACCATTTCTGGCACCGGTATCTCTTCCAAATCTTCCTCGGTAAAGACCGAAGCAAAGAATCCATTTAATCTTTCCGCTATGGCTTTGTCTTCCCTGATCGCCCCTTTTACCCCTTGGTCATCTAGCGGTGCAACCGATTCTTTTGCCTGTTTCCTGCTTTTAATATACCTAAAAAAAATTTTTACTATGTGTTTTTGCCTCCAACGCAATCTTTATTTCAAAGTCCCTCTTAGCCTTCCTTATCAGCGCTTTGCATTTGACTTGACATTCCTTATGCCATTTCTTATTATTTTCAGTCGGTTCCTTCTTCCATTTTCTGAAGGATTTTCTTTTAGCTCTAATAGCTTCCTTCACCTCACTTTTTAACCATGCCGGCTGTCGTTTGGTCTTCAGTCCTCCTTTTTTAATACACGGAATATAGTTGGCCTGGGCTTCCAGGATAGAGTTTTTGAACAGCATCCACGCCTGATGTAAATTTTTGACCCTTGCAGCCGCTCCTCTAAGTTTTTTCTCACCGTTCTTCTTATTTTATCATAGTCTCCTGTTTTAAAGTTAAATGCTAATGTATTTTCCGGAGATGTGAAGGCGGTAGAACGAGAGGACATGAAATGAGATTGAAGGGGGGCAGACTCAAGAAAAATGTCAGGAAGTATTTTTTCACGCAGCGAGTAGTGGATGCTTGGAATGCCCTCCCGCGGGAGGTGGTGGAAATGAAAACGGTAACGGAATTCAAACATGCGTGGGATAAACATAAAGAAATCCTGTTCAGAAGGAATGGATCCTAAGGAGCTTAGCCGAGATTGGGTGGCAGAGCCGGTGGCGGGAGGCGGGGATGGTGCTGGGCAGACTTATACGGTCTGTACCAGAGCCGGTGGTGGGAGGCGGGACTGGTGGTTGGGAGGTGGGGATGGTGCTGGGCAGACTTATACGGTCTGTGCCAGAGCCGGTGGTGGGAGGCGGGGATAGTGGTTGGGAGGCGGGGATAGTGCTGGGCAGACTTATACGGTCTGTGCCAGAGCCAATGGTGGGAGGCGGGGCTTATGGTTGGGAGGCGGGGATAGTGCTGGGCAGACTTACACGGTCTGTGCCCTGAAAAGGACAGGTACAAATCAAGGTAAGGTATTCACAAAAAGTAGCACATATGAGTTTATCTTGTTGGGCAGACTGGATGGCCCATGCAGGTCTTTTTCTGCCATCATCTACTATGTTACTATGTTACTATTTGATTTCCTATGTATACTTACTTCAAAGCTAATATCAAATCCAATCATATTATGATCACTGTTATCAAGCAGTCCCAGCACCATTACCTCCCACACCAGATCATGCGCTCCACTAAGGACTAGGTCTAGAATTTTTCCTTCTCTTGTCGGCTCCTGTACCAGCTGCTCCATAAAGCAGTCCTTAATTTCATCAAGGAATTTTACCTCCCTAGCGTGCCCTGATGTTACATTTACCCAGTCAATATCAGGGTAATTGAAATCACCCATTATTATCGTGTTGCCCAGTTTGCTTGCGTCCCTAATTTCCTTTAGTATTTCTATATTCGTCTGTTCATCCTGGCCAGGCAGACAGTAGCACACTCCTGTCACTATCCTTTTACCCTTTACACATGGAATTTCAATCCATAGTGATTCCAAGATGTTTTTTGTTTCCTACAGAATTTTCAATCTGTTTGATTCAAGGCTCTCCTTAATATATAATGCTACCCCTCCACCAATTCGATCCACCCTATCACTACGATATAATTTGTACCCCGGTATGACAGTGTCCCACTGGTTATCCTCCTTCTACCAGGTCTCAGAGATGCCTATTATATCTAATTTTTCATTTAGTGCAATATATTCTAACTATCCTGTTTTATTTCTTAGGCTCCTGGCATTCACATATAGACATTTCAACCAGAGGCGTAGCCAGGTTTTGATCTCAGGGGGAGCAGACTTTTATAAAATAGGCGCCGGTTGGTGTCAGCTAGACAGCAGTGTCTGTGTTGTTGCTCAGGGGCTGTGGCGGGCAATGATTAATACAGGCTGTCTCTGTTGCGTCCTGCCTACAAGGAAACAGTAAGTTACATCAGTAGACAGGACGAGAAGAGGTCCCTGGACTGGCCAGAGCAGGCAACCTGTCTTCTTAACGTCAAATAAAAATATTCAAATCGTGACCATCACCTCAGGAATAGAACACCCAGTCCTTCCACTGCTAGACACCTTGTTTAAATCAGATGGGCTTTTGTTTGTGTGGCGACTCTACAGGATGTGAAAAACACTAGTCTTGAGCATTTTTATTTTGAGTGACCTTTGGTGGCCCTTGCCCCAAAGCCTACTTTCAAATAGGGCTGGACACTTTGTGAAATAACACAAACCCCTGCAAAAAGACAACCACAACCTATACTGAATACTTACCACACCAAAACAGCCCTAACCCACCTATGAAAAGACAATGCTATAAATATTACAGTGGGACCTAGAGAAGGGTTTCCCTAGGTGATCCTGGAGTACCCCCTTGCCATTCAGGTTTTCAGGCTACCCACAATGAATCTGCATGAAAAAGATTTGCATGTAATGGAGGCATATATGCAAATCAATGTCATGCATATTTATTGTGGATATCCTGAAAACCTGACTGGCAAGGGGGTACTCCAGGACTGCCCTAGAACACAAAACTTACCACACCATGACAGCCCTAACCACCTATCAGAAGACAGTGCTATATATATTACACTGGGCTCTGGAGCACCAATATACCTACTATTGGGAAACTGGAACAAGCTGCACTGTTACACATTCCTACACAGATACTACATGCTGGCAGAATCCTTCACCTCAGTCACACACGCAGAACATGGACAGACCCTCATCTATATAACATAAGAGTAGCCATACTGGGTCAGACCAATGGTCCATCTAGCCCAGTATCCTGTTTCCAATGTGGCCAACCCAGGTCACAAGTACCTGGCAGAAACCCAAATTGTGACAACATTCCATGCTACCAATCTAATGCAGAATAGGGAGCCACAAAAAACCCCAAAAAACAACAACAAAAATTGAAATAGAGACCCCCTGCCCAAGGAAGCCAGACTCTAAACAGTGCAATACTGGTAAAAAAAAAAAAAAAAGAGAGACAGAAATGCATTTTCTCCTGTACTTTGCAAAATAAAAATAGAAAACATGTACATTTTACAAAGCAGGTACATCTCAGTGCTTACAAAGTATTAAATAAAAATATTTTTTTTCTACCTTTGTTGTCTGGGAATAGTCTTTTTTTCCATGTTCCATGAGTCAGCCTTACAAATTCTTTTCCAGGTTGACCTTTCCATTTCTTCTCTCGCCTCTTGTCTTCTTCCTTTCGTTCTCTACATCTGTTTGGCACTGATCCTTCGTTTTATGCCCCCACTATCAAATAGCTGTGTATAGAGCTGCCAAGTGATCCAGTTCCAGAAGGGAGATTTTTCAACCAGTCTTAGTGTGAACTCACATCCCAAATTCATGTGGAATTTGCAGTCCCTGATTCTACCCATCAAAATCTGTGCTGCAGTACATCCAAAATGACTTAAGAAAATGCACTCGGACCCCTCTGCTGTTGTTTGACCAATTTATTTTCTCATTTGCTTTGGTCCCACTGTCTCTTTTCTGTTTTTCTCTGTTTCTTCTGCCTTTACGGGGTCTCTTGCCCATCTGACATTTCTTCTGTCTCCAAGTGCAACATCTTTTTTCCCTCTGCACCACTATTTGTCCTGTCCAGCATCTCCCTTCTGTGTCCCTTGTCCCTATTCTACCCCCAAGTTTAGCATCTGCCCTTTCTGTGTCCCCATCTCCCCCCTTTTTCAGCACAAGCCTACCTGGTCTCCTCATCTCCCACTTTCTAGCATCTGCCGTCCTGGTGTCCCCCACCTCTCCTTTTTTCTAACATTGTCCTGTGTCCCCCATCTTCCCCCTTTTTCCAGCATTACCTCTTTGTCCCCATCTCACCCATTTTCACCATTGTCCCCATATCCCCCTTCCAGTGGTGCCCCTCTCTGTCTCTATCTCCTCCTCCCCTTTCCAGTAGTGCCCTCTTTGTGTCCCTATCTCCTTCCCCTCCCATGTGATAATCTTTGAATAACTGTCTATACTTATGGCTATGATTTCTGAACATGTGGTATCAATAAAGGACAAACTTTTAAATGCCCAGTTGGGTATATATGCTAGTCTCAACTTTGTTAAATGTTTCAGACACATCCATCTATTTAATCCCATGATATTACTAAATTGTATTATTCTGTCTCACTGTATTTTCAAATGTAAGCCACACTGAATCCAACTTTGCTTGGGATAATGTGTGATATAAATATATTTAAAAAATCCTTTATCCTCCACCTTACAAGACACTACCTGCTGGATAGTGATGGCACATGGAAAGTAAATTTGGCTCCCTTGTTAACATAGTAACATAGTAGATGATGGCAGAAAAAGACCTGCACGGTCCATCTAGTCTGCCCACGATATATGTGTATACCTTACCTTGATTTGTACCTGTCTTTTTCAGGGCACAGACCGTATAAGTCTGTCCAGCAGTATTTCCCGCCTCCCAACCACCAGTCCCGCCTCCCATCACCGGCTCTGGCACAGACCCCGTATACGTCTGCCAGGGGCGTAGCCAGCCTTCCGTGGGAGAGGGGTCCGAGCCCGGGGGGAGGGGGCACATTTTAGCCCTCCCCCCGGCGCCGCCCCCCCCACCGCCGACATTGCCACCCCCCCTCCCGCCGCGAACCCGCCGCCGCTGCAGCCTACCTTTACTTTTGCTGGCGGGGGATCCCACTCCCCGCCAGCCGACGTCTTCTTCTTAGTCGCTTCCCGCTCTTCAATTTGTTTGCTGACGTCCTGCACGTTGTACGTGCAGGACGTCAGACTCAGAGAACAGAACTGTTCTCTGAGTCTGACGTCCTGCACGTATAATTACGTGCAGGACGTCAGCAAACAAATTGAAGTGCAGGAAGGACTGAGAAGACGTCGGCTGGCGGGGAGTGGGATCCCCCGCCAGCAAAAGTAAAGGTAGGCGGCGGCGGGGGCGGGTTCGCCGGGAGGGGGGTCCTGGGGTGAATCTGCGGGGGCCCCGGCCCCCTCAGGCCCCACGTAGCTACGCCACTGACGTCTGCCCTCCCCTATCCTAGCCTCTCAACCACCAACCCCTCTTCTAGATAGGCTCACTTCCACTCTGGTCAATTAAACCTCCCCGGGCAGCTTTCTCCCTTCTCCAGCCCCCCCCCCCCCGAGCGTTGCATCTTTCACCTTGTCTTCTGCCCGTCTCTCCCATCCTCGTGGTCACTTTGTACTTCCCTGAAGCCTTCTCCCTCCTGCGCACCACCAGCGATTAAGTCAGCCTTCTGCCAGCGTCGGGGCCTCTCCTCAGGCACGTCCCGGTCCTACCTCTGCAGAAAACAGGAAGTTGCAATAGAGTAGGCGGGATGCGCCTGAGGAGAGGCCCCAACGCTGGCAGAAGGCTGACTGAATCGCCGGTGCTGCGCAGGAGGGAGAAGGCTTCAGGGAAGTAAAAAGTGACCACGCGGACGGGCAGAAGAGACTGGAAAAGAATAAAGACTCGGGAGGGAGCAGAAACAAATATTTATTAGCACGGGGCGCATAGGCGCCATTTTTTCAAAACAGCTGTTTGGTGGAGCGACCGCTCCCCCTGCGCCCCACCTAGCTACGCTTCTGATTTCAACCTATGTTTGTTGTTCCTATTTGCATCATGCTCAGTACTTGACAGTATTAATTTGCAATCTTTTGTCTGATTTTTATTTTTACTTAAGGACACCTGATCTACTATGGTCTCTTTGTTAACCTCACTATCAGGATACCCTATCTTCTCTGTTTTGGTGATATTTTTGAAAGATACCTTATCCCGAACCATGCATTTTTGAGCGACTGTCAGCCTTCCCCCTGTTTCTAGTTTAAAAGCTGCTCTATCTCTTTTTTAAATGCCAATGCCAGCAGCCTGGTCCCACCCTGGTTAAGGTGGAGCCCATCCTTTCGGAATAGGCTCCCCCTTCCCCAGAATGTTGCCCAGTTCCTAACAAATCTAAAACCTTCCTCCATGCACCATCGTCTCATCCATGCATTGAGACTCCGGAGCTCTGCCTGTCTCTTTGGCCCTGCGCGTGGAACGGGTAGCATTTCAGAAAATGCTACCCTAGAGGATCTGGATTTGAGCTTTCTACCTAAGAGCCTAAATTTGGCTTCCAGAACCTCTCTCCCACATTTTCCTATGTCATTGGTACCCACATGTACCAAGACAGCCGGCTCCTCCCCAGCAGTATCTAAAATCCTATCTAGGTGACGCATGAGGTCTGCCACCTTTGCACCAGGCAGGCAAGTCACCAGGGGATCCTCACGTCCACCAGCCACCCAGCGATCTATATGTCTAATGATCGAATCATTGGTATATGTGGGTACCAATGACATAGGAAAATGTGGGAGAGAGGTTCTGGAAGCAAAATTTAGACTCTTAGGTAGAAAGCTCAAAATCCAGATTTCTTTGAAGGGGTGAACAGGATATAGGTGAGCCAGTTGATATTGTGTATCTGGAATTTCAGAAGGCGTTTGACAAAGTACCTCATGAAAGACTCCAGAGGAAATTGGAGAGTCATGGGATAGGAGGTAGTGTCCTATTGTGGATTAAAAACTGGTTAAAAGATAGAAAACAGAGAGTAGGGTTAAATGATCAGTATTCTCAATGGAGGAAGGTAGTTAGTGGGGTTCCCCAGGGGTCTGTGCTGGGACCGCTGCTTTTTAACATATTTATAAATGACCTAGAGATGGGAGGAACTAGTGAGGTAATTAAATTTGCTGACGACAGAAAGTTATTCAAAGTCGTTAAATCGCAGGAGGATTGTGAAATTGTGGAATTATATAATATTTGATAAAATGTTATAAACTCTTTAATAATATCATCATTATCAGTGAGGGAATGGCCATCAGTGGTTGTAATAGTCACAATTCTAGATCTCTGCTTACGATTAACAAGATATTTAACTAGGTACTGACCAGCTTTATTTGCAGCTTTATATTGTCCAGATTTATGAATCAGAAAATCAGATTGTGTTTTATTACTGGCAAGTTTGTTATATTCAAATTTTAAAGCAATGAGCTTCTTCAAGGAAGAAGGGAAGCCATGTTAAATATGGGTTTCTTCAGTTATAGAAATTTCTTTTTCAAGAGAGTCCAATTCAATACTGTCTTGTTTCTTTTTCCATATAGAGTAACTTATTATAACACCTCGCAAGTTCACATTGTAAGCTTCCCATAGTGTATTGAATGAACTAACAGACTGAATATTGGTAGTAAAAGAGTCACTTGTAAAAGTTATATTTTTTTGTTTAAAATCTTCATCATTGAGAAGTAAAGATTTCAATCTCCAGCAAGATGTATGTCACTCCTTGTGTGTGTGAGTGAGACTAACAGTTAGTTACTTCTTCCATTAAAGGCCTGGTTGAAGAGTCAAGTTTTCACCTGCTTCTTGAATTAGAGATAGTCTTGTGTTAAGTGGAGCCTTTCAGGGAGTCCATTCCAGAGTGTGGGGGCTACTCCGGGCAAGGCTTGCTGGTTGGTTTCACATTGTGTGATGTCTTTTGGAGAGGCGTGTTCTACTCTGACGGCACTTCTTGTTTGTTCTCCTATAAGCAGTCAGCATGCAGGTATTTGCTGAAATATGTTGTCTCTTGAGATTATTATTATTAGGTTCTTGATGTACCGCCTTGAGATACAACCAAAGCAGTTTACATTATTATATGCAGGTACTTTCTCTGTCCCTAGTGGGCTCACAATAAAAGTTTTTGTACCTGGGGAAAATGGAGGGTCAAGTGACTTGCCCAGGGTCACAATGAACCACAGTGGAAATCAGAGCTCCCCAGTTCTCAGCCCACTGAGCTAACAATTAGGCTAGTCCTGGGTCTTTTACAGATAGTGTTCTGCAGATGTCTATATAGTCTAAGCCAGGCTTTTCCAAATTCAAACCTCGAGGGCTGCAAACCAGCCAGATTTTCTGAATTTCCCTAATGAATATGCACGAGAGAAATCTGCATGTCCACTACCTCCATAGTATGCAAATCTTTCTCAAGCATATTCATTAGGAAACTCCTGAAAATCGGGCCACTTTGAAGCCCTCAAGGACTGAACTTGGACAAGCCTGGTTTATGCAGAGATAAACATGTCAATATTCAAATGATGTGCTCATTGTTTTTTTTTAAACACCGACCATGGCATTTAAGTATATTCCGTACATTCGTCATCAACTATCTCTGTAGCAAGCAGTGCTTGATATTGTGGAGATTGTAGACTAGAACTAACTCAGTGGATAGCAGCAATATTCAGCCTTTTTGCTGAATTAAACTACATAGCTATACTAACAGTAGCTGAATATTGTCGAGTATCCGTAGAGTTAGGTGAAAGTCTCATCCCTTGCTCCATCCCAGCACAATCCCAGATAGTACAGGGGCAGTCTGTAGGAATTTTCAGCAGTATTTAGCCAGATGTTACCACTGAAAATTCACAGAAAAGGTCACAGTGGCTGCTGCTATACAAGTAAGAGCTGTTGAATATCATATTAGTTCTTCTGATTAACCAAGAATCCTTATAGCTCCCTTCTGAAGAGGTCTTTCATTGCAGCCTGTGTGTTTGGAACCTGTACAACAGTGTTGTTTCTACAATTTCATCTATATGTTTTGTGCTGTTTAGGGACATAAGGGTGGCCAAGTAGGATCAGCCCAATGGTCTATGTAGTCCAGGATCTTGTCTTCAACAAAGATCCCAAGAAGGGAGTCGAAATGCACCAACATTTGGCATGAACATCTCAGGCACCCCTACACTCACAATTCCTACACACTACCCACAAGCATGCACTCCACACATCACATTTACCTGCTGTCACCACAACCTCAAACCTATGCACCCTTTCTACACATACCTACTTCACAGACATTGACCCTCATAGATAACACTCCCACACCCAACACAGACGCACATTACTACTACTACTACTACTATTTAGCATTTCTATAGCGCTACAAGGCATACGCAGCGCTGCACAAACATAGAAGAAAGACAGTCCCTGCTCAAAGAGCTTACAATCTAACATTACTCACTTCTCCTGCACATACACCCATACACACCTCCCAGACAGACACAGATCTCTTTCAAACATACTCCACACCCTATATATACATATATTCTTCTGTCACTGCATGAAACAGCATTGAATGCTGTAAATACAGAGGGGCAACCCAAATTTAGCTTGGCATACAAGAACAGAAGAATCATTTTGTAACTTTTACAGCTGTATTTCACAAGTAACAGGAACTTGAAAATATAGAATTTACTGAATGAAGAAATGGAATCCAGAATACCAGTCTCAACATCCTGAATGTCAGGAGTTCATAAGTGCGTCTCTGAGTTACCGGATCAGGCCTGCTGGATGGCTAATGTAGCAGGAAACCACAAACTCTCTTTTCCCTGTTCAGAATGAGGAAGACACTGGAGTCTCTGCTTCTAAATTGACCTTGTATAAGTGTGAGGTTTCTGTCTTTGGCTGTTATGTTTGTGTCTCTAGGGTCCCTCTTCTTTCTCTGATCCTGGACTACATGGGAGAAATAAAAAGAGAAATGCATTTCTCCTATACAAAGTTGTAAGAAATGCACATTCCCAAAACTGATATTTTTACAGTGAAGAAAATCCTCTTTTTTAACCACTGTTGTGTGGGTAAATTTATTTTTCTACTTGGGATGACCTGGTCTCTTTCTACTTTCCTTTTGCTGGTCTTCTCCTTTTTCAAAGTCTCATTTTATTTCTTTTGTCTTCTCCTTTCCTTCCCTATATCTATCTCTGACATTGTTCTTTCCCTTTTTCTTAATTTCTTTTATGGCTTTCTAAACATCTTTTTTCTCTCCCTTTCCACCTTTATTTTCAATCTCCCTTTTTTCACTTTTTACCTTCCCATTAGCTTTTCCATCTTCCATCTCACTCTTCCCCAGTCAACCCATTTCTTCCTGTGTCTTACTTCATCCCAAGCCTTATATTCCCTGCCCCACCCATCTTTTATTCAATCCCTAGAACCCTAATTTAACCTCAGATTCAACTCCGTTCCCAGCCTTCCTCTGCCTTCTCTTCACCAGCACTAGTTCCTTCTCCATATCTACTTCCCCACTCTCTTGCCTCAAGCCCTGGCTTCTATATCATATTGTCTACTTATAGTAGCTTCCCATACCCCTCTCCAGCTTCTTTATTTCCGTCTTCTATTATCCCTTTGTGACCCATCCCTTTCCTCTCTCTTATAAGAACATAAGAATATAAAGGTTGTCATACTGGGTCATACAAAGAGTCTATCTAGCCCAGTATCTTGTTTCCAACACTGGCCAGTTCAGGTCATAAGTACCTGGTAGACTCCCTGAAGATAGCAGGATTCCATGCTACCCAATCTCCACCCTATCCCACCTTTCTATGCCTTTTTTTCAAATTTCCTAACCAATTTAACACACCCTTCCACATACCCCCACCTTGTTGCCTTGCCTTCACTGCTGCCCAATCCTGAAACACTATTCAATTTCTTAATCCCCACTCCCACTATACCCAAGCCCTCATTCATCCACAAAGTTTCTACACTCCCAGTCAGTCTTCTGAGTCCCGTCCCCCCCCCCCCCCCCCCCCATTACTCATAAGGAGAGATATGATAGACGTCTATAAAATACAGAGTGGAGTAGACTTGGCAGATGTGAATTCTTGTTTATTTTGTCCCAAAATAGAAGGATTAGGGGGCAAACAATAAAGCTACTAAGTAGTAAATTTAGAACAAATCAGAGAGAATACTTTACTTATGCTGCCCTCAATAAATGCCTCATTGTGGGGTCTTTTTACAAAGCGGTGGTAAGCCCAATGTGGGCTTACTGCTCGCTAAAAGGGGAGTACCGCTGGGCTATCACAGCAGTCAAGCGGTAGTTCCACCCGCAGAGTGCCATTTCCAGCGCTGGTGTGTATCTGGTGGTGGTCAGAACTACCCAGTTACCACCAGGGTAGCACAGGAGCCCTTACCACCACTCAGTGGGTGGTGGTAAGTGCTTCCATCCGAAATAGGCACGCGGTAAGTGCTTCACTCGACACATGTCCATTTCTCTCTTTTTTTTTTTAAACCCTGCCTTTTACCCGCTGTGGTAAAAAGGGGCCTCGGTGCATGTCAAAGACACAAATCGATGCCAGTGCAGGCCCCATTTTGCCAGCTTCATAAAAGGACCCCTAAATGTGCAGAAACTGTACATTTCCTCCCAATTCTATATAAGGAGTGGAGGCGTGGCCTAGTGGTCAGAGCACCGGTTTTGCAATCCAGAGGTGGCTGGCTCAAGTCCGACTGCTGCTCCTCGTGATCTTGGGCAAGTCACTTAACCCTCCATTGCCTCAGATACAAACTTAGATTGTGAGCCCTTCTGGGACAGAGAAATATCCAGTGTACCTGAATGTAACTCACCTTGAGCTACTACTGAAAAAGTTGTGAGCAAAATCTAAATAAATAAATATATAGCACAACCAAAATTGAGCACAAAAATCCAGCTGTATTCTGGATTTGTGTATGCAGTTTAATTACTTAACAAGCCAATCAGCTTCTCTTTTAATCAAACTGCATTGGCTTCCAATAAATGCAAGAGTTACTTTTAAACTATGTGTACTTGTTTATCAAATTTTATTTGATCTTTTACCTTACTAAGGGTCCTGTTTACTAAACTCTGCTAGTGTTTTTAAAGTACTAGAGTTGCTCATATGTTCCTATGGGTGACGTGGAGGGGCTTCATCGAACGGGGCGCCCAGGTTTTCCTGAGGGCGCCCTTGCAGAACGTCCTTGGGAAGGGGTGGGGAAACCCGTATTATCGAATCAAGATGGGCGTCCATCTTTCGTTTCGATAATACAGTCGGGGACACCCAAATCTTAACATTTAGGTCGACCTTAGAGATGGTCGTCCTTAGAGATGGTCGTCCCCGGTTTTCAGCGATAATGGAAACCGAGGACGCCCATCTCAGAAATGACCAAATCCAAGCCATTTGGTCATGGGAGGAGCCAGCATTCATAGTGCAGTGGTCCCCCTCACATGCCAGGACACCAACCGGGCACCCTAGGGGGCACTGCAGTGGACTTCACAAATTGCTCCCAGGTGCATAGCTCCCTTACCTTGGGTACTGAGCCCCCCAAACCCACTCCCCACAACTGTACAACACTACCATAGCCCTTACAGGTGAAGGAGGGCACCTACATGTGGGTACAGTGGGTTTCTGGTGGGTTTTGAAGGGCTCACATTTACTACCACAAGTGTAACAGGTAGGGGGGCGGGCCTGGGTCCACCTGCCTGAAGTGCACTTCACCCACTAAAACTGCTCCAGGGACCTGCATACTGCTGTCATGGAGCTGGGTATGACATTTGAGGCTGGCAAAAAAATATTTAAAAAGTTTTTTTTTTAGGGTAGGAGGGGGTTGGAGACCACTGGGGGAGTATGGGGAGGTCATCCCCGATTCCCTCCGGTGGTCATTTGGTCAGTTCAGGCACCTTTTTGAGGCTTGGTCCTAAAAATAAATGGACCAAGTAAAGTCGGCCAAATGCTCGTCAGAGCCGGCCTTCTTTTTTCCATTATTGGCTGAGGCCAGCCATCTCTTAACCACGCCCCCGTCCTGCCTTCGGTACACTGCCGACATGCCCCCTTGAACTTTGTCCGGCCCTGCGTCGGAAAGCAGTTGAAGCCAGCCAAAATTGGCTTTCGATTATACCGATTTGGCCGGCCTTTGGAGAAGGACAGCCATCTCCCGATTTGTGTCAGAAAATGGCCACCCTTCTCCTTCGAAAATAAGCAGGATAGTGATTTAAATTTGAATACAAATATCTAGAGCTCTACTGTGCTAAAATCTACTGAAATAAACACTTTATCTGTGATTTCACATGGCCTCTTTTATTATTTATTATATTCAAGTTCAATGCGCATTATTCATAGTCGTTCGAATAATAATTTTCACTATTTGTATTCAGCCAAATCATATTTTTCATTATTCGTATTCACCCAAGTGCTCATCAGGGACGCCCTTCTTTTTTCCATTATTGGTCGAGGACGCCCATGTGTTAGGCACGCCCCAGTCCCGCCTTCATTACGCTTCCAACACGCACCCGTGAACTTTGGTCATCCCCGCGATAGAAAGCAGTTGAGGGCGCCTAAAATTGGCTTTCAATTATGCCGATTTAGGTAACCCTGGGAGAAGGACGCCAATCTCCCGATTTGTGTCGAAAGATGGGCGCCCTTCTCTTTTGAAAATAAGCCTGATAGCGTTTAGCGCTTGCTAATCATTAGCGTGCACTAAAAATGCTAACGCACCCTTAGCGCTTAGTAAACAGGGCCCTATAAGCAATACTTGTTAGAATTACCTTTACATAATGCTCATCCGACATCGAGAGACTGTCTTCTCCTCCATTTTCCATGTTGTAAAAGTCTTCATTATAGATCTATTCATGATGCAAGCTTCACATACCAAGCTACTAGGAAATGGAATTCCTTACCAAAGTCACTCAGATATGTTACTGACTACTTCAAATTTCATAAATTGTTGAAAGCATTCTTACTTAGTGAATTCCTTATTCTTTTAGTTAATTTGCTATTTCAAAATGAGTCATTTTACTGCTTGGTTGGTTTTACCTATTATTGTTTTATATTTTCATTATAGTTCTTTTATTGTAATTTGCTTTAAAAGCCACATTGAACCTGTTCGGGTTCAATGTGGCTTTTAAAGCAAATTACTATAAGAGAACTATAATGAAAATATAAAACAATAATAGGTAAAACCATCTTGTTTGGGATAATATGGGGTAAAATGCCATAAATAAATAATCAGCGCTGATAATTACCTCTTATTTTATTTATTATTTGTTACATTTGTTCCCTACATTTTCCCACCTATATGCAGGCTCAATGTGGCTTACATAGTACCGTCAAAACATTTGCCAAGTCGGTTGATAACAAATACAATACAAATATGAGGTTACAGTGGGGGAAATAAGTATTTGATCCCTTGCTGATTTTGTAAGTTTGCCCACTGACAAAGACATGAGCAGCCCATAATTGAAGGGTAGGTTATTGGTAACAGTGAGAGATAGCACATCACAAATTAAATCCGGAAAATCACATTGTGGAAAGTATATGAATTTATTTGCATTCTGCAGAGGGAAATAAGTATTTAATCCCTCTGGCAAACAAGACCTAATACTTGGTGGCAAAACCCTTGTTGGCAAGCACAGCGGTCAGACGTCTTCTGTAGTTGATGATGAGGTTTGCACACATGTCAGGAGGAATTTTGGTCCACTCCTCTTTGCAGATCATCTCTAAATCATTAAGAGTTCTGGGCTGTCGCTTGGCAACTCGCAGCTTCAGCTCCCTCCATAAGTTTTCAATGGGATTAAGGTCTGGTGACTGGCTAGGCCACTCCATGACCCTAATGTGCTTCTTCCTGAGCCACTCCTTTGTTGCCTTGGCTGTATGTTTTGGGTCATTGTCGTGCTGGAAGACCCAGCCATGACCCATTTTTAAGGCCCTGGCGGAGGGAAGGAGGTTGTCACTCAGAATTGTACGGTACATGGCCCCATCCATTCTCCCATTGATGCGGTGAAGTAGTCCTGTGCCCTTAGCAGAGAAACACCCCCAAAACATAACATTTCCACCTCCATGCTTGACAGTAGGGACGGTGTTCTTTGGGTCATAGGCAGCATTTCTCTTCCTCCAAACACGGCGAGTTGAGTTCATGCCAAAGAGCTCAATTTTTGTCTCATCTGACCACAGCACCTTCTCCCAATCACTCTCGGCATCATCCAGGTGTTCACTGGCAAACTTCAGACGGGCCGTCACATGTGCCTTCCGGAGCAGGGGGACCTTGCGGGCACTGCAGGATTGCAATCCGTTATGTCGTAATGTGTTACCAATGGTTTTTGTGGTGACAGTGGTCCCAGCTGCCTTGAGATCATTGACAAGTTCCCCCCTTGTAGTTGTAGGCTGATTTCTAACCTTCCTCATGATCAAGGATACCCCACGAGGTGAGATTTTGCGTGGAGCCCCAGATCTTTGTCGAGTGACAGTCATTTTGTACTTCTTCCATTTTCTTACTATGGCACCAACAGTTGTCTCCTTCTCGCCCAGCGTCTTACTGATGGTTTTGTAGCCCATTCCAGCCTTGTGCAGGTGTATGATCTTGTCCCTGACATCCTTAGACAGCTCCTTGCTCTTGGCCATTTTGTAGAGGTTAGAGTCTGACTGATTCACTGAGTCTGTGGACAGGTGTCTTTCATACAGGTGACCATTGCCGACAGCTGTCTGTCATGCAGGTAACGAGTTGATTTGGAGCATCTACCTGGTCTGTAGGGGCCAGATCTCTTACTGGTTGGTGGGGGATCAAATACTTATTTCCCTCTGCAGAATGCAAATAAATTCATATACTTTCCACAATGTGATTTTCCGGATTTAATTTGTGATGTGCTATCTCTCACTGTTACCAATAACCTACCCTTCAATTATGGGCTGCTCATGTCTTTGTCAGTGGGCAAACTTACAAAATCAGCAAGGGATCAAATACTTATTTCCCCCACTGTATATAGTTATCGAGTGAGGTACTTGTGAAGGGTTGAAAGGAATGAAGATTGTATGTTGTCCAGTTCGATCATTGGTCATGCTGTGTTGCTGGGTGGAGGGGTTTATGTTGGATCGTTGGGGTAGGCCTTTTTGAAGAGGTTGGTTTTTAGTGATTTCCTGAAGTTCAGGTGGTCATGGATTGTTTTCACAGCTTTTGGGAGTCCATTCCATAGTTGTGCGCTTATGTAGGAGAAGCCGGATGCGTAAGTTGTTTTGTATTTAAGTCCTTTACAGTTTGGGTAATGTAGGTTTAGGTATGATCGTGATGATCTGATTCTGTTTCTTATTGGTAGATCTATAAGGTCTATTATGTATCCTGGGACTACACCATGTATAATTTTGTGGACCAGAGTGCAGATTTTGAAGATGATCCGTTCTTTGACTGGAAGCCAATGCAGCTTTTCTCAGAGGGGTTTGGCACTTTCAAATCGGGTTTTACTATATATCAGTCTGGCTGCTGTGTTTTGGGCGGTCTGGAGTTTTTGTGTGAGTTGTTCTTTGCATCCAGCATAGATTCCGTTGCAATAATCTGCATGATTTAGGACCATTGATTGTATTTGGTTTCAAAACGTTTCCCTTTGGAAGAAAGGTTTTACTCGTTTGAGTTTCCACAATGAGTAGAACATTTTCTTTATTACAGAGTTTACTTGGCTCTCGAGAGTAAGGGTACGGTTGAGTATGACGCCGAGTATTTTTAGGCTGTCTGAGGTGGGGAGGGTGTGTCCTGGGGTATTTATGGTTGTGGGTTTGTACTTGTTATGTTGCGAGGAGAGGATAAGGCAGTGTGTTTTTTCAGTGTTCAGATTCAGTTGGAATGAGTTTGACCAGGAGTCCATGATGTTCAGGCCATCATTGATTTCATTGGTTATTTCTGTCAAGTCATGTCTGAAGGGAATGTAGATTTTAACACAATCTGCGTAGATGAACAGGTTGAGGCCTCGATTGGATAAGGACTTTGCCAGTGGGATCATCATCATGTTGAAGAGTATTGGTGATAGTGGTGATCCTTGAGGTACTCCGCAGGCTGCTTTCCATGGTGGTGATATGTTTGAATTTGATTTTACTTGATATGTTCTGGTGGTTAGAAAACCTTTGAACCAGTTAAGTACATTTCCATCAATCCCGAAGTGGCCAAGGAGTCTTAGTAATATATTATGATTTACCATGTTGAATGCGCTCGACATGTCGAACTGGCGGAGAAGTATGCTTTTACCTGTGGTTATTTCCTGCTTGAATTTAGCCAAGAGGGTGACTAGGACGGTTTCGGTACTATGGTGGGAGCGGAATCCTGATTGTGAATTGTGTAATATTGAGAACTTGTCCAAGTATTCCGTAAGCTGTTTGGTCACCAAGCTCTCCATCAGTTTTACTACTAGTAGGATAGACGCAACTGGGCGGTAGGTGGTGAGATCGTTTAAACTTTTCTTGGTGTCTTTTGGTATTGGGGTGAGTGGGATGTTGCCATATTCCTCGGGGAAGAGACCTTGTTGTAGCATGAAGTTTATGTGGGATGTGAGGTCTGCTAATCATTGGCATTTATTAGAATTTACATGCACAACTTGCTAGGCGTACTCTTTAAAGTGGTGCATGTAAATTCTAATGTGCGCTGCCAAAAAGGGGTGTGGAATGGGCGGACCATGAGCATTCCAAAAATCTACACGCACGGTTATAGAATACACCTACTCCACGCCTAACTTGGGTACCAGCATTTACACCAACTAGATTATTTCTAGTTTAGACATATTTTGAACACCTTTTTATTTGATAATTATTTCTGAATTATGGAAGATCTCAGATTGTGATTGAATTCTTAGTGTAACCCACTTTGATTCCAGTTGGAATTACACGGGATACAAAAACCAGGAATGGAATGCGCCCAGAGTTAGGTGCATGCATGGCAGCTAGGTATATTCTATAAACTGCACCTAAATCTAAGCACGGTTTACAGAATACGCCTAGGTGGAAATATTTTCGGCACTGATTTTTAAGGCGCCATACAAAGAATCTAGTCCTTTATTGCTGTTTGGTAAAAGGTCCCCTAAGGTCCTTATGGGCGCCTGTGGTGGGAAACTCACCACTCTTACACCTGCATTTGTCTTTGAAGTGCACCTGCTCTGGAAGAGGGAGGCAGTGAGCCCCTCCCTACACTCCTGTTTCATACCTCCCTCCATCATGAGGAGCTGCTGCGATTGGCTATTGCCCCAGGTATTAGTTTGACTGACACTACTCTGGAGCAGGAACACAGAAAGTTGCTCTTGCCACAATACAGGAAGACACATTAGGCCAGATTCAGTAAACGGCACTCAAAAACTGGTGCAGGAAAAAAAAAATCAGCGCTCAGCGCTATTCTATAAAGGACACTCCCGGCTGAATGTTCTTTGGGCATAAGGGCCTCAGATATCCCAAAACCTCTCTCAATGCACATAAACTATTAAAGGTCCCCTAATGGCAGGCTTAAATGTTATCCATTAATATTAGATAGAGTTTGTCCTTTTACTGTGCTGTGCCTAACTTGGAGACAGATCTTAGTTATAAAATTCCCATTTATTGGACTCTCTAATACTGTACAAATTATACAAAAATAAAGAGGCAAATAAATTAAGAACAAAGTGAAAGAGTTACAAAAAGAATCAAAAAGATTCAAAGGATTCACCTCTCTTGTTCCCCTCTGAGCAGTGCTCCCTACTTCCAGCTCATACCTCTTTCACATCTCTTTGCAGACTGGATAGTTGTAAAAATACATACTCCTCTGTATGGGGTGTTTAGTCTCCTCTAATGTGGTCAATAGCCCCTCTCCCCTTTTTTTGTTGGTCCTTCACAGTTATAATTTGCTTTTTTGTAAAGGTTAAGACCAATGATGGCCCTACCATTAGGCCAACTGAGGCAGGGGCCTCAGGCTGCACTCTTCTGAGTCGGCATGGCCCCCCCTTTCTTCACCAACCCCCTTCCCTGAATTTACCTTTTCTTTTCTTGTTTTGTAAAACATAGCAGCAGCGATTCCTATAGGCTGCCCTGATTCTGGTCCCAGCCTCTGACGAAACAGGAAATTACTGCTGTCTGATATACGGTCAAAATCAGGACTGGCCAAAATGTCTCCAGCCTGGAACTCGGTAACTTGGCATCTTTGAATGTCTCTCTTTCCAGTTTAATTCCAACCAGAGAAGGAAAACTCCAAAATTTGGTATATTACATACCGACTTCTTTATAACTTCACGGGGACTGGAACCTCTTTATACTGTTGTCTCTTCACACATAAACATACAAAACAGAGAAATACATACATACATAAATAAACAGATATGCAAAACAGATATAAAACACATGTACACCGGGGGAGGGGAGGGGGAAATGTTGGAAAGCATTACATGAGCCATGCTCTGCATCCTTTCCCCTCTTGTTTTTCTTTAATGTGCCCTCTCCAGGGCTACCCTCAGCAGTAAGTAGGTTACACTGAAGGCTTGAGACTAAACGTGGGGTATTCAGAATCCTAGACCAGAAAAAAAGTACAGTCAGGCCTTTGGGATTGAGACAAAGAGTCCTTTTATTCTCAGAAAGACCCGACACGGGCCGTGTTTCGGTGCAACAGCGCCTGTCTCAGAGGTCAAGGTAATAATGTTCAGGAAGTGCAAAAAATAGGACAACAAATCCCTAGGGTCTGCAAAGAGGTATCTCCAATTAAGATATAGACTCTGTAATCCACACTTTGTGAAGAAAAGCCATCAGTTAAAAAAAAAAAACCCAAAGACCCGTGTGGGATCTTTCTCAGAATAAAAGGACTCTGTCACAATCCCGAAGGCCTGACAGTACTTGTTTTCTGTTCTATTGTATTTGTGTACTGTTTTCCATAGGCCACAAAAGAGAGACTCTGATTCACAGGAGACAATTTGCATGATTCTCTGGTTCTTGCCTCAGATCCATCCACTAACTGGAGAATAGGATACAGGCTTCAACCCTAGGAAACCAACAGTCAGAACCAGAAGAAATACCCTATGTAGAAAAAGATCCAAAAAGAAGAGGAGTAGGGGTAGGACAATGGAAATGCACGAGAAGCCAAAATGAAGCCTCATAGTTTAAAACAAGAGGTTTATTGATAAAGCACCACAATTGAACAGACTTGACATGGAGCCGTGTTTTGGTGAAGGTAGCCTTTCTCAGGGGGTCACAAAATCTACATATAAAGACATAAAACCAAAAATAAGAACATAGACATAACATAAGATAACCAAATTCATAAAATGCAATAGTTAAAAATAAGGTCCATCATAATCCTAAATGAACATACAATAAGTACATAAAGTAAAATAAGTTTTTAAAATCATAACTTTTACACACCACGTTATAGAATACGTCTAGAAAGCTGTGTGTGTAAATTCTAATTAAAGCCAATTAGTGCCACTAGTTGGTTAAGTACCAATTATCAGAGCTGATTGGCTTGTTAATCAATTAAGTTGAGCGCACAAATTGGCTGTGCGGCCATTTATAGAATTTGGGGGAATATCTAAATGGATTTATTCCTATAAAATGTTAAATTTCAAACATAATATATATCCTAAAATATTTTAACCATTGAGTGAATCAAAAATACAATTAACCAAATTATGGACTGAGATGATGTTTAAACAAGAAACATTATTGATAGATTAAAAAAAACAAAATATATGATGATTTGGGCATAGCAAACTGATCATACAAAGAGACAAATCATTACAATACACTGCATGAGTATAAAAAAATCATTCATTAACCTACCCTTTAGTAATTATTGCTTGGAATTAAAAAAAACTATATTTGTATGCATGTGTGTGTATATATATTTTTTTTTATAAAAAAAGAGAGCAATAAAAAATTGCTTAATGAAAAGTAAGATATATAACAAAAACCCACATGTGAATGTTATTTAAAGTGTATAGAAAACAAATTTGCCTATACATTGTGGAACAGAAATTACTGAACAGTGAGCAGTAATCTCTATGTATTGAGCTAGAATTATTTTATTTATTTATTCATTCTTGTATCCCATTATTATCCAAAACCAGGTTTCAGTTCAAAGTGGCTTACAATTTATGGGGAGCAGAGTCTGGTATGAGTATCTAAAAAACAATCATATTGCAAAATTTAAAATATAAAATTATGTGCAACTTTCTTTAAATCAGTCACCTTACTTTCTAACTCTTCCTACTTTCTTACCTATCTATATGTTACATCTTTGCTTTACCCTTCACTATCTCCTATATAATAATTTGCTCCATGAACGTTCCATGAGGCTGCCTGCGACCGTGTCTCGCTTCTGATTGGCTGTGCCTCGGATGACGTCAACACAAGTGCCCCACCAGCAACAGCACAACGTAGAGACTTGTAGTGCGAATCAACCTGCAGCCCACCCGCACCGCAGCAAACCGCCAGTACATCACGACCCAGTTGCAGGACCAGCCACCCCCTCCCCTTCTAGTTGCATGATCGCCCGCTGCCCCCCTCCTCCAAGTTGAACACACCCACGCCTCACTCCTCCCTCTCTCTCTCTCCCCTCCGAGTGCCCCTCGCCTTTCTAAGTGCCGGCCACAATTTAATAATTCTTACATCGTGGTCCAGCATCTGCAGTGAAGGCGATCAGGCATGATGCTTCAACGTGCGTTCCTTGCTGTCTCAGCTGTGCCTCTGGTCCCGCCCTTCCAGAAACATTGAAGCGCCGTGCCTGCTCGCCTTCACTGCAGACGCCGGACCACGATGTAAGAATTATTAAATTGTGGCCAGCACTTAGGAAGGCGAGGGGCACTCGGAGGGGGGAGAGAGAGAGAGAGGGGAGTGAGGCGCGGGGGTCTTCAACTCGGGAGGAGGGGGGCATGGAACTCGGAGGGAGGAGGGAGGGGAAGGAGGGAGGGGGGTCGCTCCTGCAACTTGGGGGGGAGGGGGGTCGCTCCTGCAACTGGGAGTGGGGGGAGGGAGGGGGGAAGGTCCTGCAACTGAAAGGGGGGAGGTCCTGCAACTGGAAGGGGGAGAGGGAGGGGGTCGGTGGTCCTGCAATGGGGAGGAGAGGGGGCGGTCCTGCAACGGGGAAGGGGCATGGAAATTAACAATCTCTCAAATGAGACACTCACACACTCTCTCTCTCTCTCTCTCTCTCTCTCTCACACACACACACACACACACACACACACACACACACACTGTCTCTCTCTGTCTCTCACACACTCAGTCTCTCTGTCACATACAGTGCCTCTCAACTCCCAGGTACGCAGCTTGGTTGAGGGAAGTGGAGGGGAAGGAAGGGGAGACGAACATTGAATCTCTCTCTCTCTCTCTCACTCATACACACACACACACACACACACACACACTCTCTGTGTTTCTCTCTCTTACACTCTTACAGTCTTTCTCTGTCTCTCACACACTCTCTCTCTCTCTCTCACACACACACACACACTCGCTCTCTGTGTCACAAATACTCTCTGTCTCACACATACTCACTCAATAACAACCAGACAGAAACACAACAATACAAATACATAAAACAATACATATCTCATTCTCCTGCATGATATTACTCATAATACACCCTTGGAAATTATTCATTTCCATCACAGCACATTGGTCCTAACACTTCCATTAAAAACATTAATGGCAGAAGGTCATTACCTTGCTAGCGCCCATTTAATTTCTTCAAGAAACGGGCCTTTTTTACTAGTCAATTATAATGTTCTATTACGTATTGTGTTGACATTGTAAGTAGTATACTATGCCATATTTTGTATTGTTACTTGAATATTTTTATAGCTGTAATTGCCTATTGCTCATGTTTGATCTATTCTTACACTACCTTGAGTGAATTCCTTCAAAAAGGCGGTAAATAAATCCTAATAAATAATAAATAAAATAATATTTGAACTTTATATCTTATGTACAACCTAACCAAATGTGTGTATGGAAAAACAGACAAAAATGATCACCAAATTTAATGAAGAACTGACCTTCTGGAATGCTGCAAAATTGTTGGGTGCTGTGCGATTAAAAATGGCTTCATGTACAATTCCAAATCATTATCTGCCACGAGGCTGAAGAAAAGAGCTGCCTAAGGAGATGAATATAACTATCTGTTGTGCGAACTCCATTAAATTGTGAGAAATAAAATCAGAGAAGTGAGAGTATGAGTTTTAAAAAAAGCATAGGAAATGAAATTGAAATTAAAGTGAAACCCTACTAAAAACATCAATCTTTATGATAGCATGTGAAATAAGAATATAAGACCACACTGGTTGCGA
This sequence comes from Microcaecilia unicolor, assembly GCF_901765095.1. Lineage (NCBI taxonomy): Eukaryota > Metazoa > Chordata > Amphibia > Gymnophiona > Siphonopidae > Microcaecilia > Microcaecilia unicolor. The sequence continues at coordinate 313,146,661 of NC_044033.1, read as the reverse complement.
GCGACATGTATGATGTGTAATATAACACTATGGGCAAAAACACCAGTAATTGCAAACTAGTGAAAACAAAAGAGCAGAGTTGTGTGGCCTAGTGGTTAGAGCACCAGTCTTGCAATCCAGAGATGGCCAGTTCAAATCTCACTGCTGCTCTTTGTGATCTTGGCCAAGTCACTTAATCCTCTATTGCCTCTGGTACAAACTTAGATTATGAGCTCTCCTAGGACAGAGAAATATCCAGCGTACCTGAATATAACACACCTTGGGCTACTACTGAAAAAGGTGTGAGCAAAATGTAAATAAACAAAGAGCTAAAAAATTAAGGGAAAACTAAAGGCAATGAAAAATTAATTTAGTAACTTATATAGAAAAAAGATTATGGAAACTATCCCAATTAGTGAGTGCCTATTAGCATGGAAGTCCTTACTGTCACCTATTTTGTAGGCAGTAGGGGCTCACGCACTAATCCAGCGCTAATTGGTTGGCATGCAGCAATGCGCCCATGCTGATTAGTGCAGGGAATGTCTACTCTCTGCCAATGAGCATGTTCCTCCACACTGAAATATAAAACCTATTTTTAAGCACGGGATTGGTGTGCAGAGATTGGCGAACTACTGTGGGACACCTCAGTGCGTCCTGTGGCAGTGCTTTTTGGCACACGGCACGTGCTAGTGCCTTCTGCCACTTAGGAAAAGGACCCCTACCTTTCCAATGAAGCCGAAGCTTTAAGGCGCGGGAAAACAGAACGCTAAGCTTTCACAGAGAGAGCTGAAATACATATATCCAAGCCTCATTCTGAGTTACAAATATATAGATATTTAAACTCATTCTGGGTTACAGGCATACAAATGTTCAAGCCTTATTCTGAATTATAGGTATACAGACATCCAAACCTCTGGAAATGAGTGGCTGTGGATGCACCTATTCTTTGCAACCAGCAGGTGGCATTATAATACATGCATAGAATTAAGAAAATGATAGCAGATCAAGACTATACATTCTATCCAGCCTGCCTATCCACACCAACTGCTCATCTCTTTGTAACATGGGGCTCCAAATTCCCTAACTGTAAGACAGGAAAGATCTTATAAAATATTTAAAACTACCCTGAAGAATTGGGCTTTTTAAACAATCGTTTGAACAAGTGTCACGGCCATGGCCGTGCCCGCCCCTTCTGCACTCCAGCTTACTTTCCACCAGCAGGAAGCACCAGGCCAGCCTCCTTGTGTCTCTTTGGGAACCTAGGATGGCAGGCCACCCGTGCTGCGGCTCCCAGCACTCCAGGATGCTCCTGTCAGTTATGCAGGCCAGTCCCTCCTGACCCTCTGATCCTGGCATGCATGTGCTCGCATCAGGCCCTGTTTTAAAGGGTCAGTGGCAAAGAAATGTGTGTGCCTGCTGAAGGCATCACTTCCTGTTCGGGAGGAATATAAGGAACCTCTTGTCTCCCAACTAGTGTCACTTAGTATGGTTGTTCCAGCTTTGTTTTGCTGCCAGCCCTGTTCTTGTACCATGGTCCTGCCTTGCTTTCAGTCCTGTCGTGCACTGTGTTCCAGTCCTTGACTCTTGCCTTGTCTTCAGCTCCAGTTCCAGCCTGTCTCCAGTGTCAGCCTTGTCTCCAGTTCCAGCCTGGCATCAGTTCCAGCTTTGTCTCCAGTGTCAGCCTTGTCTCCAGTTCCAGCTTTGTCTCTAGTGTCAGCCTTGTCTTCAGCTCCAGCTTCTCCTGACCCTGGTCAGCCAACACTGCCTAGTTCTGTCTGTTCTGTGTCTAGCCCAGGTGACTTTCCTGCCACCAGTCGAGGCCTAGCTAACCCAAGGGCTCACCCTCTTGAGCCATGACAGATTACAAAGTCCATAAGCTCGGGCGAATCACCCACCTTGCAGCTGCTCCAGCAACTGGCTCTCCAGATCCAGCAGTTCTTTGGTGCTATTCAGGACCCGACCAGTTGCATAGACCACTTCCAGATTTCAGCGGTACCCCAGCCCTCAGCTTCTCCAGCTCTGGACCCTACTATGCTGGCTGCTGATCCACCCCCTGTGGCCACCTCCACAGCCTTGGGTATCAGGCTCGTGGCCCGGCCTAGATACAATAGGAACCCCAAGACTTGTAGAGGGTTTGTCAACCATGCCTGATAATGTTTGAACTCCAAGCAAGGGATTTTTCTTCTAATAGGGCCCGGGTGGCCTACATCATTTCCCTGCCTTGTCTCTGACTTCATAACTTGCCAAGCCCATGCCTTTGTCTCCAGGCTTCTGCCAAGCTCCAGCCCTGCCTTGTGTCTGGGCCCTTGCCAAGCTCCAGCCCTGCCTTGTCTCCGTGTACCTGCCAAGTGTTATACGCCCTCCCTGGTAAGGCATGCGATGTCAGCTGTAGATTCTCTGAGAGTTAGTTGGCAGTAGTCGTGACTCACCCTCAGGAACTCTCTGCCAACCGGAAGGGGGTACAAATCAACTAACCTCGTCTCCCATCCTCAAAGGGCGGGAGAGGAACAAAAAACTAAATTTAGGATGGACTCTGAATTTGAAGGAGACTAATTCAAATAATTGCAAAATTTTATTGATGTCCAATAATTATTATCATACCTTTTAAACAACAAAACTTTGTATCTAACTTAGCTCTAAACATTTAAACAACATTTCAATTGCTTCACTTCAACATCATAACAATGTTTTTTTTTATTCTCCCTTTTCCAGACAGACTAATCTGGACTCTATGCATCACCATCAGATAAGTTCCTTTTCATACATTTACCCTTTTTAATCATCAACCTGTTGCAACAGCTATTTATTTTCTTCCCTGAAATTAGTAAGAATTTGATATTTTGTGTCCTTTTTGTTTCCCTAGGTTACCCGGACTCTCTCTCAGGTAAGTATTGCTTCAAAGTCTATTTCACTTTTACTTAGCTGTCCTTCTCCTTCTGGAATTGATGCAGCTCCGAACTTTCTTGCGTCGGGGCCCGATCACCTCTCCTCCAGCACCGCTTTCACGTCTCTCTTCCTCCTACACCTTACTCTTAATTAAATAAAATAGGAAAGAAAACCCTTTCTCCCTACTTTCTTTATCATATACCACTATACTAAATGCCTTTTAAATGGAATCTCAAATACTGGGGATAATAACTATCATAAATAAAAATAACCAAAGGCACCTCACTTCCAGGCCTATACTATTACTTGTGCTTCCCTAAGCTGGAAGGGTATATTCACTATATACATGCACTCCAATTCAATCACCTCATTCAAACTATTATTCACATATTTTCCTGTTATTTCCCCTTTCAGAACAGTATCAGACTTTTACTTTCATGTACCCAACACTCTTCTCAGATCCCTATTACTTCCCTAGTAATTCCTCCGCTCAGACACCAAGCACCACACATCCGCTCTTTCCAACAGACTTCACCCTTCTCCCTTTAATATCCCCTCTCTAGACACTCACTCACAGGTATTCACCCCTTTCCCAATCCTAACTCAGCATATATATATCTTTCTCCACCTCAATCAGCACCAGCCTCACCCACACACAACCTCTCTCACCGCAGCACCAACTCCTTCTGGCCACTCTCACACTCAAACATACATATACTCTCTTCATCTGTTTCTGCCCAACTTTCAACTGACCAGCAAGCTGTCGCCAAGGCAACCAGGTCTCAGCTTGCTCAGCTGTGGTTCCAGAGTGATGTCACTATAGAACTCTTTTTTCTTTTCCCTCTGGAGGAGCCCAGTTAAGATTATTTTAACCCCTAGGTTACACCAAGCTCCAGCCCTGCCTTGTCTCCGAGGTCCTGCCAAGCTCCAGCACTGCCTTGTCTCTGAGTTCATAACTTTCCAAGCTCCTGCCTTTGTCTCCAGGCTTCTGCCAAGCTCCAGCCCTGCCTTGTCACTGAGTCCCTGCCAAGCTCCAGCCCTGCCTTGTCTCCAAGTTCCTGCCAAATTCCACCCTGCTTTCTCTCTGAGTTCCTGCCCAGCTCCAGTCCTGTTGTGTCTGTTTTGCTTTGCCTTGTCTAGTTCTAGCCCTAGCCTTGTCTTGTGTTGTGCTTTGTCGTGTCTGGATCCAGTTCTTGCCCTGCCTAGCCTTGCCTTGTCTGCACCCAGTTCTAGACTTGTTTCCTTGATTTGCCTTGTCCTGTCTGGATCCAGTTCTAGTCCTGTTTCCTTGCTTTGCCTTGCTTGCCTGGATCTGGTCCCTGTCTTGCCTTGCCTTCTCCAGGTCCAGGTCTTGCCTTGTCCTGCCTAGTCCTGTCTATTTTGTTCTGCCTTGCTCTTACCTTGTTCGCCTTGTCCTGCCTAGCTTGTCTCTCTTGTCTGCTCTGGTTCCTGTCTTGCCTTGTCCTGATCCAGTTCTTGACCTGTTGTCCTGCTTAGTCGTGTCTGCCTTGTCCTGTCTAGTTCTGTCTGTCTGGCCTAGTCTTATCTCTGGATATTCGGATAGGGGCTGAATATTGTTCCTACCCAGATATGTTTTGGCTGCACCCTTGGAAGTCCCCTGGCCCCTTCTTTTCCTACACTGTTCTGCCCTCTCACCAGGGTGATTGGCATGCAGTTTAAACCAGAGTATAGAACATCACTATGCGAAGATTCAGAACTCTTGAACCAAAATCGTATTTAATGCAGTAATCAAACAGAAAAGAATGTATTTATTTTTATTTTATTGCGCTTGTATCCCACATTTTCCCACCTATTTGCAGGCTCAATGTGGCTTACAAAGACCTGTAATGGCATCGCCATACCAGGGTAAAGAATACAATTGGTGTTACAGAGCAGTCAAGGAAAACAAGAGGATTTTGTCAGGCAATTATAGAAAGATACATTCTGAGTAGAGGAAGATAGGTGTTGTATTATAGTTAGTTATGGGTTCTCGTGGTAGGCCTTGTTGAAGAGAGAGGTTTCTAGAGATTTGCGGAAGCTACTTAATTCGTTGATCATTTTCAGGTGAGTTAGGAGTGTATTCCATAACTTTGTACTCATGTAGGAGAAGCTGGTCGCTGGACAAGAGTTTTTCCCTTGCAAACTGGGAGTTTGTTCTCCACCAGCTCTCTCTTTCCCTCAAGCAAAAGAGGCTGGGAGATTGCATCAATGTGCTGAATAGTAATGCTGTTTATGCTTTTACACTGATAAAATCTTGATAGTGTTACAGTAGCTTAAAGGAGGTCACATAGCAAAATACAGCAAAGCCAGTTTTAGTTCACAGAGGAGACATGCTACAGACTAACTCTACAGACCCGATAGAGAAAAGGGGGGGGGGGGCAACTTGCCCAGCAAGGTTAGAGAACAAGGCAAGCCAATAGAAAGAGTCCCATAAGACACAGGGAACTGGATATGTGCTCTGAAAAAGCCTATTACAGGGAACTTTGGAACTACAGGATGACAAGGATTTGTAGTCTTATTATATATCCTATCATCTGCCTCCATGCAAATGGGCAAAACATACACAAATAACTCAACATCTGGTCAAACGTTTCCTGGCCAACAGTTACTTCTCTGGTGGGCCAATTTGTAAACCAAAACACTTATGTGGTAAGTATCGGATGCTAACCTTAGAAGTGCTTATGAATATGGCGCACAAGGTAACCAGGTGGTTTTAGGTAAATAGGAACAGATTGGTACAGTTCTTGTTTAAAGTCCCCACGCCCCCCACCTCCTCAGCATTCTATATATGGACTTGTGGTTCCACTGTCCCTAAGAAAAGCAGAAACTGCATGAGTCTGTCCTTACTGACCTGACACCATTTGCTAACAACAGGGTTTGCACAATTTCTTCTTCTCTCGTAATATTCTCCCTTTTTTCTGTCATCAGGAAGTGGCATTGGCAGGACAGTTGGTGCCTCCCTGCCAGTCTCCATGAAGTAACCAGTTCAAACGTACATACAATTATGGAACATGAAATACATCAGCCCTCACGTGTTTCCTCATTCCACTCTTTCTCAAGGGTCTAGCATTGTGAAAGACTGAGAAATCCCACTCTCCTTGAGATCTCTGAAGACAAGCTGACGGCAGACAATGTAAGGAGCACTTTGTGCCTGTGCACAGATGTGTAATGAGGGCAAAAAAAGAGCAGCAGGGTCAGTAGAGAAAGCAAGAAAGTACATACAATGTTGTCCAAACACTCAACTCTTGTACACAGTCTTTTTTTTTTTGTCTGTCAGACTGCTCCAGGAACATTCAACCATCTGACAAAGTCAGCACCATTTCATGGAAGAGACAAGTGGTGGGTAGCTGTGTTAGTCCATAGATATAAAACAAAACATAGAAAAGAAAATAAGAGGATGCCTTTTTTTATTGGACTAACAATGCATTTTTGGATTAGCTTTCGAAGGTAACTCTTTTTCTGAGACAGAAACATGAATTTAACAAAGTTCATATTCTTTATAACCAAATTCCTGTCACTCTGCAGGAAAGTTTGTTAAAACCTGGGTTTAACGGGAGAAAGTTTGTGCTAAAAATACCCTCTAAGTTTAAGAAACCAAACACAGAGAATGCCACAGTATTTTAATTAGTTCTGTTTTCTGCACATCTCTGGGGGGATAATCTATTTTACCTTGTAAACCAACCAGGGCCGCCAAGAGGGGGGCCAGGTGGGGCAAAATTCCCCAGGCCTGGGCCTCCAAGGAGGGCCAGGTGCTGGGGTCTCTCTCTCTCTCCTGTTCCTGACGAGACCCAAGTAATCGCATCCCAACAGGAGCAGGAGAGAGAAAACTCCGGCGGCGGTCCCCCCTTGGAGGCTGGGAAGGACCCAGAGCTTCCTTCAGTGCTGCTCTTCTGCCCATTGCTGAGCGGCTGCTTTTCCTTTCAGGTACACATGCTTGGTTTTGAAACCGAGCATGCCCTGAGAGGAAAAGCAGCCACAGGGGCAGGCAGGCAGCGCTGGAGGAAGAAGACGTCTTCTGCTGGTGGGGCCTCGGGTTCCCCGCCAGCCAAGGTACTTCAATTCTGATTTCGGTAGTGGCTGCGATGGGGATGCAGCAGTGATCGGAGGGGGTAGCAGCGGATGATGATTGGGGGGGGGGGGGGGAACAGCGCCCCTGCCCCAGGTCTGGCTCAGTTTCTCGGCGGCCCTGAACACAACAGCTTCCAAACCTGTTCTACTGATTCCCACAGCCAGTCTGATTTTCAGGATATTCATGATGAATATGCATGAGATAAATTTGCATGTGTTGGGCCTTCAGTATATGCAATCTCATAATATTCATTGTGTGTGTCCTGAAATCTCAATCTCTCTCTCTCTACACCCTCCCCAGGAACTCCTTCATCTGATAAGTTATCAGTACCCTTCTCCACCTCCAGTGTCCATTGCCATGGAATAGATTCCTGAGTTGGTACATCATGGTCTGCCTCTGGCCCTATTCAAATCCAAGGTAAAATCCCACCTTTTGATGCTACTTTTTACTCTTAACCCCTTATTCACTTGTTCAATATCTATGCTTGTTTTAAATCATACCCATAATAAATGTAAATTCCTGATCCCTCATTTGTAAGTCTGATAAGCAGGGACTGTCTCTTATGTGTTTATGAATACATGAACTACTACAATCCTCCTTATATCAGTATATTTAAGATGTTACTAAATATCAGACTAATTAGGAGGAAAAAGCCTCAAAGGAGCTCCGGACAAATACTGCCTTATGAGCTATCAAATCTATATATAAAAAAAAGCTATAAAAAGCTATCAAAGCTACAAAAAAAAATCCTCCCAACAAATACAGTCTTAAACTTGCAAAATCCTGAATACAAAATGAAAATACAGCTACTTCGCTTGTTATATTATTAGAATTCTCCTTTCTCATAATACATGTATCACAAGCGAAGTAGCTTTGTTTTCATTTTGTATTCAAGATTTTTCATGTTTAAGGTTGTATTTGTTGGGAGGTTTTTTTATGCCTATGATGAAGATTTGATAGCTCTTAAGGTGGTATTTGTCCAGAACTCCGTTGAGGCTTTTTCCTCCCAATTAGTCTGATATTGCAAGTACTTTCCAGCTTTCTCTACTGACCCTGCTGCTCTTTTTTTGCCCTCATTACACATCTGTGCGCAGGTATGAAGTGGTGCTTACAACATCTGGCATCAGCCTGTCTTCAGAGATCTCAAGGAGAGTGGAAGTTCTCATTTCACAATACCAGACGCTTGAGAAAGAATGGAATGAGGAAACATGTGAGGGCTGATGTATTTCATGTTCCATATTTGTATGTACGTTTGAACTGCTTACTTCATGGACACTGGCAGGGAGGCACCAACTGACATGCCAATGCCACTTCCTCATGACAGAAAAAAGGGAGAATATTAGTCCGATATTTAGCAACATCTTATATATACTGATATAAGTTACTGTGGTAACTCTTGTATTTAGTACGTTTTGATCTGCCTATCCTCATTGTGTGTGTATGTAGTTGATTCTTATGAGTTTGTGCACAATGCTGAATATGTCTAGTAGCATTACATAAATAAGTAGTTAGTAGTAGGCCACTCTCATACAGTCAGATTTAAAAGGGGTTCAGAGTTGAAGGTACACCCCACAGTATCTGACATAAATACCGAATAGGACAATTTTCAACCCCGACGCATGATCACACCCTAACATTTTGTCTGAATCACCCCAACCTATTTACCGATCCTTCTTTACTGTACTTGTCACTGTAATAGTACCCCTATACTGTATTTGTATGAAATAAATAAATAAATAAATAAATAAATATTATAAAAATATTATTAGTGCACATCACTGAAGGATTTATGGCAGCTGCCATAGTTCACCCACTTGTGAAAACTGTTGTGCTGTGATTGGCTGAGGCACAGTCATTTATGTGGATAAGCTCTCTCTGTTGCCCCCTGCTGGTAATACTGAGCATCCTCTAAGCTCTGAGCATAGGCGATGGCTAAACACCAAAGCTATAGAAACACACACAGTCATATGCAAGATAGTAGATGTGTAAGTATCTATTTTTGACTAACTGCCATTAATAGCAATCTGCATAGAGTACCTGATTATTTAAATGTGGTTTCAAAAAAGATCATTCCTTTCCTTTATCTATCAGGTAGTTAAGATAAAACTTTTTGCCGAAAATGGACGCGTGTCCATTTTGGGTCTGAGACCTTACCGCCAGTCATTGACCTAGTGTTAAAGTCTCACACGGTAACTGGGTGGTAATGACCTATGCGCGTCAAATGCCACTTGGCGCACGCCCAATACGCTGTGTCCGAAAATAAAAAATATTTTTTATATGCGCCTATTGGACGGGTGCCAAAAATGAAATAACCGCAACAGCCATGTGGTAGCCAAGCGGTAACTCCATCTTGGCATGTGTTGGGCACATGTAGACGCTTACATGGCTTAGTAAAAGGGCCCCAAGTGAATTCCTTCAAAAAAGGCAGTAAACAAATCCTAATAAATAAATAAAAGAAAGAAAGGCACAAAGAGAATTTGCACAGAAGCTTGCTGTACACATCAAGGGGTTCCTAACCACAAGGTCATATCAAGTAAAGTCCAACTCCAACATCTCTCCACCCTGGGAAACCGACTGCGGCGTGCCTCAGGGATCACCTCTCTCACCCATCCTTTTCAACCTAGTGATGACCCCTTTAGCCAAGTCTCTTTTCAATCAAGACCTTAACCCTTTTCTGTATGCGGATGATGTCACAATATACATACCTTTCAAATCGAACCTTTCAGAAATCACCAATATAATAAAAAACAGCCTAAGCCTAATGGATACCTGGGCTATGACATTCAAACTAAAACTCAATAAAGAAAAAACACACTGCCATATTCTTTCATCTCAACATTTTACAAACTACCCCACAGCCATACATACCCCGGAACACACTCTTCCAATCTCAGATAACCTGAAAATCCTCGGCATTATTATTGACAGCCACCGCCATTACAAAGAAAATGTTCCACACAATGTTGAAACTCAAACGGGTAAAACAATTCTTCCCGAGGGAAACTTTTCGCAACATAATTCAAACAATGGTATTAACACATATCGATTACTGCAATGGAGAATATGCGGGTTGCAGGGAACAAATCCTAAGAAAACTACAGACTGCTCAGAATACGGCAGCCAGGCTTATCTATGGAAAATCTAAATTTGAAAGCGCAAAACCCCTCCGGGAAAAACTACACTGGCTACCAATCAAGGAACGTATCGCTTTCAAGATTTGTACCGTTGTTCCCAGAATAATACATGGTCTAGCACCAAGCTATATGTCTGAACTAATTGACTTACCAATTAGGAACACAATTCAATTGAATCAGCCAGAATGTACTTAACTCTTCACTTCCCAACTTGTAAAAGCCTGAAGTATAAATCAACATACGCGTCAAGTTTCTCTTACATATGCACGCACACAGCTCTGGAATTCTCTGCCAAAACGCCTGAAATCTACGAACAATCATCTAGAATTCCGAAAAAACCTAAAAACTCACCTGTTCAAGAAGGCATACCCCAAAGTATCTGACATAAATACCGAATAGGACAGTTTTCAATCCCGACGCATGATCACACCCTAACATTTTGTCTGAATCACCCCAACCTATTTACTGATCGTTCTTTACTATACTTGTCACTGTAATAGTACCCCTATACTGTATTTGTTCACATCGGAGTCTGTAACCATCTCTCCAGAATTATGTAAGCCACTTTGAGCCTACTAATAAGTGGGAAAAGGTGGGATACAAATGTAATAAATAAATAATTGGTTTTTCTCCTCAAGACATCATTGGTTTAAAATATAGGACCTTTGTACATCAGGGCCACCTGGCACCAAAGCCGTAGCGAGGGGAGCTGACACCCGGGGCGGGTCGCCGCTGCGCTTCCCCCCCCGGGTGCAGCACGGTGCATCCCGCTGGAGCGCACCTCCCCCCCCCGGAGTGCATACCTGTGGCGAGGGACGGGCGGGAGGGCCGATCTGCCCCGACTGCACGTTGCTGGGGTGTGTCGGCTCCGCACTGGTTCACTGCTCTCTCTGTCCCGGAACAGGAAGTAGTCTGTTCCGGGGCAGAGAGGGCAGTGCACCAGCGCGGAGCCGACACCCCCCCAGCGGCGTGCACCCGGGGCGGACCGCCCCCCCGCCACCCCATCCTACGCCACTGCCTGGCACAATTCTCAAATTGCCCAGTTTGGTCCACTTCCTATAGTTAAAGGTCTCATTATCAATTATACACTCTTATTGGTTTTATTTTTTGTAATTTTATTTGCATCCAAAACCGTGTCATTAATCCAATAGTATATACAGACGACCTCCTCTCTGAACATACCTACTTTAATCATTACAACGGCTGTTCTAGGGCAGCAGCCATGAAGGGGCTTTGGCCACTAGGTGTCACCATTACACTATGAGTATCATTTCTCTCCTCCTGCTGGAACCTGTGAGCAAGACCCTGAGAACAGAAGATTCAACTCAGAGGCCAAACTTGGGGGGGGGGGGGGGGGTCTCCAAATATGGCACTTCACAACATCTGAAGCACCAGATCAACTTTAAAAACAAAAATCTTAAACAGCACAGAACTGTGGTTTCCAAAGCTTCTTTACTCAGAAAAATGGACAAAACTATTCACAATCAAATTGCAGTTTGTAGTTCTCACAGAGTTCAGTGTCATCCTCGTACTGATGGTAAGATACCAATAAAACACACATACATAAATACATGCTTCTCTTCAACTTCCAATGGTGGCTACACACTTCAGTCTAACTAGTATAGTTAGAAAAGTAGTTGGAGAAGAAGATAAGAGGCCAAAAAGGGACTCGCCCAGTTTGGAATCCTTCATGCATGCTGCTGTCTGATACAAATGATAATTTATTTTATTTATTTATTCATGACATTTCTATCCTGCATTATCCCGAGAGTAACTCAGGTTCAATGTGGATTACATAACAAATTGCTAATACTTCTCCTACTCAGAGCTCCTCCTCCCACAGAACACTACTGGATATAGGGTTGACTTAGCCATTAGACACACAAGGCAATTGCCTAGGGCAGCAGCTTCTGGGCGTGGCAAGCAGCAGCTGCACTGAAAGCAAAACAATAGTCTCTTGACAGCCACACAAACTCAAAAAATCATCAGTACGTGCTTTTCTTTGCAGGGAGGGTGGATAATTATCAAATCACCCATTTACCTGGATAAATGGCTTTTGTGAATTGTCCTCATTATTGATAAGCTGCACATATTGTAACATAGTAGATGACGGCAGAAAAAGACCTGCACGGTCCACCCAGTCTGCCCAACAAGATAAACTCACATGTGCCATTTTTTGTGTATACCTTACATTGATTTGTACCTGCCTTTTTCAGGGCACAGACCATATAAGTCTGCCCAGCACTATCCCCGCCTCCCAGCCACCTGCCCCGCCTCCCACCACCGGCTCTGGCACAGACCATATAAGTCTGCCCAGCACTATCCTCACCTCCCAACCACCAGCCCTGCCTCTCACCACCGGCTAAGCTTCTGGGGATCCCTTCCTTCAGAGGAGGATTCCTGTTTATCCCATGCATGTTTGAATTCCGTTATCATTTTCCTCTCCACCACCTCTAATTATGCATTTTTACAAGGGTTGAGTCGATCATGATCGTTCAGTTTAATTACCAAATTCTTGGGTTGAGGACCTGAAAGTTAATTGAAGGAAGCAGAAAGCTAAAGATTCCCACAGTGTATCTAATACCCTTGCACTGGCCCTGGGTGGGTAAGTTCCTTAGGTCAGGAGTGGTCAGATGTGTGGGCCGCTGTGTCAGGGGATGGACATCCCCCTCGGAGCTCTGGTAGAGGAACAGGGTGGGGTCCAATGTGTGTTCCAGCTGTACAGGAAGGGATATTAGCGCAAAAACCTGGACTGCAGGAGTGACATGTGACTTCCTCTCATAGGGCTGTGGAGTGATGTCCCTGCAGTAGGCTGGGACACTATTGTTACTATAGGCTGGCAGAAGCATGCCTCAGGGCCAAGTGCAGCCTACAGACCATAGTTTGTACACTCCTGTCTTAGGGAAGTCATCAACAGTTATCTACTCACAGACTCATGTCCCCTTCCCTGGACATGTTTTCCCTTGAAGCATCTTCTGTGTGTAAAGTTTATATTTCTTATCTATACAGCTTTGAAGTTTTCATTGTACACCATCTTGATGTTGCTTGGAGAGGCGGTATAACAAATATCTCAGTCAAAAGTCAAAATATCCTCTTCTCCCATTTCCTCTGGCATCTTGGGGATGTGAGGGACATGAATTGTCCTGCAGCTGTCTACCACCTATTCCTTTTTTGTCCTGAGAGAACTAGAACTTGCTTTCTCCCTCTCCAAAGGCAATCCTGGAGCCACAACCTTGCATTTGGGTTTTGTATTTAATTACTTGCCTTTCCAAACTTGAGCTAAAGGTGTGGTAAGTACAAGTCAACTACATATTTCTCTGTCCTAGAGGGTTAACACACATTAGTAAATCTAGCTGTTAGAGTATAACATTATGCCCGTATTATTACACATTAATGTACATTAATATAATACAGCATGCGTTACTTAACACAGGTCCCATTATTGCCAATGGAACCTGTTTAATAGGTAGAAGCATAATTCACATTAACACACTTTAATCTAAAGTAATGCAGAGAAGTGATATGCCCAAGGCGACAGAAAAGAGGACACACAAAAAAATAAAAATGATAGCTACCTTCGCTAAATAAATATTTAATCGTAGCAAAATGTGTAAATTACTTTTAGTTAATGAACACACATCAAACAGTGACTGACTTACAGTACAGCAGTAAACAATAATCTACTTTTCAAAAACTTCAGGATTTGAGTTTGACTGAGTTAGAGCGGGTATCCCTCAACAACTTCGGCTGGCTTCTGAGATACATATGAAAGTCTTTGCATAGCATGATGTGCTTAAAATTGTGCTGCATGAACAAAATTCATTTGACAGATTCAACCAGCAGAAAAACAAAGAGATCAGCAATGCCTTTCTGTCTCTTTAGCCTCCCCCATGTGTCCAAACTGACTAATAGGCCAGAGCTGGTTTGTGGGTAGGTGTATTAGTCACAGACACGTAAAAGAAAAAGAGGATATTTTCTAAAAATTAAAAAACCTGGAGGACATATCTGAAGAAGTCCAAAAGGAGGATATACCCTCTTAAAAGAGGACATATGATAGTAACCCTAGTGCCCTCCCTAGGTTCCCTCAAAATGACCATCTGGCTATGCGGATGGCCGCACTAACCCAGATATTTAATAAAAGAGGGTGGACATACCCCAGCATTGACTGTTAAGGGTTAACTCATCCTGCAGTTGTAAACCCCTTTGTGTTTAATACTAATTTACTCTCCCAATGACTCTACGTGAATGCTGAACATTTGTCCCATTGTTTTACTTGAAGAATCCAAGTTAAAGTAAACTTTTTGGTTCAGAATTAAACTTTTGGCCTGAACTGAATTATTGGATGGGGGGGAGGGGTTTAGAGTGCTGACTGAGTGGATTCTGTAGTGCCTCTTGGCCTCCCAGCTTGCTGGTTCCATAAACGGTACTGAAAATGCTTCCAGTAATCCACTCTGAAGCTCACCAGGCAAAACAGGGGGTTACGCTTAATGACACATACATACATATGTACTTTTGAAAAAAAAAGTGCACACTATTTATGGCATTACCCCATAAATAAAAAAAAAAAAAAAAACAAATTTGAAAAAGCTGAATGAAATGAAAATTTCATGGGACACTACACAAAATCTCACAAAACTGTACAGAGTATAAGAAATCAGAAACTATCAAATTGCTTAGCAATACTCTGATGATAAATTGCAATTTAAGCATTCAGTTTAGATTTTAATATATATATATTAAAAAGTCGCCTCAAAAGCCCAGGGTACCTTTAGAATAGGACACCTCTGTAATGGCTAACATCATTGGCTCCTCCTCCAACCACTGTAGGAGGAGCCAATGATGTTAGCCATTACAGAGGTGTCCTATTCTAAAGGTACCCTGGGCTTTTGAGGCGACTTTTTAATATATATATTAAAATCTAAACTGAATGCTTAAATTGCAATTTATCATCAGAGTATTGCTAAGCAATTTGATAGTTTCAGACTACACAAAATGAAAATTTCTGGTCTTCACACCACTAACATCTATCAGTGGGATTTCAAGATATCCAGAATGAAAGGCATGTGTAACCCCTCAGAGAGACAGGAGACTTCCACTTCACAATTCCAAGGGTCTATTTCAGGTGTATCATTTGTCCCCATATCACTTGGAGTATATACGACTATGGAGGCAGACATGAGGAAGCAACTGTTTGTCCCAGGATTGGTAGCATGGAATGTTGCTGCTAACTGGGTTTCTGCCAGGTACTTGTGACTTGGCTTGGCCACTGTTTGGAAAACAGGATACTGGGCTAGATGGACCATTGGTCTGACCCGGTGTGGCTACTCTTATGTTCTTATAATAATTAGCTAATAAATTCCCCGGAGATGGGAAGGTGGTAGAACGAGAGGGCATGAAATGAGATTGAAGGGGGGCAGACTCAAGAAGAATGTCAGGAAGTATTTTTTCACGGAGAGGGTGGTGGATGCTTGGAGAACTCTTTTATTAAAAAAGAAACGCAAAGCCATACAGAAACATATAACCCCAAACCAAATATATACAAACAAGTCCCCCACCTTAAATCCACCTATCTACCTATATACACTGTCAACCCCCACCCATCCTAAAATGAAATTAAATGAACATAAAATTCAAATAAAACTCGAAGCCAATTCAAAATAAACTGTCCAACCCCTCTATGGAGGTTTCAAGTGCACATGCCTCCACCAAACATTGGTTCTTGCTATCCCCTCCGCCACCCGTTCCCACTGGGCTACCCCCGGACCGCCCAAACCACCTCCCAACTAACGCTGTCGGCTGATCGGTAGTCCTGGTGCAAGGAGACCCCACACCGAGCCATCCAGAGGCTAAACCGGAGTATCACCGAGATGAGGAACTCCGTCACCGGATCTAA
Source organism: Microcaecilia unicolor (assembly GCF_901765095.1). NCBI lineage: Eukaryota > Metazoa > Chordata > Amphibia > Gymnophiona > Siphonopidae > Microcaecilia > Microcaecilia unicolor. The sequence goes on along the minus strand of NC_044033.1, from coordinate 313,130,700 downwards.
CCCCCCACCTCCCCCCTGCCGCCCGTAAACCCAATCTGCATATGAATATGAATTAAAACTCGGGATGTGTAATAATGCTGCTACCCTGCCACATACCATTCGTGTAAAGGGGCATTCCCGTAAAAAATGTTCCATCGTTTCCTCCCTCCCCACGCACTCCCCCCTTGGGCAATCCCGTTCCTGCACATTCCTGTAGTTAATATTCCCTCTGACATACAATTTCCCGTGAAAAGACAGCCAAGCAATGTCTCTGTATTTCGGCGGGATCCTCCGTGAGGCCACCAACCGCAAGCCCTGCCTCAGCACTGGACCAGGTGCATCCTTCAGTACCAGGGGCGATGAGAATGTTTGGGACCTCACCCGTTCCACCCATACCTCCCTCCTCCCTGTCTTTATTTCCTCTGCCAAAATTCCCCAACTCGTACCAGCCGAACTAAGGGCCTATAGTACCCAACCTGGTCCGGAGCCCCCTTCCTTACCACCCCCACCCTCCTTCCCAACTTCCACGGGAGCCAGAATCTCTCCCACCAAGACAGAACGCTACCTGCCCATCCTGGCGGATCTCTGTCCAGTGCCCGTCCCAGGTTAAACTGAATAAACAGGGAGCTAAAGAAAAGTACAGGGTTTACCATCCCTACCCCCCCCCTCTTCCCGGGCCAAGTATGTGATGTTACGCTTGACCGGGTTCAGCCGATTCCCCCACAACATCTGAAAAAAAACACTATATAGAGTGGTATAACAATGCACTGGCAACAAACAAATATAACTGATAAACAAAAACATAGGCACCAGGTGAGATTTAATCAGCTGAACCCGGTCAGTCATGGACATCCTCCACCCTTTCCATCTGTCAACCTTTTCCTTAGCTCCCTGTATGCACCGCTGCCAATTAAAGGTTGCATAATCCCCCTGTTCAAAATATACCCCTAATACCCGCAGTCTGCTAATGGCCTCCGGAAACTCCCCTCCCAAATCAAAAGAGCCCCCTGGAGGACCCACCCACAGACTCTGACTTTTCTGGAAGTTTATCAAAGCCCCTGTAGCCTGTGAGTACCCAGAAATGACCCCTTTCAATTTCTCCCCCTCTGTTGTGTCCGCCACCCACACCGTGACATCATCAGCGTAAGCCACCACCCTTAATTGAGACCCTGTACACACCTCCACCCCCCGAAGTCCCTCCTTCCCTCCCTGCTCTAACCACCTAACAAAGGGATCAATTGCAAAAGCATAAAGTACCGGGCTTAAAGGACATCCCTGCCGCACCCCTGCTGTCACCCCGAACCTATTCCCTTTCCAACCGTTCACCAGGGGAAAACACCGTGCCCTCGTGTACAATAAACGTAATTGAGCCACCCAATCCCTAGGAAACCCATAGTGCTCTAAAACCTGCCAAAGAAACGCCCACTGTACCCTGTCAAAAGCCTTATCCTGATCTAATGCCACCATTAGTCTTCCTTCCCCCCGACTATGTTCCACACCTTCCCTTACCCAAGCCGCTGCCTCCAGAACCCCCCTCCCCTTAATCCCACAGGCCTGTGAACTTGCCAACACCCCCCCCACCACCTCCTTCATCCTATTCAGAAGCATATGCGCGAATATCTTCCGATCACCATTGAGCAGGGCAATCGGACGCCAGTTGGCCAAGGACTCTGGATCTTTTCCCTTACTCAGAAGAATCAACGCCGCCTCGGTCAGGGATTGGGGTAAAACCCCCTGCTGACGTGCAGCCTCCCAGACTTGCAGCAGGATTGGGGCCAGAAGGTGCTTAAATGCCTGATAGTACTCTGTTGTGAGTCCATCTGGCCCTGGTGCTGTCTTCCTCCTTAAGGCCCCAATGGCCTCTTCTACCTCCCCCAGCGACCAGGGGCGCAACAGGGCCTGAAGAGATGGGCCCCCCCTTCCCACCCCGGTGTCCCCGCAATATAGTGACCCATCACTTCCTTATCCACTTGCTTATCTGAAAAAAAACGTGCAAAGTGCTCTTCCACCACCTTTAAAATCCCCTCCTTCGACACCTGAACTACCCCTCCCATGTCCCTTAAACCCCCCACAATCCTATGCTCCCTCCGCTCCTTGCAACACATAAATGGGTCTGGGCTGACCAATTTCCCAAAGTCCCGTTCATAGACCAAGGAGGCATATCGATCATACTGGACCTTTTCAAGTTGCTCCTGCAAATCCAGAATATCCTCCTTTCTCCCTCCATTGGAGAGTAGATAGTCCCTTCGTTTCTTAATGGCAGTCCCCAGCCGAGTTCTCTCCCTTCCTTCTCTCCGAGCTTGACGGGTGAAAAAAAACCTCGTCCACCTCTTCACTAACTCCCACCACTCTCCAATGGAGGGAAAAATACCCTGGATCGAAAGCTGGTCACCCAAAAAGGCCCGATATTCCTCCTTGACCTTCTCATCGGTAACCCATTTCAGGTTAAGCCGCCATAACCCCCTCCCCGGCCTATGCCCTGCCCAACCCCCCACCTCCACCAACACCAGTTTATGGTCCGAGAAGTCCACGTCCACCAACCTGGGCCCCTGAACGCATGCCCCTTCCCGGACCAAAAATCTGTCTATCCTGCTCCTACACTGTCCCCGTGCAAATGTGAAACCCTCCACCTCTGGTGAAAATTCAAGGTGCACATCTACCAACCCTGCCCCTTTCATTATCCCAGCTAGCCGTATCCCATCATACCTCACCTGCCGCTGCCCTTCCTCCACTATCCTGTTTCCTCAAAATGGTGTTAAAATCCCCCCCCAAACCACCTGACGTGCCGTGTATAAATAAGGTTTAATTTTACCAAATAACCGTGAACGTTCCCTCTTACTTTGTGGCCCATAAACATTAATAATCCGGGAAGCCACCCCGTGCCACAAAACATCCACCACCAAACACCTCCCTACTCCTAATTCCATCACCCTTTGAATCTGTACCTTATGTGTTTTAAATAATATCCCTACCCCCCCCATACCTGTCCCCTGCCAAGCCCCAAACCGAAGGCCCCCATCTCCAGGCCCTCCTCGCACGCCTGATCGCCTCCATAGTTTGCAAGCGTGTCTCCTGGATTAGGAAACAGTCTGCTTGGATCATGGAGAGGCCCTTCAAAGGCCAAACATTGCGCCCTCTGGGAGTCCACACTCGCCACCATTCAGAGTGCGAAATAATAATATAATACCTGCCTATTATGTAGGTACCAGATGACCTGTCTCCCAACCTCTTCCTGCTGAACTGTCTATCCTTCAACATCACCCCTACCCACCCCCCTCCCTACCTAGAGCCCAGACCCCTTCTTCAACCACTTCTTCCTCCGCCCAATCCCTAACCCCGGCTTCAAAACCTCCCTCCCCTTCCCCCCCCCCTCCCCCCCCCCTTCTTCTTCTTAGACTCATCCAACCCCCCTCCTCTTCAGACAAAGACAAACCCCCCCGCCCTCCTTCCTCTATTTGCCCCCCTCCCCCCTCTGATCCCCTCCCACCCCCTGAACCTTCCCCCTCTCACTCCCGTGATCCTTCCCCTGTAGAGCTCGAATTCTATCCGATCGCCTCATAAGCTTCTCCCCCTCTCCTGCCCCCCCTTCCCCCCTCCCCCGTCAACCCCGCCCACACCATCCACACTAATCTCCAATCCTCCTAACCTTCCCCCCCGCTTCTTTCTTACGCTTACCCCCCTCTCCCTCCACCCCCTCTAATTTCCTCTTTCCTTCCTCCCCTCCCCCCACAACCCCACCGACCCCTTCCCCTTCTTCTTCCACCACCTCCTCCTCCTCTGCCAAAACCTGAAACCGATTTCCTGTCTCCCTCTCTTGCCGAGTCCCCTCTCCTGACCCCCCTGAAATCCCTCTACCCTTCCCCTTCACCCCCCTCTGCTTCTTGGGGACCTGGGCCCACTCATCCTACCCCTTCCAGCCCTTGCCCCTGTTTTCCTCACCTGTGCTGCTGCCTCTGGAACCCCCACCTCCCACAACCTCCCTCTGTGCCCCCCTTGCCCCCTGATCCCGACCCTGAACCCCCCCCCCCCCCCACCCCCGCCTCCTGCACCTCCTCTTCCCTCCCCCCCTCTTCCCTCCCCCATTATGCGACGCCCTAGGGCAGTCCCGGAAGGCATGCCCCAGACCACCACAAAGATTGCACCTGATCGAAGAACACTCTTCGGTGGGATGATCTTTCGATCCGCACTTAGCACATTGCTGTACTGGCAGGACATGCTAAAATGGCGGAAAGACCCACACCGAAAACATTGTCTTGGCTGTCCCTTGTAAAAACACAGGATTCTGTCCCTTCCAATAAAAGCCGCTGAAGGAATGTGTTGTACTACCTGCCCTACCTGGTGAAGTTTAACCAAAGCCCCCCACCCCCCCCCGCCCAGACTCTACTTGGATCCGGGAGCTTGGTCAATGGAGTCCTCAACTCGGCATACCTGTGCAGCCAAAAGGCCAAGTCTGCCCCTGAGATGGACTCGTTACGGACTAGCAGAGTCACCTGCACCAGATCTGGCCGACTGATGGGAACTACCCTATAACATTTCCAATCCCCCCTTCCTCTTACCCCCTCATACTTTTCCCAGAAGACCTCCATGTCTCTCTGGGTCAGAAAACTGACATCGTATTCTGGGAGATTAACTGGATGAATACAGGCATAGAGGTCTTCTGGGACAAACCCTAACTCCAAAACTAGTTTCAACACTGTATCACGTGAAGGCATTCCCCCCTCCCCCACCCACTTGATTTGGACCACATTCCTTCTCTTGGGCGGTTGCCCATCACCCCTACCTCCCCTGAACCCAGCATCTGTGTTATTACTAAAGGAAAACTGCCCCTTTTCTCTTCCTCCTTCCCTATTAACCACATCTGCAAAGGAGGGCTGACCCTGCCTCCACTGACTTCCCCTCCTCCCTGAGCTTATCCCTTCCTTGCCTGAAGATCCCTTCCCCCCCACCTGCTGATCCTGCCCACCCCCTTTACCTTCCCTTACCATCTCCCCATCAACCCCCTCCCCCCTTCCACAAACTGGAACAGCAACCCGTTCACCAACCTTTTCACCAACAGAACAGTTCCCCAAACCCTCTGCCCCTTCCCCCTTACCCCCCTCCCTCACATCACAAATCAACATATCCTGAACATCATCCCCTCCCCCTCCCCCCTGCCCACAGTCAGTGCCCAGAGAACTGAGCCCCCTGGAATCTATAACCAGTTCTGAACAGTCCTTAGCTTTCACAATGCTTCCCTGGGAGTGAGCTCCCTCTGCCTGGGCTGCAGATCCCCCAGCAATATCTTCTGTCAGAGAGACTGCTGATACACTCTGAGGAGAGCTCTGTTCTCCCTGCACCAGCAGGTCCCGCGTGAGGCTGCTTACAGTTTTTACAGAGCCAGAGTTTATCTCCTCTTCCCTTCTGTGCTGGGGATTCCCTGAGCTTGGTTGTGCTACTGAATCCACCACTTGTGGCTGTAAACCTGGTGCCTCAATCAGGGAGCTAACTAAGCTCACCTGTGTCTGCAGCCCTAAGACCTGCTGTTCATTAGTGTCCACACTCCCAATGTCAGTATGCTTTCCAGCTTGCTTTCCAGTGTTCACCTTCCCTGTCAAACTGTTGCCTGCATCACTGTTGGGTAGTGCAGGCACTTTTTGTGAAATAACACAAAACCCCAAGTCACCGTCCTCAGTTTCAAAGACAGCAGAATATGTAGGCTGACTGAGTTCCAACTCCATTGTGTTTTCAGCCATATTCTCTGCAGCACCACCTGAGGTCTCTTCAACTCCTTCCCTCTCTTCCCTGGCAGCTGCCTCTAAGGTAAGGTTTGCAGGGTTCTGAGTTGCTAGATTCTTCATAAATTGTAAAGTGTCTTGACTGCTTGTCCCCACCACATTATCTACTGCAACCTGGTGTTTTGTAAAACAATCCTTAGATACCAACTCTCCTGTTTCCTCTGGCTGATTCTGGTTTGGCACTGTCCTGGGTTGAAATCTTTCCCTGGTAATATAGAGTTCCCTTAAAGGGTTATCAGAGCCCTTCTTCAGGGAGTCCAACACCTTTCTTTTCAGGCAAAGCTGCTTTCTCAAACGAGCTTCTTCCTTTCCATACAGACTCTTCTGTGCTGCTGGGGCCAACTTCTGCAGGGTTCTAGCCCTGTTTAGTTTTTTTCCCAGCACTTCCACCTCCTTCCCCAGGGCTTCAATCCTCCTCACCCTGTCCACGATACCTCTGGCTGAAGAATCAGGGCTGCTGCTTCCCAGCTGCCCTACCCCCTCCTCCTCCTCTGACCACTCATCCTCACTGTACAACGGGTCCAGCACCGGCTGAAGCTCCTGACCCTCTTCCATCCTCTGTTCTGCCACTTTCTGGGCCTGCGGGACTCTCACCCTCTGCCTCCCCCTCCCATGCTCTTCGTGCTCCTTACCCGGTAACCGCTGGGTCATGGGAGGGGTGCTGGGTCTACTGTCCCCCCTGGACCTCGAGGGTCCAGGGGACTCCGCTCTCTTCTCCCAGGGGCCAGGCTCGGCTGAGAGCTGCTTCTCCGTCTCTCCTGGTAGCTGGGCCCGGCCGTTTCCCGAGCCGGGCCCTGCCCTGAGGAGCGCTCCCCAGAGCCCTGCCTCATGGCTGGGAAGGGAGCTAGGCCTTGCTCCCCTCCCTTTCTCCAACCACAGAGCCTCCTGTAGTATGTCCTTCTCCTTCAGTGTCTAGCTACACACTGACTTGGAATGCCCTCCCGCGGGAGGTGGTGGAGATGAAAACGGTAACGGAATTCAAACATGCGTGGGATAAACATAAAGGAATCCTGTGCAGAAGAAAGGGATCCTCAGGAGCTTAGCCTAGAATGGGTGGCAGAGCTGGTGGTTGGGAGGCGGGGCTAGTGTGGGCAGACATATACGGTCTGTGCCTGGGGCTGGTGGTTGGGACGACGGGACTAGTGCTGGGCAGACTTATACTGGTCTGTGCCAGGGCCTGGTGGTGGGCGGCGGGGATAGTGCTGGGCAGACTTATACGGTCTGTGCCAGAGCTGGTGGTTGGAAGGCGGGGTTGGTGGTTGGGAGGCGGGGATAGTGCTGGGCAGACTTATACGGTCTGTGCCAGAGCCGGTGGTGGGTGGTAGGGATAGTGCTGGGCAGACTTATATGGTCTGTGCCATAGCTAGTGGTTGGGAGGCGGGGTTGGTGGTTGGGAGGCGGGGATAGGGCTGGCCAGACTTATACGGTCTGTGCACTGAAGAGGACAGTACAAATAAAAAAAGTAGCACATATGAATTTATCTTCTTGGGCAGACTGGATGGACCGTGCAGGTCTTTTTCTGCCGTCATCTACTATGTTACTATGTTACTATGTAATACATATCCCAGCCCGAAATTGATTCCGTTAAAAGAGAACCCAGGACAGAACTGGATTGAGGCAATGCATGTGTCACAGTGTCCCTCAAAATTCTCTTTGTAAATGTGGAGAAGTGAATTGGAGTGCTTTCCCAGATTCCACTGGGAAAGGTAATGTGGGAGGAGTCTAGTGATATGATCTGGTTGGGGGAGGGGTGTCCCTGTAGTCTGGTAATAATGAGATGTAAGAACCTGAGGAAGAGCTTCTATCCAAAGCCAGATAGACCTCAGACAGGAAAGGAATAGTTCCCTAAGGCATTTAGGCCTAAATCTAAGAAGGGGCAGAGGGGCAACCTGCCTGCTACACCAGCTCTACTGTGTGAATGGCCAGAATTCAGAAGCATGCTCTGGAACTAGCAGTGAGGGGGGTCATAGTCCTGTGGCTTTTCCTGGGGTGGAGGAGACTTCCCACTGCTTCATCCATCTCCACTTGGTGTCAAAGAGTATTGAAGCCAGCAGAAATGAGATCCCAGTCCTTGTGTGACCAGAGCAAAAGTCAAGAGATCCAGAACTGAGTTGGACCAGAAACCCACTGGCCTACCAACACAGACACCGAAGTTATTCAGTACTCAGTAGCGAAAAGACAGGGAGAGAATTTGTTTGCCTTCACAGGTACCTCAAAATAAACCAAAAAAAAAGCAACAGAATGCAGGAGCTTCAGAGACTCAACAAGCAGTTCTCTACCCAGGGAGGGACTGGAAAGAGAACAACGAAGAAGACCATTAAAAAAAAAAAGAGAGATCTCAGGGGCATCTGCCTAAGAATTTACATCCCTTTGCTTTACAGAAGTGGATGAGGTAGAGAAATCCAATTCATTTTAAGCATTTATCTTTTTATGGCCTTTTCAAATAACTTGCCAGAAAATGTGTTTTTACTTAAAGGCAGGGACTGAACAGATATTTTTCTTTCAGTAAAGAGAAGGGTGTGTGAATGGTGGATTCTGACAAAATAGAGCCTTGAGACCAGGTCGTCGTCTTCCCCCACAAAATCCAGGGTCAGAGGCGGAATTTGCCTTTTGTCCCATCCCTGTAATGATGACTAGCCACTTTGGGAGACCGATTACATGTATAACCTGTTTAGGGCTACTGGATGTTTTAAGAAGCCAACTTTCCGAACTAGTCCCTTCTGCGAGCAGTTGCCCGAGTTCTCCCAACAACTCAGATCTTGAAGCAGTCCCATGGTTCAAACCATATGGCAGCAGTGGCAATTTTCTGCCAGTTCATGTCAGGTTACTGAACTGGAATCTTTGGTCATTGACAGAGAACCTTTCTTTTCCCCGTTGCAGCAGGAGTGGAAGGGGGAACACAGAGGAAAGAACCACCTTAGGGGTCTTAGATGCTTTTCAATAAACAACATCCTTGAGATTTCATCAGTTTCATGAATGTTTAATGTTGAAAGATTCTTCCTGTGACCTTCCTGTTCTACTGTGTTGTGGAAGGGGGAACACCATGCATCAGTACTTTTTACTTTTTTTGAGACAGAATTACCACTGCATAGGGCTAGCAGGTTGTGCAAATTTACAGGGGCCCCATGCAATTAAAACCGTAAGCCTGCTAGACAGCAATATCAGCCCCATGCACAGTTTGGCAGGAACACTGATTTCTACCTAAACATTTTCTTGGTTTTCTCAAAAGTCATTTTACAGAAACATGCTGTTGATATTACAAGCTGGGTCTTCCACAGGGAGTGACTCGAGTCGAGTGTAGAGTATCAGTTTGCTCTTTCCATGTTTTATTTTGCTGATTTCATTTCTTCCTGGGTATCAAGACTCTTGAGGCTTGTTAACTTGAGGCCTCAATATCTTGGAGTATAACCTTGGCACACCAATCACCCGAAGTCTCTATTATTTTTATGAAGTCTATTTTATTGAATAAATCACAGATGATTTACTCACAGACAGATGTTCAGAGGTGCTGCTCCAGGACACAGAGACTCCTTAATCTGAGAGCTGCTGGGGGTGGAGATCTGAGGAGAGGTAGCCAGTGGCATACCAAGGGGGGGCAGTGGGGGCGGTCCGCCCTGGGTGCACGCCGCTGGGGGGGTGCCGCACGCGCCTGTCCTTCGTTCGTTCCATGCTCCCTCTGCCCCGGAACAGGTTCCTGTTCCAGGGCAGAGGGAGCATGGAACGGGGGGGGGGGGGGTTGCGCTGCATCCGGGGGGGGGGGTGCTGCACCCGGGGGGCGGGGCGCATCGGCGATCCGCCCCGGGTGTCAGCCCCCTAGGAACGCCACTGGAGGTAGATATATTGCAGGGGGGGGGGAAGGATAGTTGAACAGGTAGAAATGGTTCAAAGCTGGGTGACCGGAATGTGCGATATTGAGATATTAGGGAGGAGATATTTTCAAGGTAAAAAAAAACAGGTTCATTACAGGGAGTTTCAGCAGGACAGAGCTGTCTGGAATAAGATGGTGCATGCTCCATGTCTCTGGCTAGATGTTGGAATACCTCATGGCTGAAGGGACAAAGAGGTGTTGAGGCTTCACACATGCTCAGGGAGGAGCTGATAGAGACCAATGGGGACAGAGCCTGCCATCGGGTAGCAAGGGGTGGTCCTAGAGGACGGCTCTCAATTGGAGGGAAAGGTCATACCTGGCTGACCTCCCAGGACAGAGATAGTGAGAATGACCAGGAAATGATAGCAGGAGGACAAAAGAGCCAAGCTTGGCAGAGAGAGAGATAGGAGGTCTGGGCAGCCTCACAACCAGTGGTAACAGTTCTTACACAGCCAAGCAAGTGTGGTTGCATTGCTTGTCAACTACATTACACACAATGCCTTGCTCACGTACCTTTGCAGAGTGAGAACTGCAGCAATGATAGTCCTTAGAACTGAGAATAACAGTAAAGGCATTACACACATTTTAGGATCACGTTATAAACTAGTGCAAGGCTGTCAGAGGACAGAACACTGGGTGCTGGGGGTCGGGCAGCATATTTTCCTAATCCTTTTTCTGTACAGATCCAAATGCAAACATAGCCTATGGCTCAGACATCTTTCCTTACAGACCCAACACTATGCACTTGTCTTGGCAGAGGTGCACCCAGCAAAAACAGAGAGATGAGGATGTGTGTTTGCATGGTAAAAGGGGTTCATTTAAATAACTGTAGCCCCACTGACAAATGTCACTATTGTATGGCCACAGAAAGGAACTCCTCCTCTGTATTATGCTGTTTATGTGGCAATATATTGTTTCTGTGTTGTGAAAAGTCTGCAGTGCAATAAATAAATAAATAAAACTAAGCTATCAGCACATTACAAGCTGCTGGCCTGACCTTCTTTGCAACTTTCCTCCCTGCTTTGACTGGGCCACTCGGGTGTTAGCTGAGCAGACTGAGGAGAAAGAGGGAAAAGCAGTAGCAGTTAGAAGTTAGGACAGAGAGAGAAAGACAAAGGTCCCTTCTTTATAGAAATCATGTGTGTGTATGTATGTAAGCTCCCAGTTTAGAGCTGCCGGAACACACATCCATTCTTGCAAGGATGACTTTTGAATAATAAATTGTTTAATTAAGCTTTGGTTCATCAATCTGATTTTATGAGTCCTATTTTTGTATAGGTTCTCAGGTTATCTGGGGGCTATTTATAACACAGAGGAAGCTCCAGCTCTCCAACAACCATTGATATCATAGTAAAGTATATTATTCTAGTAGATCTTCTAGGTGTCACTGCGAGTACCCTTAAAGCTGAACCCTAGGGTCTAGTTGAAAGCACTGGAACCTGAAGTGCCAGGTTTCTTACTGGACCATGTCTCTTCCCTCAATATATTCAAAATTCTTCTGGATAATTTATCACCTGCCAATATCGTTCCCCTCACATAATCTTCTTCTCAAGTCACTTAACTGGCTCCCTGTCTTTCTCCTCATACAGTTCAAACATCACTTACTGTCCTACAAGTGAATTCATTCTGCCACTCTCTGTATTTCTTCTCTCTTATTTCTCCCTACACCATAGGAGCCAACTTTTCAAAATTATTGGGGGTGCTAACCCCTCCCTGGACACATACAAGGATTTTTCTCAATATTGGGGGTGCTCAAGCACCCACAGCACCCACAGAGTCGGATCCAATGCCCTACACGTTTATCGGATAAGGCACTCTTATCTGTACTCTTCCCCTCTACTTCCTACTCCAGCCTTCATTCCTTCCATATTGCTACGCCATACGCTTGGAATAGACTTCCTAAGTTGGTGTGTCATATGCTGTCTATGAACCAGTGGCGTAGCCATAGGTGGGCTTGGATGGGCCAGGGCCCACCCACTTAGAGTTCAGGCCCACCCAACAGTAGCACACATTTAGCGGTAGCTGGTGGGGATCTCAAGCTCCGTCAGCTGAAGACTTCCTTCTGATGGTAACGAAAACACTACTCTCCATGATACCAGCACCTGTGCATGCTCAGTTTTCAGCCCATGCCTGCTGCAGACTGCCATGGTGGAAAGAAGCATTTTCCTACCAGCTGAGATTTATTTTTGGTGGTGGTGGGGGGGGGGGGGGGATGGAGAGAACACATGGTGCCCACCCACTTCTTGCCTAGGCCCACCCAAAATCTGTTGTCTGGCTATGCCTCTGCTATGAACCTATTCAAATCCAGGCTAAAAGTCGACCTTTTTGAGGCAGCTTTAACTCTTAATCCCTTATTCACCTTATTCACCCTTACCCATGCTCCCATAGTAATGAAAGTCCCTAATCTCTTTGTCCTATTTGTATTGAAGAGATTGTAAGCTCTGCTCAGCAGGGACTTTCTCTTTCATATTTATGCACAGTGCTGCATACATCTAGTAAAGCTACAGACATAAGTCGCAGCAGTAATTCCTTTGAGTAACTGCTTAACTCCAGGCAGCTACTGATTGCAGACTGCACCACCTTTTCTGAATAACCTCTTACTCCACTTTTTCTCCATGGTCCTAAAGAGTTAACAGATGCCAATGGCTGGTAGCCATAAGAGGTACTCAGTGAAGACTGTCAGCAATTCCATGGAAGAAAGGCGGGAGAGGGGAGATATGATAGAGGCATTTAAATACTGTACCTACGAGGCATAAATGCATGGGAGGCGAGTCTCTTTCAATTGAAAGGAAGCTCTGGAATGAGGGGGACATAGGATGAAAGTGAAATAGGACAGACTAAGGAGTAATCTGAGGAAATACTTCACGGAAAGGGTGGTGAATTCGTGGAATAGCCTCCCAGTGGAGCTGATGCAGACAACAACTGTATCTGAATTCAAGAGAGCTTGGTTCAAGTACTTAGGATCTCTAAGGGAGAGGAGGAGATAGTAGATGGCATGGATGGACTGACTGGATAGGCCATATGGTCTCTCTGTCCGCTTCCGCATTCAGTTTAAACTTCTCGTACTGACCTTTAAATGCATCCACTCTGCAGCCCCCATTACCTCTCCGCTCTCATCTCTCCCTACATTCCTTCCCGTGAACTCCGCTCCCTGGACAAGTCTCTCTTGTCGTCCTCCTTCTCCTCCACTGATAACTCCAGGCTTCGTTCCTTTTCTCTCGTGGCACCTTATGCCTGGAATAGACTTCCTGCACCTATACGTCTAGCTCCATCTCTGTTTTCAAATCTATGCTGAAAAACCACCTTTTCACTGCTGCTTTTAGCTCCTTGCCACAATTGCCCTCCCCTTGTCCCTTCCTCCCTTCTCACCCATTACTTCTCTCACCCATAACTGTCTTGTCTGTCTGTATTATTTAGATTGTAAGCTCTTTTGAGCAGGGACTGTCTCTGTATCAGGTGTTCAGCGCTGCGTGCGTCTGGTAGCGCTATACAAATGCTAATAATAATAATAATAATGGTCTTTATCTACCTTCATTTTTCTCTGTTTCTATGTCATAAAGAAAGGCAACCCTAGTTTTACCTTGGTGCATGAATCGAGACATAGCACTGCTTTGCAGAAGGAAATCAAAATATATGCGGTAGAGTAAAACCAGGACTGGATCATCCTTTTTTGGTATATTTGGGTCATTTGAAAACTCTATTTCTGCGCTAGCAATGGAATGAATCAAATCTATAACAATAATAATGCAATGCCCGACAAAATGAGGAAGTGAAATTGGTCTGTCAGTCCTCAAACAGAAAAGTCCTAGCAAATTTGAAGGTTTTTCTCAGGGACAGTGGGAACTTAGGGGGCTGACTGCAGCTTCAGCTCAGCACCACACACTTTCTCTCTGCCTTCCCCAAACCCTCAAATCACATGGACTGCAGGCAGCAGAAATCCCGCTGTGCTTTCAGTTTAGCCGCCCAGCACATCATTTTGCAAACATTGCACTGTTTCTTAACAAAGATATTATTTGATATGACCTTATTAGGGTGATGTCTCTGGTCAGAGGTGACATTATTAGAGACACAGGGAGGGCAATTTTATGATAAGGTGCCAAGGTAGGAATTGCATATAGTGAATCTGTTCAAAAAGGCAGTTAAATAATGCATTTATCTCTTAGGGGAAGTGAAGGCTTAAATATCTCAAAAACCTCTAAAACACGCCAGCCATAATTCCCAATAAACTTGTACTATTCAAAATGGACTCATAATGATGATGACAATCTTTGCTTATACCCTACACTGTCAATTAAAATGTTGACTTACGTATTGTGTTGACATTGTAAATAGTATGCTATGCCATACTTTGTATTGTTATTTGAATATTTTTACTGCTGTAAGTGTCTATTGCACATGTTTGATTTATTCTTACTGTACACCGCCTTGAGCGAATTCCTACTAAAAGGCAGTAAATAAATCCTAATAAATAAAACATTTAAAAAAAATAAAATAAAATTCTTGTGAATATTTTTCACCTTTTTTTCTTTAGTATGGTGGGACCATCATATAAAAGGCTCAATAAATGCAGCAATTTCACTTGGTGCTGAACACAGCACTCGCATTTGGGGGCCTTTGGCTAAAGTGCAGCAAACCCACCGCAGGTTTGCTGTGCGGCGATCCGGTACTACCGGTGGCCTACCCCCACTGTGCACCATTTCTGGCATGTTGGAATTTTGGAGGGGGGTTAGTGCCGGGAGCTCTTACCACTTCCTAAATAAGTGGGGGTAAGGGCTACCCCAGGAAATGGCTGCACAGCAAGTGGATAATTTACCGCAGTAAAAGGGGGCCTTGGTGCGCAGCAAACCCACACAGCGATGCTACTGCATGGGTCATTTTACCACAGCTTGGTAAAAGGACCCCTTACTGCTTTAATCATGTTAATCTTAAGTCCCAATTTTTCCACAAATCCATATTTGAAACAGTCTTCAGTCACTTATCCACCAACATTATTTTGTGCAACACATCTTTTCAAAGAACTGTATATGAACAGGACTTATCTGGAATCACCGTTCCACAATTCCACAAAAAAGCCGATGCAATCACATTTCGAGCCAAAGCTCTGCATCAGGACATAGCTGTATATGGACGGTTACAAGCATCACAAAAACTCCTTTTTTTTTTTTTAGAAAAACTTTTTTTCTTTTAGAGAAAGCGTACTTCCATTCTCCCCGATTACTCAAGGGCAATATAACCAGCATATTCATATGAATTTTCACCTGTATGAGTGGAGGAGTAGCCTAGTGGCTAGCATACTGTGGGTGCTCGGTGAAGTGCCTAATAGTTCTGTTTGGACAAAGATGGTATTGTCCCTTCCCATACCAAGGCTGTTAGGTAGGCATGCTAAAAGATCAGCTCCACAAAGTGTACTACAAACCCCTGACGCAGACTTTTGAGACGAAATGTGGACACGTCGGGTATCTGACAATAAATCATCCCAGCTGAACATCCCTCAGTCTGCTTTTTTTTGTTGTTTGACGATTTATTTGTGAGCAGATAGTTGCCTCTCCTGTTTGTCTGTTTGTATTAGTGAAGCAAAACATACTTTTCAGATACATTCATATGTGCTGGTTCCACCCATGCTCATCCCCAGGTGTTCTGTTTTCTAAACACCTCCATCTGTATATTAATATCACAGGGCAATCTTAGAAGCATCTGCTTGAGTGTGTAGAACACCATTTTACATCCTGTGTGGATTAATGTTATAAGCAGGGCTTTTTTTGAGGGGGTACTTGGGGGTACTGAGTACCGGCACCTTTTCCATTGTCTGTTAAAATTGACCCATGGTCCCCAAGTTTTAATGAAAGAGCTCAGGCCCTACATACCAATTCTGCCTTGTCATAGATTCTGTGACTGGTTGCAGGGGGGGCCTGGCTATTGTGGGGTGGGTCCCTCAGTATTCACCCCACCCCTGAAGGGTGGCCTGGCATTTCAGTACCAGCACCTTTTTCGCTAGAAAAAAAAAGAGTAGGCCACCTATGTCAAAATTGCAAAAAAGGCATAAAATCGATGCACCGTAGATGTTTCTGTGCTGTTATGAAAGGGGTCAATATTGAGCCAGCAGCAGTCAGCGTATTTTTGGCTGGTGCCAGCAGGATCCCCGGATATTCAATGCTAGACCATGTCTGAGCATGGGTATTCAATATCCAGGTATACATAGCTTAACACTTATCCAGTTAAGTGTGATATTCAGAACTAAACTGGATCATTTGAGCCAGATAAAGATAGGACTGTGTTTTATGCATTCCTAGCTACCTGGTTAACTTATCCAGGTAAGTTCTGAATATTGGCAGTTAACCAGATAAGTTTATTTATTTATTTATTTTATTTGGAAAACTTGATATACTGCCATTCACGTAACAAATACGCATCAAGGCGGTTTACATGAAGATCAAAAATCAGTCTAAAATCAAAACAAAACCAACGCAACACAAAGGGAAGCAAGATAGCACAACCATCTTAACCAAAGTGCCAACTCCACCCCCACACTGCCCACAAAATAGCCAGTTTTGGCTAAGGTACTAACTGGGTCTATTCAGCAGCACTAGCCAGTTAAGTGCCTCTGAATATACCTAGTTAGATCCAGACAAACGATTTAAACGGCCATGAGCCTCTTCTGCTCCTTTAAATCGCTTTGAATATCGACCGTTAAGTACCCAGAGGCAGGCCCAAGAGAACAGATTCTAATACACAAATGTACAACCACTCTGAAGAAAATATAAATGTGTGGGTACCCACATATTCTATAAAATACACATGTACATCGCAACTCCATCCCTGCTCCACTCAACTGACACCACCCCCATGAATACCCACATGTGGTGTGTGCATAAGTATGTGTGCTTTGTGCAGTGTACACAGCAGAGCAGTTTTATAAAATTCCTTGTCCACATGTAACCCTGGCTTTACATGTCAAAAAAAGCTTGATGAAATAACCCCTATAGGAAGCTGTTCTATAACTGTGCATCTCCAATTTGGCCAGTAGGAGCCTATATATATATTTATTTAAAAATTTGATACCCCACCTATCCCTAGGCAGTTTCACAAAGGAAAACATACATTAAAAAATACAAAACACCTAACTAAAGAAAGCTTATGTAAAAGAAATGACTCCAAACAGTCGAGCGCCACAATATCAGACTCAACCCCCCAAATTGAGGAATACTTGCATAAATAAATGTGTCTTAACCACCTGATGAAAAGCAGGCGCTTACTTTCATTTATAGCAGTGGCATACATACGGGTGGGCCTGCATGGGTACAGGCCCAGGCCCACCCATTCTTGCCTCAGGCCCATCCAGTCTAGTAGCCCACAAAACACCTCAATGGCAGTGCTTCACTCCTCTCTCTCTCTCTCTCTCTCTCTCTCTCTCTCTCTCTCTCTCTCTCTCTCTCTTCACCGCTGGTGCCATGGCAACTGCCCATCTGTCTCTGAACCCCCCCCCCCCCACCAGGCTACCTTTGCGCAGTTGCCTGCAGCAATTCCTGTACGCAACCAGCACCGGCCCTGCAGGCTTCCCTCTACCACATCCTGCCCTCGATGACATTGCTTCCTTTTTTTTCAGAGACGCAGCTGGGATGCGGTAGAGGGAAACCTGCAGAGCTGGTGCAGGTTACCTACAGGAATTGTTGTCAGTGAAGGCTTGGCTTGGAGGTAGACCAGGGGGGGGGGGGGTCGGAGAGAAGGCAAGGGGACAGGGGGAGAAAGGAGCAGATGACGTGTGGAGTGGGAGAAATATAATGATATGTGGGGCAGGGGAGGAGGGAAAGGTTTTACAAAACTGTATTGTATGTACATGGGTGGGGGTGGGAAGGGCCCACCCGAAATGACAGGTCTGGCTATGCTCCTGATTTATAGAATACTAGCATGCTGACACTTATGCCAGCCATAGAGCCAGTATAAGTGTGACCACCTAAGTGCGGCAGGGATGCCCAGAACTTCCAGTATTCTGTCATTTACATGCGCGAGTGAGACCCTAGCCAGTGTCCCAGCCATGTTCCTCCCATTTGTACGCCCCCTTGCAAATACACACTAAGGCAGTGGTTCCAAAACCTGGTCCTGGAGGCACCCCTGCCAGTCAGGTTTCCAGGAAATCCACAATGAATATTCATGAGAGAGATTTGCATGCACTGCCTCCACTGCATGCAATCCCTCTCATGAATATTCATTGTGGATATCTTGAAAACCTGACTGGCAGAGGTGCCTCCAGGACCAGGTTTGGGGACCACTGCACTAGCAGGTCCTTTTACTAAGGTCATTGGCATGCGCTAAATCCATTAGCGCACCTTAGTAAAAGGACCCTGTATGTAAATTAAGCAGATATTTGCAGAACAGCATGTAGGCACCATTCTAGCACTTATACACACACACACACAAATGCACCTACACACGTAAATACACACATTCTAAACATTTCTGCATGTAACACACTCCTAAAAGTGAGCACCTAGATTGTGGAATTGCCCCATTAATGTCTAAGATGTCTTTATAAGGATAATATCTTGTCTGTTGGGAAATACCTTGTATTTGAAGTGACACCATCAAGGCAGAGACACATGAGTACAATTTTGAGGTAGTATCCCATTAATGTAATAATGCTGTCAGGGTAAATTCTGCCCATGAAGTGATTGTAGTAGTACTGGTATTATTTGTGTAGCACCGATAGGTTTGCTCATCACTTTACAGATACATGAAGGTAATGTCAAATGTGTGCAGTGATGCTGTCAGGGATGATATCTCATATCTTTTTTTTTTTTTACTATAGGTTTTTATTCAGAATTTTCAAGTGCAATCCAAATCCCTCTCATGAATACAAAAAGGAACCAGTGCAAACATAGGTCCCTGAAAAGTACCCCAATCCCTAACCTCCTCCACCCTGTCCCCCACATCCCCTCCAAAGCACCCTCATCACCTTCCCCCCCCCCCCCCCGAAGATATACATACAGATACAGTACAGTTTCGATTATCTGACCTTCGCTAATCTGACCATCCGGCATATCCGACAACCCCCCCCCCCCCCCCACTGATGATGTCATTGCATTTATTTCTATTAAAAATCTTTGTTTTACAACAATTTTTGAAAATTGTTGTCCCTTTGTTTATGCATTATTTGAGGGGTTTATGCTTGTTTTCCATATTATCTGACTCTTCACATATCCGATCACGGGTCGTTCCTCGTTTACATCAGCTAATGAAGACTGTACTGTACTATTAATTAGTAATAGTAATATTAACATCAACACAGAAGTTTCTTCAATGTAAACAAGGTAACATGTAGCAAAGGAATATGAGATACCAAAAGACAAAGGCAAGAGCAAGAAGCATATTTATCATTAGGAAACGTCCACTGAGTAAATGTGGGAGAAAGGCCGTGGATAAGCGAGATATCCCATATCTGACATATTTGAGGTAATACAGAAGCATAGAAAATGATGGCAGATAAAGACCATATGGCTTATCTAGTCTGTCCATCCGTACCATCTACTACCTCTCCCTTAGAGATCCCATGTGCTTGTCCCATGCTTTCTTGAATTCAGATACAGTTTGTTTCCACTACATCCATCAAGATTATCAGGATGATGGACTATCTTTATAGCAGCACTGTTACTGTAATCCCCCCCCCCCCCCAAAAAAAAATAGCTAAAACAAAAACAAACAAAAAAACTCATAGAATACAAAACAACCCCACAAATTAATCAAATGAAGATAAACAAGGGGTACAAAAATATAGACCATGTAGGAAACGTTCATAGTTTTATCAAGAAAGCATTATATAACCTGTGACACAATATGAAAAACAGGAGTTTTAGATAACTGAGGGTTCCAAATAGTTTTTCCTTGCCCCTAAAAATCTAATCATATGCATTTTTTAAATGGTAGGGTCAATATTCAGCTGGTGGTGACTGCCGCAGGTGTTATGCCCGGAAATTCAGTGCCAGACCATGTCTAGGTTTCGGCATGGAATTTCTAGGTTTGTAGAGCCAGCTAAAGCATATCCCAGTCATTTCCAACCCAGTCCTCCGGGCACACCTAGTCTCATTGGGTATTCAGGATATCTACAATGACAATGCATGAGATAGATTTGCATGCACTGCCTTAATTGCATGCAAATCTAACTCATGAATATTCATTGTCTAACCACACATAAATCAAGGTTCACACTCATTAACTAGTAGTACCAATGTAATCTCAAAATTATTAACAACTGTATATATATTACAAATTAGTTTCCTTTAATTCAATTAAATAATACCTGAAATTTTTCACCAAATATATCACATTGTTATAAAATCCAATCAACTCTTCCCAAACATACACTCACATCCTAATTTCTCATCCATACCTTTAAACCACATATACACATACCAGGACTATTATCTCAGTGGATATCAATACTTGACAGCCAACACACTGTTACAATAAGAGTTTTCCGATATTTGAAGTCATACGATGCTCATAACACATTGTCCAGTCTATCCCCATATGAGGATTTCAATGTTATATTTTCCATCAAACTTGAATCTTCTACTTCACCTTTGAAGAATATTTCAAGTTTGATGCAAAATATAACATTGAAATCCTCATATGGGGATAGACTGGACAATGTGTTATGAGCATCGTATGACTTCAAATATCGGAAAACTATTATTGTAACAGTGTGTTGGCTGTCAAGTATTGATATCCACTGAGATAAGTACATAAGTAATGCCACACTGAGAAAGAGCAAGGGTTCATCGAGCCCAGCATCCTGTCCACGACAGCGGCCAATCCAGGCCAAGGGCACCTGGCAAGCTTCCCAAACGTACAAACATTCTATACATGTTATTCCCAGAATTGTGGATTTTTCCCAAGTCCATTTAGTAGTGGTTTATGGACTTGTTCTTTAGGAAACCGTCCAACCCCTTTTTAAACTCTGCCAAGCTAACCGCCTTCACTACGTTCTCCGACAACGAATTCCAGAGTTTAATTATGCGTTGGGTGAAGAAATATTTTCTCTGATTTATTAGTCCTGGTATGTGTATATGTGGTTTAAAGGTATGGATGAGAAATTAGGATGTGAGTGTATGTTTGGGAAGAGTTGATTGGATTTTATAACAATGTGATATATTTGGTGAAAATTTTCAGGTATTATTTAATTGAATTAATAAAGAAAACTAATTTGTAATATATATATATACCGTTGTTAATAATTTTGAGATGAATATTCATTGCAGATATCCTTAAAACCCAATGGGACTAAGTGTGGCCCAAGGACTGAGTTGGGAACGGCTGGCATAGCCAGTTAAGTGCGATATTCAGCGCTTAACTGGCTATAGCAAACTGCATAAAGATAGAGCTGACTTTTATGCTGTCCTATTTATGAGATTACCTGAGTCAATTAAGTGCTGAATATTGGCAGTGGCTGTCTCAGCCCCTGGAATGCCACAAAATAGCTGGTTTTGAGATTGGCGCTAACAGGGCATTTTTAGCGGCACTAACTAGTTAAGTATCACTGAAAATTAGCGGTTAGCCCCAAATAGGTAATGTTTCTGGCCAATTAAACCACTTTGAATATCGACTCGGGTCTTTTTATAGAAATTTAATATTGCATTTCCCTACAAAACAGCTGAAGTTATCTGTGTAACTCTTTCTTGATAAAATTATGACTTTTTATACATGTTCTATATCTTTGTACCTTTATATTTTTCTCCATGTTTGATATTATCAGGGTATATATTGTCTCTGAGGTGACATTGTGAGGGATGAAGTATCCCCTATGGTGAAGAAGGGAACTTTTACATGTTTGATATTATCAGGGTCATATACAGGCTCAATTTTGAAAGAGAAGGACGCCCATCTTTTGACAGAAATCGGAAGATGGACGTCCTTCTCCCAGGGTCATCCAAATCGGTATAATCGAAAGCTGATTTTGGACGTCCCCAACTGCTTTCTGTCGCAGGGACGGCCAAAGTTCAAGGGTGCATGTAGGAGGCATAGCGAAGGCGGGACTTGGGCATGCCTAGCACATAGACGTCCTTGACCCATAATCGAAAAAAACAAGGACGTCCCTGACGAACACTTGGACAACTTTACCTGGTTGTGTTTTTCTTACGACCAAGGCACAAAAAGGTGCCCAAAATGACCAGATGACCACTGGAATCGGGGATGACCTCCCTTTACTCCCCCAGTGGTCACTAACCCCCTCCCACCCTCAAAAATATCTTTCAAAATATTGATTGCCAGCCTCAGATGTC
Organism: Microcaecilia unicolor; assembly: GCF_901765095.1. Lineage (NCBI taxonomy): Eukaryota > Metazoa > Chordata > Amphibia > Gymnophiona > Siphonopidae > Microcaecilia > Microcaecilia unicolor. The sequence goes on along the minus strand of NC_044033.1, from coordinate 313,108,807 downwards.
ATACTCAGGTCCATCACAGCAGTATGCAGGCCCCCGGAGCAGTTTTAGTGGGTGCAGTGCACTTCAGGCAGGCGGACCCAGGCCCATACCCACCCCCCTACCTGTTACACTTGTGGTAGTAAATGTGAGCCCTTCAAAACCCACCAGAAACCCACTGTACCCACATGTAGGTGCCCCCCTTCACCCATAAGGGCTATGGTAGTGGTTTACAGTTGTGGATAGTGGGGTTTTTTTTTGGGGGGGGGGTTGGGGGGGTCAGCACACAAGATAAGGGAGCTAGGTTCCTGGGAGCAATTTATGAAGTCCACTGCAGTGCCCCTTAGGGTGCCCGGTTGGTGTCCTGGCATGTCAGGGGGACCAGGGCACTACAAATGCTGGCTCCTCCCATGACCAAATGGCTTGCATTTGGTCGTTTCTGAGATGGACGTCCTTCATTTCCATTATCGCCGAAAATTAGAAACGACCAAATCTAGAGATGACCAAATTTAAGGATTTGGACATCCCTGGCGGTATTTTCAAAACAAAAGATGGATGTTCATCTTGTTTTGAAAATACGGGTTTTCCCCACCCCTGAATTGGGACATTTTGTGAGGACGTCCATATCAAAAGATGGACGTCCCTTTCAAAAATGCCCCTCATATTTTCTCTGAGGTGACATTATGAGGGATGAAGTATTATTCCCTCTGGTGAGGAAGGGAACTTTGTGGTCCTGAAAGTCCTTCTGGATCATCATTCTGGGGTCATCAGTTTAGTCCAAAAGAAAGTCTCCCAACCTGCAAAGGATCTGCTTTTTTTCTGGGACCAGCACAGCTACCATCAATCTACACAGAAAGAGGGGCATAATTGAAAGGCGCCGGCCATCTCTATGGCCGGGCATCTCCGGGGCCGGCGCTGCAAGCGGGCAGAGCCAACCGTATTTTCGCATTTGTAGTGCACTGGCCCCCGTCACATGCCAGGACACCAACCGGGCACACTAGGGGGCACTTCTAAAAAAAAAAAAATAATAAAAATAGCTCCCAGGTACATAGCTCCCTTCCCTTGGGTGCTGAGCCCCCCAAATCCCCCCCCCAAACCCACTCCCCACAACTCTACACCACTACCATAGCCCTAAGGGGTGCAGGGGGGCACCTACATGTGGGTACAGTGGGTTTTGGGGGGTTTTGGAGGGTTTTGGAGGGCTCAACATATACCACCACAAGTGTAACAGGTGGGGGGGGGGGGGATGGGTCTGGGTCCGCCTGCCTGAAGTGCACTGTACCCACTAAAAACTGCTCCAGGGACTTGCATACTGCTGTCATGGAGCTGGGTATGACATTTGAGGCTGGCAACAAAATGTTGTAAAGTTTGTTTTTTTTAGGGTGGGAGGGGGTTGGTAACCACTGGGGGAATAAGGGGAGGTCATCGCCGATTCCGTGCTGTGGTCAGCTGGTCAGTTGGGGTACCTTTTTGAGGCTTGGTCGTGAATAAAAAGGGACCAAGTGAAACTGGCGAAATGCTCGTCATCGCTGGTTTTATTTTTTCCATTATCGGGTAAAGCCGGCCATCTCTTAAACACGCCCATGTCCTGCCTTTGGTACCCTGCCGACACACCCCCTTGAACATTCGCCGGCTTTGCGACGGGAAAGCGGTGAAGGTGTCAAAAAATCTGCTTTCGATTATACCGATTTCGCCGGTTTCCAGAGATTGCCAGCCATCTCCCGATTTATGTCGGAAGATGGCCAGGGATCACTTTCGAAAATGAGCTGGAAAGTGACCTAAAAATCAGTAAACTCAGTGGTCCTTTTACAAAGGCATGTTAGCGTTTTTAGTGTGCGCTAAAAATAAGCATGCGCTAAATGCTAGAGATGCCCATGTATTCCTATGGGCGTCTCTAGTGTTTAGCACGCACTAATCATTAGCATGCCTTTGTAAAAGACCCCTTCAGGTAGTAAACAAAGGTTGGGACAGCACGATCCCTTCACAGCATCAATACCTAATATGCTTTATAAGGAAACTGGGCACAGCAAGAACAGTTTTGGCATTTCTTCTTCTTCTTTTTATTTTATTTTTCTTTATTAACACTCATGAAAAACCAACACAGATAGAAATAATAAATAAGTCATCAAAGTGATTACACTGTAAATGTTTCACTTAATGTGTGGTCCATGACCTCCCAAGGGAACACTGGTTTACTGGGTCCATATCAATCCGTTTTGACTTAAAAGGGCTAAAAAGAGTTGATTGCAAGAACAACTTTCACGTCTCAACAGTCTCAAGGAAAAGTTGTTGCGACTTAGTCCTCCATACTGTCTTTGCTCTACCACCTTGTTTCCATCTTCAAATATTTCTTGGAAATTTGTTGATTTTTCAGAGAGAGAGAGAGAGCTGTTACATCAGAATGGTGGCATAAAATCCACTAAGCTTCCAGTTCTGGTAAAAGCACATAGGTGATGAGTTAGTCATCAATCAGTGATGGTTTTTGTTTCAAGGGTTGTACCTAGGCTCTCCTGATGGCAGTGAAAATGACTTTCTGGTAGGCTTCCCTAAACTGGCGGTTCATGGCAGCATAAAGCACTGGGTTGATGCAGCTGTTCAGCCACGTCAGGTTGGCTGCTATCATGTGAAGCATCTGAGGTGCTCTGCTCTTGGCATCAAAGATGTTCAGGAGAAGAAATGGAATGTAGCTGAGGACGAAAAAGAGGAAGACCACAAAGCACATACGAGTGACCTTCCTGAATTCTAAGTTGCTGTTCTTGGGCTGACATGGAACTGCTGGGGCAGGGCTTTTGGAAGGAGCTGTCTGGGATGTAATCTGACTGGATTGGGTTGATGAATTTTCAGGTGTGATTATGGTTTTGGATGTCTGATCAGAAACACATTCACTGGACTGTGAAGCTCCTGTATCCATCCCGCTGTCCGGCTTGTAGACTTTACCATGGATTGTCGAATTGCTGCCAGCCACATGGTCACTCTTCACATTTGGCATCTTCAGTTTGTACTGATCCAGAGCTTTTGCAGCTGCCTTTACTTTCCTATGGATCAAGAAATAGAAGACTCCTACACACCCAAGGCCCACCACAAAATAGAAGGCCATCAGAATTGTAGTATAAGGTCTCCCCTTGATTCGATGAAAGCTACAGGTGCATACTTTTTGGACCAGGACAAAGACATTCCAAAGAGGGGCAAAGCTAGCAAACCCAATCACCCAGGTACCCAGTATGATAAGTAACATACGAACCCTGGTGAAAATGCGGTCAAATAACTTGGTGTTAGCAATGAGTAGATAGCGGCTAACAGCAATCAGGCAAAGGGTGAGGATGGAGACAGAGTTTGAAACGAAGAGCAGCATGCCAAAGACCCTGCAAAAGGTAGTCCCGCTCCGCCAGTACAGGTGGAGGTAGGCATCCACAGAGAAGGGCTGCAGGAAGGTGCAGTAGAGTATATCCGCCAGGGTGAGGTTTATAATCAAGAGATTGAAGCGTGTCTGTAACTTCTTGTCAAGCATGAAAGCCAAGATTGTGAAGATGTTCCCCACCGTTCCCACCAGGGACACGATGATCCCCCAAGTCACACCCACATAACGGTAAGTCACTATGGAAGGGTCGTAGCAGGAGAACTCATCTGTCTCGTTGGACATCTCTGAGGCAGTGTCAGCGGAATTTTCCTTCTATACAGGACAGGCGGGTTTAAGGTTTTTCCACTTCTAAACAAAAAGAGAAATGCAAACATCAGATACTAAAAAACAGAATGAGCTGACAGTTTTCTGCCACCTATTTCTGACATAAATATTCTACTTTGAAATCAGCAGATATGGAAGCCACAATGAGGTTAGGTAACCGCTGAGGAATTGGGTTACTTCTTACACAGCAGACTAGGATGACACATTTTCAGACCACCTCTAGAAATTTTTGTCAAACCTTTGAGCAATGAAAAATAAAATATTTGGCATTTTCTTATAGTTTCACCCTCATTGGTATTAGCAATGAGCAAATAGCTTTCTGTAGACTTCAAAAGCATCAGCATCTTAACTACTACTGGGGTTGAAGGTCTAAAGTTCAAAGTGGCTTGACAAAAGAGGGCTTTATGCAAAAAAAAAATTCTGGAATTTCTGCATTTTACAAACCATTTGCAAAATCACTTCGCACTTTGCTCCTTCACAATAGGCTACCAAAATGTGCCTTTCTGTACAGTTTCGGGAAGAACATCTAGGCCCCTGCTGCAAAAAAGGTGCTAGTCAAATCTGAATATGGGGATGGTCTATTCAATGATAGTAGCCCAATAGAATTGAGGTCTAAGCTTTTGGAGGGATGACTTCAAGGAGGAGTTCTTCACCCAGAGGGAGTCCAACTAGGAACATGAAACACTACTGTAGGTGGGTTACCTCTCTCTGGAGCCTATCTGAGCCTTGGCTCCTTGCTCGGGCTAAGGAGAAGGAGCAGTAAGCACAGGCATTGCTAGTCTGGTCCCCAGCTATCTCATGAGGCACTGAGTACCAGATAGAAAGGAGGGATAGATCATCAGAAAGATCTGATCCTGATCCTTAGAAGACAGTAACTGAGTGATGCTGCACTACTCTACAGTTCTTATGTGGGAAAGGATTGGATGCTGGGGAGTAATGGAGGAGTGGCCTAGTGGTTAGAGCACCGGTCTTGCAATCCGGAGGTGGCCGGTTGAAATCCCACTGCTATTCCTTGTGATCTTGGGGAAGTCACGTAAACCTCCATTGCCTCAGGTACAAACTTAGATTGTGAGCCCTCCTGGGACAGAGAAATATCCAGTGTACCTGATTGTAACTCACCTTGAGCTACTACTGAAAAAGGTGTGAGCAAAATGCAAATAATAAAATAATGGAGCTGGCAACTGTTGAGACCCTGGCCTAAGGTAGGGTTCAAATCTTGGGTATCACCTGGCCTGTCTGATCTAAGAGAGAGGGAACACTGGGGAGAGGGAACACTGGGGAACATAGAGCCCCAGGAAAGAGGTAGAGTGGGTGTGAGCAGAGTACAGGAGATGTGTTTACCTACAAATGAAAGTGAGAGAATAGGGTACTTAACCTATGCCCAGAAGCTAGAGTATAATTGTGAACAACTGGTAAAGAGGAAAGAGGCTGCTGACACTTTAAGAGAGAGACAAAAGGAACTTTCAAAGTCCCTAGGGCTGCAACATTCATTCAGGCTGTCAAGAGTTGTGAAAAATGCAGGAGAATAGCGAGAAGAGTACTGTACAGATAAGAGCAAGAATCATAATTCAATTGAAACTTTGATATTTTTTGCAACTATTTTACTTCTGTCTTATGCAGAACTGCAGCACCCCTTTACCTTTGCTGTCAGGGATCCTGAAGCCCTGCTAGCCAAATAAATGCAGTGCCGCTGCTCCCCGCCTTCTCGTGTTGTTTCCTGCCTGCATCTGCCAACACTTGAACTTCTTAAGCATGCTCTGCAGGCATGAAGCAGCATGAGGAGGAGGGGAGCAGCTTGAGTACTGGCTAACAGGGCCTTGGCATCCCCGCCAGCAAAGGTATGGTTAGCATGCATGGGGGGGGGGGGGGAGAGGATGGGAGAGAGAAATGTGTTGCCCTCCAGTCTACCCCTGGGCACCCCCAAAATCAGAGGGCTAGCTGCACCCCTCATCTTATGGACTATTTGCTTAAACTCTGGAATTTGTTGCCAGAGAATGTAGTAAAAGCAGTTAGCTTAGCAGGGTTTAAAAAAGGTTTAGATGACTTCCTAAAAGAAAAGTCCATAGACCATTATTAAAATGGACTTGGGGAAAATCCACTGCTTATTTCCAGGATAAGCAGCATAAAATGTATTGTACTGTTTTGGGATCTTGCCAGGTACTTCTAACCTGGTTTGGCCACTGTTGGAAACAGGATGCTGGGCTTGATGGACCTTCGGTCTGTCCCAGTATGGAAATACTTATGTACTTATGTATACTTCTTTTGTATATATTTGTACATTTTTGGAGAGCTCAATAAATATGAATGTTATAATAATTCTGAACATTCTCCCTGCTACAATTTTTCCTATGATTTTACTGTGCCTATCTAATATTAGGCACAGGGCTAGACCCTCTATAGCTGAAAAGATGACTTCATCATAGAGAGCAATGGACTAGATAGTCTCACTTCCATTCCATTCCTGTCTATTAAACCTCTGCAGCAGCTTGTGGATTTGCAAGCTCTGCCTCGAGTATACGGTGACGGCTGGGCAGGATCAGGGATACAAAGACTGAGCCGACTGGCTTTCCTGCTCACAGAGAATTGGAAAGACTCAATCCCAACCCAATCTACTAAAACTCCTACATACGTATAATTGATGTTAAGCATACCTAGAACAGTATATATATAATTTATATGTAGGTTAAATATTATTTATATGTAATTTCTAGGTAGGTTAAGTATCTTAATATTGCATCTAAAACTGTAAGCTTTATGCCTCTTACATGTTTGCTAGGTTTTCCATAACATTTCATTGAAGCAAGATCTGTAATGCTTTTAACTGCTTATTAGGCATCTCATATCATAATACTGCATCTAAAACTGTAAGCTAAATGCCTTTTACATGTTTGCTAGGTTTTCCATAGCATCTCATTGAAACAAGATCTGTAATGCTTTTAACTGCTTATTAGGCATCTCATATCATAACACTGCATCAAAAACTATAATTTAAATGTCGGTTGAATGCTTACCACATATCTCATAGTACCATATTGAAGCACGATTCATAACCTACTAAATACCTTCTAAATGCTTAATAGACATCTCACAGTCTCATACCACATCTTGAACTGTAATTTACTAAACCACCCTAAATAACTAACACTGATATGATCCCCAACAAATTAATATTCCTAATTACCTACTATCTCTCCCTAACCCACCATACAACCATAACCCCTAACACAAGCATCACTACCCCCACTGGAGTTGCCAGGGTTGCGGTCTTCCCGCAACACTGGGCGGCTTCTCTTGCAGCAGTTGCGGCAAAATTTTGGCAGCTGCGGGGGTGCGGGTTTGGGCTCTTCTCTGTGGCCGCTGTGTGCTTTTTTTTCCGGGGCTTCTATTGGTCCAATTTGGTCCAATAGAAGCTTTCCCTGGGCTTCTATTGGTCCAATTTGGTCCAATAGAAGCTTTTCAGGGGCGTGTCGACGTCAGGGACGGGGTTAACGACGTCAGGGGTGACGCGGGAGGCGGGGTTTGTGACACGGGAGGCGGGGTTTCTGGCGTGAGAGGCGGGGTTTGTGACGTGGGAGGCGGGGTTTGATTTTGGGCGTTTTTTGGGCGGGTTTTAGGCTGATTTTGGGATGGGAAAATTTTTCCCATCTGGCAACCTTGACCCCCACAATTCACAAACCAACCACAAAACACATACACAACATGCCTATCCAAACAACTAAACAATGGTACGAAAAAACCACTAACCACGGTCACCAACAACAGAAAGGAACGAAAGGACATAACAAACTTATACACCAAGAAGACAGACAACTGATAAAAATTACCACTACCTCAAACCAGTCTGAACACCAACAAATACAAATAGGATACATCAATGCCAGATCAGCAGTCAATAAAACCACGATACTAACCGACTAGATTACAACTGACCATCTTGACTTCCTACTTATTAACGAAACTTAGATCCATGATCCCAATGATCCAATAATTTTAGAGCTCTGTCCTCCAGGATACAAAATTACCCACTGGACAAGAGAAGGAAAAAGAGGAGGAGGCATAGCAATAATCTATAAATCTCAATTCACAGTCACAACAACAGCAGAATCTATTCTTCCCCAACTCGAAATAGCCTCAGTCAGAATCAACCACCCCAACCTACGTGATCATCTAAATCTAATCTTATTTTACAGACTCACAAACGCACTTTCTGGATTTCATATCGAATACTTCCATTTCCACCCAGGAGATATCAACCTTCACCTGGAAGAAACTAACATACAACCCACCCATAACAAAGGACATACATTAGATATCATCACCCACAAATTCTCAACAGAACCAAATCTCACACTAATAGACACAATATGGACAGCCAGGCCATGGTCCGATCACTACAGTGCAAACCTTTCCCTCCACTGGAGAACAAAAAAGACACAACAAAAACAACAAACCTACACTACGAGAGGCAAAATAGACCCACTAATATTCTGGCAAAAATTATATACCGACGAATGGACAACACCTACAGACTCACCCCAATTTCTTCAAGAATGGGATAACAGAAGCAGAACAATACTAGATAACATAGCACCACTCCAAACCAGAACCTCACATAGAAAAAACTCAATACCATGGTTCAACGAAGAACTGAAGGAACTAAAAACATAGGTCAGAAGACTAGAAAGAGCATGGAGAAAGAGAAAAGACGAAAATACACTCAAAGACTGGAAACAACTACAAAGAAAATACAAATACACGATCAGACAAACTAAAAGGACCTATTACAAAACCAAAATAGGACCAAACTATAAGGATACACACAAACTCTTCTCACTCGTAAACAACCTTCTAAATACTACCAAAGTCACCTCCAACAACGCAGACACCCCTTCAGCAACCAACCTTGCGAACTACTTCAATGAAAAAATCATAAATCTCTGACTCATGATACCCACTAACACAACGGACTACACAAATATCCTTGAGTGTCTAGACCCAAATCCTGGAGAATACCCAGCAGATCGATCATGGACCGACTTCGACACGCTCTCATCAAAAGAAATCTCATATTGGCTAGGAAAATACACCAAATCGCAATGCAAATTAGACATCTGCCCCAATAGTCTAATAAGATCCGCACCCAAACAATTCAAAACAGACCTCACGAACCACATAAATTACAGGCTTCAAAATGGACTCTTTCCCATGGATAAAGGAAACATCCTACTCACTCCATTACCGAAAGATGCTAAAAAAAGCACAATGGACCTAACCAACTATCGACCAGTAGCATCCATTCCACTCATGACCAAACTCATGGAAGGCATAGTGATGAAACAATTTACTGAATACCTAAATAAACACTCAATTCTGCACGAGTCCCAATCAGGATTTCGGACGAATCACAGCACAAGCAATTGCGACTGGTAACAACATCCTCCTCCTGCAATTCGACATGTCCAGTGCCTTTGACATGGTCAACCATGATATACTAACACATATACTAGAACACTTCGGAGTAGGAGGCACTATTCTCAAATGGTTCAAAGGATTCCTGACCACAAGATCGTACCAAGTAACAATGAACGCGGACAGATCACCACCACCATGGATACCTGAGTGTGGGGTCCCCCAGGGATCCCCTCTCTCACCAATATTATTCAACCTAATGATGATACCTCTAGCCAAGCTACTAGCCAATCAAAACCTCAACCCCTACATCTATGCAGATGACGTCACAATTTACATCCCATTCAAATATGACCTAAATGAAATCACCAACAAAATAAACCAAAGCCTCCAAATAATGCACACCTGGACAGATGCATTCCGACTAAAACTTAACGCAGAAAAAATACAATGCTTGTACTCACCTCACAACATAACACAAAAAACTTCAACACCATAATCACACCATACTGTTCCCTCCCGGTCTCAAAAAACTTGAAAATTCTGGGAGTCACCATTGATCGAAACCTCACGCTTGACACCCACGTGAAAAACACGATGAAAAAGATGTTCTACACCATGTGGAAACTTAAAAGAGTAAAACCTTTCTTCCCGAGATACATCTTCCGTACCCTGGTACAATTAATGGTAATAAGTCATCTGGACTACTGCAATGCACTGTTCGCCGGGTGCAAAGAACAGACAATCAAAAAACTCTAAACTGCCCAGAATACAGCCGCCAGACTCATATTTGGAAAAACTAAATATGAAAGTGCAAAACCACTAAGAGAAAAACTTCACTGGCTCCCACTTAAGGAATGCATTGTGTTCAAGATCTGCATGATTGTACACAAAATCATTCATGCAGACGCCCCAATCTACATGCTAAACTTCGTGAACCTACCTCCCAGAAACGCCACAAGATCATCTCGCAAATTTCTCAACCTGCACTACCCCAACTATAAAGGACTGAAGTACAAACTGATGCATGCCACTACCTTCTCGTACATGAGTACACAGTTATGGAATGCATTACCCACAGACTTGAAAGCAATCTTCGAAACAACTATCTTTCAAAAATCTCTGAAAACATTCTTCTTCAACAAGGCCTACAATGAGAACCAATAACCTCACTAAGTCACTTCACCAACCCACTCAATGATGAAATCCCACCTTCTATAACCATCCTAATCACTCCCTTCCTTCTTCCCTCTTCCCTTCCTTGATCGTTACACATGACTAACTGTATCTAATATCCTGATATGACAATGTCAACAAATCTATGTAAGCCACATTGAGCCTGCAAATACAGTAGGTGGGGGAATGTGGGATACAAATGCAAATAAATATTACCTTTTACTATTAAAGCCTGCCTTTAGGGAATCTTGTGTTTTGTTGGGAGAGGATTTTTCAGAGAATTGTGCATTCGGCCACAGACCTTACTAATATTACATAAGTACATAAGTATTGTACACTGGAACAGACCAAATGTTCATCAAGCCAAGCATCCTGTTTCCAACAATGGCCAATCCAGGTCACAAATACCTGGCAAGATCGCGAAAAAGTTCAAAACATTTTATGTTGTTTATCCCAGAAATAAGCAGTGGATTTTCCCCATGTCAATGTAAAAATGGTCTATGGACTTTTCCTTTAGGAAGCTATCCAGACCTTTTTTAAACCCCGCTAAACTAATCATCTTGTGCACTGGCCTCTGGACTATCTCCCAGCCCCACTGATCTGAGAGGTCTGCTGCACTTACATGCGTAGCCTGCAACATGTGAAGGTTGACTACATTTCTGAATTAATGTTGATCTTTTATGTTTCTTTACAAAATTTGATTTATCACCAAATTTGGACAAGCCAAGGCTAGTCACTATACAATAAAAACTCATAAAAGACAACTAAAAAGAACTCCATTTAAAACAGGAAAGGCACATCAATCACACCAATGAGTAAAAAGGAGAGAGAGAGAGAGGGAGGAAAATAAAAGAGAAACACAGTGACCACTGCAATCACCCTTCTTCTATTACTTCTCATGAAACCACAAATTCTATTGAGAAAAGATAGCTCTTTAAGCCCACTTTAAAATTCTTCTAGGAAAAGTTCCAAATGAAGTTTCTGAGGTAGCTTATTCCACAAAACAGGAGCCAAAAAAAAAAAAAAAGCCAGTGATCAAGTAGACTCCCCATGAGCTCTTCATGGAGAGGGGAGAACTAAAGTATGACCATTTAGGGAGAATAACAAATGAGTGGCAATGTAAGCTATGGTAAGACTGGACAAATAAGCTGGGTTACACTCTCTCAGATCCTGACTTCCATTAATAATGTTGCCAATATGGTCTCAGTACTATAACCGCTTCTAAAACCAGATTGGAAATCATACAGAATCACATGATGGGTCAGATAGTTAGTTGTTCTGAAACCAGACCCTCCTTACGCTTAACCAACCTAGCATTTTCTACCTTAGACCCAGTGTATTTTTTCTAGCAAAAAAGGTGCCGGTACTCAAATGCTAGGCCACCCTTCAGGAGTGGGGTGATCACTGAGGGACCCACCCCACAACAGCCATGCCCCCTGCAACCAGTCACAGAATCTATGACAAGGCAAAATTAGCGTGTAGAGCCTGAGCTCTTTCATTAAAACTTGGGGTCCGTGGGTCAATTTTAGCAGACAATGGAAAAGGTGCCAGTACTCAGTACCCCCTCAAAAAAAGCCTTGCGTAGACCTAAAAAATAAGGCAAGTGAATTTGCAGACAGAACAGAATCATTAGAAGCAAATAACTCCCTTCAGTTTGTCAAGCTATTTACTAGGAAGTAAAGTTTTTTTTAAGATCTATGCAGTCCCTGCTCACATAATCAGAATAGTACTTTAATTTAGATTGCTTTATTTGAAGGGACCTGACTTTTTTCATTTTGTTTTTCTCTTTCTTGTTGTTGCTGCTGCTGTTGTGTTTGTTTTAAAGAAAAGAAACAGAGTGAAAAAAATAAAAGGAAAGGAAAAATATTGAGTGTACACTGTTTTGCTATCTTGAGGTAATGCGATCTGCCCATCCAGAGATCTCTCTCCTGGTGAATGGCCTTGCAGCTGTTCTCTGCCATCATATTCTATACATTGGGCTTCTATGCTTAGATGTTTCTAAATTGTAAATATAGATATTTATTTTGTAGCTAACTAGGGGCCCTGTTAACAAAGCCCTGCTATAGGAGTGCTAGCATTTTTAGTACACGCCAATGCTAGAGACACCCATAGGAATATATGAGTGTCTCTAGCATTAGCACCTACTAAATATGCTAGCATGCCTTAGTATGCATGCAAGGTTCCACAATAGGAGTCACGGACCAAGAAAGGGATCTAGGTGTCATCGTCGATGATACGTTGAAACCTTCTGCTCAGTGTGCTGCTGCGGCTAAGAAAGTAAATAGAATGTTTGGTATTATTAGGAAAGGAATGGAAAACAAAAATGAGGATGTTATAATGCCTTTGTATCACTCCATGGCACCTCAAATATTGTATTCAATTCTGGTCACCACATCTCAAAAAAGATATAGTGGAATTAGAAAAGGTGCAGAGAAGGGTGACGAAAATGATAAAGAGGATGGGACAACTTCCCTATGAGGAAAGGCTAAAGCGGCTAGGGCTCTTCAGCTTGGAGACAAGGCGGCTGAGGGGAGATATGATAGAGGTCTATAAAATAATGAGTGGAGTTGAACGGGTACATGTGAAGCATCTGTTTACGCTTTCCAAAAATACTAGGACTAGGGGGCATGCGATGAAGCTACAATGGAGTAAATGTAAAACAAATCGGAGAAAATTTTTCTTCACTCAACGTGTAATTAAACTCTGGAATTCGTTGCCAGAGAATGTGGCAAAGGCGGTTAGCTTAGCGGAGTTTAAAAAAGGTTTGGACGGCTTCCTAAAGGAAAAGTCCATAGATCATTATTAAATGGACTTGGGGGAAAATCCATTATTTCTGGGGTAAGCAGTATAAAATGTTTTGTACTTTTTGGGGATCTTGCCAGGTATTTGTGACCTGCATTGGCCACTGTTGGACACAGGATGCTGGGCTTGATGGACCTTTGGTTTTTCCCAGTATGGCAATACTTATGTACTTATGTTAGTAAACAGGGCCTTAGGGGTTCTTTAAGGTCAAAAATGTGCACACCCTCCCCCCTAATATTTAAGTAACATGATCAGCGTTGACTTCAAAATTTAACCATGGCATTTAACATTATCCCATATCCAGATATAAGCTGCCTACCAGGACTTATCCTAACTTACCTGGGTACTTATACAGGTACTAGTATCTAAATAAGTTCCAGTTGTGCTCTGCACGGTCCTGGTACTGTCCCAAAAGCAGTGCTGCAGTCAGTATTGATTGTCTCAGCTGTATTATCTGGATAATGTCATTGAAAATAAGTGGCTGGCCCAGGTGAGTGCCGCTGACTATCAGGCCCCTGGTGTTTATCAGTGTTTTCACAGCACAGGCACTATAACTGGACACTTTTTCTAGGGGAATCAAATAAGAACATTTAAGTCACTTTGAGGTCATTAGTGCAAAGACACAAAAACTGAGTGGAGGATACAAGCCAAGTTATGAGGGGGGGAGGGGGTGAAAGAAAACTAGGAGTAGCCTAAAAGTTAGTGAAGTTGGCTGAGAACCGGGGGAACTGGCCTGCGTGATACTCTTCAATTCTCAACAGCGCATGCATGATGTTTTTACCTAAACTGTGTTGTGGACCACTGAGAGCATACTCGAGCCCATTGATACAAACGACCTCCATTGGTTTTACTGGCAATTCTGCATATATGAATTGGTATATTCTATCAAATTATTGGAATCCTGACACAGGAACTATTTGCTGAAACACGGTCTGTATCGAACCCCTTGGAACTGCTTTGCCATATGGAATAAAGGTTCTCAATGAGGACCAGGTCTCCTTGGACATTTTTGGTCGTCCCTACTACAACTCTTCTATCCATATTTCCATGGGGAACCAGTTCTTCTTTTCTCCTTGCCTTGCCCTAATAGGCAGGGACAGATTGAGTGCCCCAAGGCCTTCACTGGCTGATTTTAAAGGAAATTCTAAAACTCCACTGCACTCAAAAACAAATGTCCACTCTGAGATGAGTTTTTCACACAAACAGGACTCGAAGACTTTAAAATATTCAGAAAAAAATCTATTTGTGAAACTTATAGTCCTTATTTTTGTTTCTTTCAACAAATCAGAAAAAAAAAACAATTGCTCAATATGAACATAAGAACTAACTAGGGGTATAGATTGTAAGCTCTTTGAGCAGGGACTGTCTTTCTTCTATGTTTGTGCAGCGCTGCGTACGCCTTGTAGCGCTATAGAAATGCTAAATAGTAGTAGTAGTAGTAGTAGTACCTTAACGTTTGGGAGGTCCGGAGCCCAAAGTGTGTGTGTGTGGGGGGGGGGGGCACAGTTTGGCCCACCTCCCTGCCACAACCCCCACATACCTTGGCTGATGGGAGTTCCCAACCCCCGCCAGCTGAAGCCTTTCTCCAGTGCTGTTCTCTATGCATTGCCTGCCCTGCTTCCTCTCATGTCACGGGTGCGATGTGAGAGGAAGCAGAGCTTCAGCCGGCGGGGGTTGGGGATCCCCACCAACCAAATCAGGGAAACCAGATCCAATTTGGGGAGACCCAAGCCCCCAAGGGTCCCTGTTGCTACACCACTGATACGAGCATAAGCATAGTCATACTGGGTCAGAATCCATCTAGCCCAGTATCCTGCTTCCACAGTGGTCAATCCAGGTCTACACGAATAGATGTATGCAAAAAAAAAAAAAAAAAAAGAGCAAAACTACTGTGACATTCCTAAAAAGAGGAAAGGAGCATGGAAGCATCAGGTATCCATCAGTGGCAAGGCTATTGGTCCTCCTATAGTGTAAAACTATTTCAAATCCTTGAGCCTACTGCATGTTATCAATCATTTGCATCTAAAAACCTCTGTAAAGCAAACAATAACCTTTTTCTAATAGTCATTTCTAATTTAGTACTACTTCATCAAAAAAATCACTAAATGTAAAATATATAGCATAAATTCTATTTCAAATTCACAGTGAATTTGAGATAGAATTTATGCTATATACTTTACTAGTAAAAAAAAAGGCCCGTTTCTGTTAGAAATGAAACGGGCGCTAGCAAGGTTTTCCTTGGAGTGTATGTTTCAGAAAGAGCGTGTGTGAGAGATGGAGCGTGTGTGTCAGACACAGAATGAGAGAGAGAGAGAGAGACAGAGTGTATGTGTTTGTGCGAGAGAGAGAGTGTGTGAGAGACAGTGTTTGTGTTTCTGTGTGACACTGTGTGAGAGAGAGGGACAAAGACAGTGAGTGTGTGAGTGAGAGTGTATGTGGCAGACAGAGAAAGAGTGACTGCGTGTGTGGTGTGAGGAACCCCCTCCCTCTCCCCTGCCCCCTTGCA